>NW_027141175.1:0-371250 GCF_036365525.1 Heterodontus francisci | reverse complement strand
CTGTTTGTTTGGTCAAAACCACACTGTGTGGAAGTAACACAGATCAGGGATAGACGGACAGCAATTTTAAGCAGAGGCTGATCGTTACTTGTACTTGGAACATACCTTGTTGGATTAACACAGGCGAGGGAGAGAGATGGAAATCTCCTGCTCTGTGTGTGGGGGTCATTAACACAACATGTTGGATTGGCACAGGCCAGGGAGAGAAATAGAAATTTCTTGCTGTGTCTGTGTATATGGTGGTCGGTACCACACTATGTGGGAATGACACAGATCAGGGAGAGAATGGTCCTTTCCTGCTCTCTGTGTGTACGTGGGGGTCATTACCACATCGGGTGGAAGTGACACAGATCAGGGATAGAATTGGTCCTTTCCTGCTCTCTGTGTGGGTCAGTACCACACTGTGTGGGATTAAGAGGCCGGGGATAGAATTGGGTCTTTCCTGCTCTCTGTGTGGGTCAATACAACACCGGGACGATTTAACACAAGCCGGGGACAGAATTGGGTCTTTCCTGCTCTCTGTGTGGGTCAGTACCTCACCGGGTGAGATTAACACCGTCCAGGGATAGAATTGAATCTTTCCTGCTCTCTGTGCCTGGGTCAGTACCACCGGGAAAGATTAACACAGGCCAGGGATTGAATTGGGTCTTTCCTGCTCTCTGTGTGGGTCAGGACCACACCGGGTGGGATTAAGACACACCGGGGATTGAATTGGGTCTTTCCTGCTATCTGTGTGGGTCAGAACCACACCGGGTGGGATTAAGACACACCGGGGATTGAATTGGGTCTTTCCTGCTATCTGTGTGTGTCAGTGCCACACCGGGTGGGATTAACACAAGCCGGGGATAGAAGTGAGTCTTTTCTGCTCTATTTGGAGCTCAGTACCACATTGGGTGAAAGCCGCTTACTCAGCACAGCCTGAGGATGGAGCCTGGTCTGTCCCAATGAGGACAGAGAGTGACTGGTGAAATGGCCAGTCACCCGGCAGATTGAACTTTACACATTGAACTGTGAAGTGATACATATCGGTAGGAAATATGAGGAAAGGCAAAATAATGTGGATGGTTGAATGGACAGACCTCAGGCTGTACTAATTTATGAGGCAGCAGGACACTGAGAAGGCTGCTAAAAAAAACAACATATCGTGTCCTTGGCTTTATAAACACAGCACAGAGTAATAAAACTCAGGAGGAAATGCTGATTTTTATACATCATTGGTTAGGTCCCAGCTGGAGAATTGTGTCCAATTCTGATCACCACACGTTGGTAAGGATGTCAAGGACTTAGTGAAGATACTGAGGTGATTTACTAGATTGGTACCAGGGATCTCATGGAGAGATGGGAAAAGCTGGGATTTTTCTCTTTAGAGCAGTGAAGGGTAAGAGGGGATTTAATATAGAATTCAAATTCATGAAGGGTTTTGATCGGGTAATTAGTGTGAAAATGTTTCCAGTGTCAGAAAGTTCAGTATTAAGAAGACACAGATTGAAGGTAATTGACAAAGAACCAGAGGTGAAATGAGGAGAATGTTCTTACACAGCGAGTTGTTGGGATCTGGAATTCACTGCCTGAAAACAAGGTGGAAGCAGATTCAATAATAATATGGTGGAGAAGGCATATGGAATCCTTTCCTTTATGAGCTGAGGTATAGAATATAAGAGCAGGGAAATTATGCTGGAACTGTATAACTCATTGGCTAGGCCACAACTTGAGTACTGAGTGCAATTCTGGTCACCTCATTACTGAAAGGATCTAATTGCACTAGAGAGGGTACAGAGGAGATTTATGAGGATGTTTCTCGGACTTGACAAAATGCAGCTGTGAGGAACGATTGGATAGGCTGGGGTTGTTCTCTTTGGAATAGAGAAGGCTGAGAGGAGATCGGACTGAAATGTCCATAATTTTGAGGGATCTGGACAGAGAGGAGGTGAAGGGTCTGTTCACCTTAGTAGAAAGGTCAGTGACTAGGGGGGAATAGATTTAAAGTGATTAGTCGAAAGATAAGAGGGGAGATGAGGAAAACCTTTTCATACAGAGTGTGGTGGGGTCTGGAACTCACTGCCTGGCAGTGTAGTTGAGGCAGAAACCCTCAACTCATTCAACAGGATTCTGGATATACACCTCAAGTACCGTAATCTGCAGAGCGATGGATCAAATGCTGAAAGTGGGATTAGAATGGGTGGATCGTTTTTCGGTCACCACTGATACAATGGGCCAAGTGACCTCTTTCAGTCAGGAGGCTGCTGCTACTGACTGTGAATGCTGCAGTTGGACAGAAGGTAAATGGAATACTAGGACAGAAAGAGGGCTCCGCAGTTCACGGATGTGGTGACCCTAGATCAGATCTTACAGTGGTGTAGGAGAGGGAACAGAGTTCATGTCAAAGTCCTGTCTTCCTTTTATATGATCCTGTATAATGGACAGGGACTACTGGGCAGTAATGTGCTCAAAGGTTATCAGCAGTAATTCATTATCGCTATATTTGTATATTGTAGAACATTAAACCATACCCCTACTCTGGTGTCCATTGCATCCTCAATATTCATGATTAAAATATCAGAGGAGTGTGAACCAGTCACCTCTGATCACCCTGAGGTACAGGCGATTCTCGAGTCGGTCCTGAGTGTATTCACAACCCATAAAGATGACTGTGGAAACATGAGCAGACCTGAAGAAATCAATTGACCATTGCATGCTCCATGAAGCAGTATTCTTACCGAGCTGAGATTATATCATATATTCCAGACAACATCAGGTTATTGTTATACCAGGGTGCAGTTCACAAAGACACATTCACTACTAACTGCCCGATTTTGACGGTTACAAAACCAGATGGCAGCTGGGGACTGACTATTGACCAGACAAACTCAACACAGTCACCCCTGTGTGAACTCGGTTGTCTGAGAGACACCAACCCTACTCTCCCGGATTCCCAGTGGCAGGGCTGACTTCACCACGCTGGATATCTCTAATGTTTATTGGAGTATCCCAGTAAAACTAGAGGAACAATTTAAATTCACATTAACTTCTAAGGACCAGAGATACCCCTGGACATGTCTGTCACAAGGGGTCCCACAATAACCCCACTATTTTCCACAAACGTCTGGCCGGGGCCGTTAGGAACCTTTCACAGTCTTCCTGCTTGCTGAAATAAATTGATGGTCTCCTCCTCATCACCACAGACCGTGTCCACACATTTAACCCTTTTACAGGAACTACTGCAGTTACTTTGGGAGCTGGACTAAAAGACCATCCACGTAAGGCCCAGCTGGTGTAACATCGTGTCATCGTTCTATATGTCCAAATTGGCTCATCCAACATCAGCCCAGACCAACATCAGGTCGAGACCATCCAGTGTATAACCCTGTCCACCTCAAAGACTGCCCAGTGTCCTATCCTCAGGCTGGTGGGGTATCCGTGGACCCTTATCCAGTGTCTACCCTTGTCCACCTCAAAGACTGCCCAGTGTCCTACCCTCAGGCTGGTGGAGTATCAGTGGACACAATTCCAGTGTCTACCCCTGTCCACCTCAAGGACTGCCCAGTGTCCTATCCTCAGGCTGGTGGGTATCAGTGGACCCTCATCCAATGTCTACCCCTGTCCACCTCAAGGACTGCACTGTGTCCTATCCTCATGCTGGTGGGTATCAGTGGACCCTATCCATTGTCCACCCCTGTCCACCTCAAAGACTGCCC
Organism: Heterodontus francisci; assembly: GCF_036365525.1. Taxonomy (NCBI): domain Eukaryota; kingdom Metazoa; phylum Chordata; class Chondrichthyes; order Heterodontiformes; family Heterodontidae; genus Heterodontus; species Heterodontus francisci. The sequence goes on along the minus strand of NW_027141175.1, from coordinate 367,555 downwards.
AGTGTCCTATCCTCAGGCTGGTGGAGTATCAGTGGACACAATTCCAGTGTCTACCCCTGTCCACCTCAAGGACTGCACTGTGTCCTATCCTCATGCTGGTGGGTATCAGTGGACCCTCATCCAGTGTCCACCCCTGTCCACCTCAAAGCCTGCTCTGTGTCCTCTGCTCAGGCTGGTGGGGTATCAGTGGAGCCTCATCCAGTGTCTACCCCTGTCCACCTCAAAGACTGCCCTCTGACCTATCCTCAGGCTGGTGGAGTATCAATTGCCCCTCATCCAGTGTCTACCCCTGTCCACCTCAAAGCCTGCTCTGTGTCCTATCCTCAGGCTGGTGGGGTATCAGTGGACCCTCATCCAGTGTCCACCCCTGTCCACCTCAAAGACTGCCCTGTGTCCTATTGTCAGGCGGGTGGGGTATCAGCGGACCCTCATCTCTCGATTTGCAGAGACTGTGACTCCTCTTTATGAACCACCAAATGGTGATGATGACCAGGTTTATCCCATTTGGACTGAAGAGAGCACAGAAACAGTAACACAACTAAAGAAATCTGTCGCCCAGGCAACGTGTCTTACCTCACCGAACCCCGACAAGACTTTCCACATGGATGTGGGGACACAGTGACAGCCTGGCTGCTGTCCAATGCCGAGAAAACCAGGAGAAATGTTTCCCCATTGCAAATTACTCCAGAATTGTGAATGGGGCTGAACTGATTTACTCTGTTTGTGAAGGACATTTGTTAACCATTTTCTGGGGCAGCAAACATTTCACTTACATCACGGGGTTCAACAGGGTGATACTGTCCAGTCCATTATCCACCTTCCCAGTAGAGGAAAGCTGTTGTAATAGAATACCCATGTCATAGATTCATAGAGCCTTAGTCAATTCTGGCACAGAATGGGACATTTCAACTCATCGAGTCCGTTCCAGCGCTTTGTAGATAAATCAAGTCAGTCTCATTCCCCAGCTCCATGGATGACAAGGAGCCTACAGGGTAAGATACAGCAGGAAGGGCAAGTTTATGTCCCACACCGAGAACTCAATACAACAGAAAACCAAGAGGAGTATAGAAAGTGGAGGCTGATATCAAAAAGGAATTTACGAAAGCAAGGAGAAATCATAAAAAAATATTGGCAAGCAAAATCAAGGTGAACCCATGTATGTTTTTTCTTTCAATACATTAAGGCTAAGAGGACAACTAAGGAGAGAGTAGAGCCCATTAATGACCGATAAGGTAACCTATGTGTCGGGACAGTAGTTACTGACATGGTTCTTAATGAATACTTTGTGACTGTCTTCACAAAAGAGGGGAACGGTGCAGATATTGTAGTTAAGGAGGAGGTGTGTGAATTATTGGATGTGATAAACATAGGCAGAGAGGAATTACTAATGGAATTAGCCTCATTGAAAGTTGATACATCACCATGGCGTGATGAAATGTACCCCAGGTTGTTAAAAGAAGCAACAGAAGAAATAACCAAAGGTATGTCCATGATTTTCCAGTTCTCACTGGATACAGGTGTGGTGATGGAGGATTGGAGAACTGCTAACATTGTACCACTGTTTAAAAAGGGAGTGAAGGATCGACCGAATAACTACAGACCAGTCAGTCTAACCTCAGAGTGGGAAAATTATTGTAATCTATTCTGAGAGACATGATAAACTGTCACTTAGAAAGGCACAGGTTCATCAGGGATAATCACCATAGATGTGTTAAGGCAAGATTGTGTCTGACTAACTTGCATGATTATTTGATGAAGTAACAAGGACGTTAGATGAGGTTAATGTAGTTGATGCGGTCTACTTGGATTTTAGCAAAGTTTTTAGCAAGGGCGCACATAGCAGACTTGTTAAAAATAAAATCCCAGGAGATCCAGGGAAATGCAGCAAGGTGGATGCAAAATTAGCTCAGTGACAGGAAAGAAAGAGTAATTGTTGACAGGCGTTTTAGACGATGTTTCCCGCAACATTTAGTGGAGGCAGTGGTGTAGTGGCAATGTCACTGCACTTGGAAATCCAGCAAACCCAGGTAAACACTCTGGGGACATGGATTCGAATCCCACCATGACACATAATGAAATTTGAAATCAATTAATAGTTCTGGAATTAAACAGCGACTCTAATGGTGACCATGAAACCATTGTCGATTGTTTGAAAATCCCATTTGGTTCACTAATGCCCTTTAGGGAAGGAGATCTACTGTCCTCACCTGGTCTGGCCACATGTGACTCCAGACACACAACAATGTGATGGACTCTTAAATTGCCTCACAAGCCACTCAGTTCAAGGGCAATGAGGGATGGGCAATAAATACAGGCCCAGGCAGTGACGCCCAAATCCCACGAATGAATAAAAAAAAGCAAATTCCACACAGCTCAGTACTGGGACCCCTGTTTTATGTCGCATACATTAACGATTTGGAAGTAAAGGTAGGGGCATAATCAAGATGTTTGCAGACGATACAAAGATTGACTGTGTGGTAGATCGCAAGGAGGATAGCTGTACACTGCAGGAAGATATTGATGGACTGGTCAGATGGGCAGAGAAGTGGTAAATTGAATTCAGGTTCGATAAGTGAGATATGATGCATTTGGGGAGGTCAAATAAGGCAAAGGAATGCACGATTAATGGGAGAATACTGAGAAGTGTAGAGGAAGTGACAGACCTTAGAGTGAATGCCCACAGACAGATGAATGTAGCAGGACAGCTCGATAAGGTGGTTAAGAGGTCATATGGAATCCTTTCCCTTATTAGCCGAGGTATTGAATATAAGAGCAGGGAGGTTATGCTGGAACTGCATAAATCATTGGTTAGGCCACAACTTGAGTAATGTGTGCAGTTCTGGTCACCTCATTACAGAAAGGATGTAATTGCACTGGAGAGGGTACAGAGGAGATTTATCAAACATGTTGCCGGGACTGGGAAAATGTAACTTTGAGGAATGATTGGATAGGCTGGGGTTGTTTGCCTTGGAGCAGAGAAGGCTGAGGGGAAATCTGATTGAAACGTACAAAACGTTGAGGGCCCTGGATAGAGTGGTGGTGAAGGGTCTATTCACCTTAGCAGAGAGATCAGTGACAAGAGGGCATGGATTTAAATGATTGGTAGAAAAATTAGAGGGGAGATGAGGAAAAAAATCACCCAGAGTGTGGTGGGGTGGGGGTCTGGAACTCAGTTTCTGAAAGGGTAGAAGAGGCTGAAAACCTCATCTGATTTTAAACGTGCCTTGCGACACCTCAAGTGATTTAATCTGCAGAGCTCGGGACCAAATGCTGGAAGGTGGGATTCGGCTGGGGAGGTCGTTTTTTGGATAGCAGAGACACGATGGGCCAAGTGGCCTCTTTCTGTGTTGTAAACATTCTATGATTTTTCTATGATTTTCTAGGTGCAGATAGGCGGTTTTAGTGAAGGTGTGTAGATGTGGTCAGAAGTTCATCTCGGGGTCAAATATGACACCAAGGTGTGAACAGTCTGGTTTAGTCTCACACAATTGCCAGGGAGAGGTATGGAGTCGGTAGCTAGGGAATTAAGTTTGGAGCAGGGACTGAAAACAATGTCTTCAATCTTCTGAAATTTGAATTGTCACAGCAGAGATGCGAGGTAATACCTTTTAGAAGGATGTATGTGGAGAGACAACACAAGCTACATGTTACAACTGTAAAGGGAGTGCAAGAACAGAGAGACCTGGGGAGTTTATGTGTAAATCGTTGAAGGTCACAGGACAGGTTAGCACAACAGTTTATAAAGCATATGAGATCCTGGGCTTTATAAATAGAGGCATAGAAAACAAAACTGGGAAGTTATGCCAAATCTATATAAAACACTACAGCATATCCCAGTACATGACACATGGAATAGCAGAATTTGAAACATATGGTACCAGGGATCTGGGAATTCAGTTACATGGAGAGATTGGAAAAGCTGGGTTTGTTCTCTTTAGAGCAGTGAAGGGTAAGAGGAGATTTAATATCGAATTCAAAATCATGAAGAGTTTTGATGGGGTAATTAATGTGAAACTGTTTCCAGTGTCAGAAAGTTCAGTATTAAGAAGACATAGATTGAAGGTAATTGACAAAGAACCAAAGGTGAAATGAGGAGAATTTTCCTTCTCAGCGAGTTGTTGGGATCAGAAATTCACAGCCCGAAAACATGATGGAAGCAGATTCAATAATATCTTTCAAAAGGGAATTATAATAAAAAAAACTGGAAAAGGCGAAAAAAATAGTCTGGGGATAAAGGAGGAGAGTGGTAATAATTAGACAGCTGTTTCCAAGAAACAGCACTAACACAAAGGGCCGAATAGCCTCCTTCAGTGCTGCACCTGTCTCTAATTCTATGAGCAAGAGACATAGAGTGAAGGGAGAGAGAGTGAGAAAGGGGGAAAGAGGGAAAGGAAAATAGAAAGAGAGAGCAAACCGGGTTTGCATCGCTTTTTGAGCAGTGGGGTCATGATCTGCCAGTTGAGGCAGGTGATACAAAATTTCTGGGGCCTCCTCATTACATTTCCGTAAATTTTAGGGGCCGCCCAGGGTGACCCGCGCTGCTGTCTGTCTGCACGCTTAACAGGAGACTTAACTGTGTCTGAGTCTAGCACGTGTTTCAACCAGGATTCAGCCCTTAAAGGCAATCTGTCCCTCTTAAAGGGAAGCTGCACTGAATCACAGGAGGCTGCTGCTGCTGACTGTGAATGCTGCAATTGGAGAAAAGGTAGGTTGAATACGAGCACAGAGAGAGGGCTCTGTGATTCACGGATGTAGTGCTGGAGGCCTTAGTCATGCAGGGTGACAGGAGAAGAGAGGCCATGTATCAGTGGGGTGGGATGTAGACCCTCAAGAAACGCACTCCGAAGGGAATGGGAGCAGGTGGCCAGGGAGGTCAATGCAGGAAGCTTGGCCCCAGGACCTGGCAGCAGAGCCAGAAGAAGTAGAATGAGCTCACACGGGTGATCAATGTCAGTGAATTCATTTCCACATGGCATCTCCTACCCCCAACATCACCAACCTCTCACACTGCTCAATGTACCACACCCCCATCACTCACCCATCAGCAGTCCTTAACACTCAGGACTCACACCTAACATTTACATACTCCACATCACCTTTACATACCTTCCACTGATACCAGCCTCACATCCACCTTTCACTGCCTTCACATACCACCAGCTATTCAGCTGTTGCAGGCATATCTCCCAAACACAGTGCAACACAATCACTGACATTCTGCTCTCTCTCTTACAGGACAGGGAGCAGCAGTGAACTGTCGGGATCCAGGCTTACCTTCATCCCCTGTGCCTGAGGGAGGAGTTCATTCTCCACCTCATGGGAACGGCTGTGACAGAGCCCATAGCATCCGGCATCTCCGACAGCATTCAGGATGACGTTATGTTCCTGCCTTATGCCCCTTCTTAACTCCCACCTCCTCTTCATCCTACTGTCTGGGATGATGTACAAGCTGCAGATGGTGGGACCATGGATGCCTCTGTGGTATTTACGTGAGGTTGAGTAATTTGTGAAGAGCACATTATAGATGTGGTCACCCCACAGATTAAGGGAAGAAGAATTACAGTCAAGCAGAATCAGGCAGGTAGCACAGGAGACCCCAGAGTGCATCTCACTCTCCAACCAGTATTCAATACTGAGGAAAGTGATGTTTCAACTGGGGACTGCAGCCAGAGACAAGGCCATGGTACCCGGGCTGTCTCAGCTGTACTGGGGGTGGGAGGGGATACAATGAAGACTAGAATGTTGACAGTGACAGGAGATTCGATAGTCACGGGAACAGACGAGCGTTTCTGAGGCCGCAGACATGCATCCAAGATGGTGTGTTTCCTCCCTGGTGTCATGGCCAAGTTAGCCATCTCAAAGTAGTAATCTCCGGATTACTGCCAGTACCCCGTGCGAGTGAGTATGGAAATAGGAGGATAGTACAGAGGGATGTGTGGCTGGGAGGATGCTGCAGAAGCGGTGAGGTTTGCATTGCTGGGACACTGGGACCAGTTCTGGAGAATGTGGGATCTGTACCGGCCGGACGGTTGCACCTGAACAGAGCTGGAACTAATTTCCTTGCAGGATGATATGTTAGTGCTATTGGAGAGGGTTTACACTAAATTGGCAGGTGTGTGGGAACCAGGAGTAAACATCAGATAGGAATTCTAAAGTGCACAGCATACTGGGAGAGATGGATAACACTACAGTAGGGTATAGAAAGTTATTAGTTGAGGTCTGAGTAAGGGAGGAAGTAATAAAGTTTACATCAGGGTTGATGTGCATGTATGTGAATACGGAGTGTGGTTAATAAGACTGGTGAGGTACAGGTGCAGATTGCCATATGGAAATATGATGTTGTGGCTATAACAGAGATCTGGCTCAAAGAAGGGCAGAACTGGGTGTTAAATATTCCTGGATACAAGGTGTTCAGGAAAAATAGGAAAGGGAGAAAAGGAGTAAGAGTGGTGGTATTGATTAAGGAGAACATTATAGTGCTGGAGAGAGTGAAAGTCCCGGGGACATGTGTGGGGAGGTGGGAGTGGGGCTGGGTGGGTGCGTAGGTGGGTGAAGGACAGAATCTATTTGGATAGAGCTAAAGAACAAAAAAAGGTGCATTTACATTGCTCGGTGTTGTCTATAGGCCATCAGCTAATGGGAAGGATGTGGAGGAACAAATCTGCAAGAAAATTACAGAAAGATGCAAGAATTATAGAGTAGTTACAATGGGGGAACATTCATTATCCTAATATGGACTGGGATAGTAGCAATTTAACGGGCAGAGGGAGGCAGGTGTTACTACAGTGTGTGCAGGAAACATTTCTACAACAATATGTTGCTAGTCCAACATGAAAGGAGGCACTGCTAGACCTGGTTCTCGAGAATGAGCTGGACCCAAGTGGATTAAGTATCAGTAGGAGAACATTTAGGGGACAGTGATCATTGTATCATAAGGTTTTTGTTGACTATGGGAAAGGACAAAGAGCAATCCAGAGTAAGAATAATTAACTATGAGAAAGTCAACTTCAACAAGTCATCCGGTGTAAAAATTTGGCTGGGGCGAACAAATTAGAGTCAACGTTTGGCAGGAAAACAGGAGCTGAACAATGGGCTACCTTCAAAGAAGAGATAGTTCGGGCAGAGTGCTGGTGAACGGTTGTTTTTCACACTGGAGGACGGTAGACAGTGATGTTTTCCAAGGGTCAGTTCTAGGACCAACTGATTTTTTTTTTGCTATATATAAATGAGCTGGATCTTGGAATTCAGATTAGAATTTCAATATTTTCCGATGATACCATGCTTGGAGGAATGGTAAGCAGTGAGGATGATGCAAAATGCCTACAACAGGATATAGATAGGCTCGCAGAATGGCCAGAGAAGTGGCAGGTGGAATTTAATACAGAGGAGTGTGAGGTGATGTATTTTCTCAGATGGAATAGGAAAGCAATAGAGACTTAATGGGACAGTTCTAAAGATTGTGCAGGAACTGAGGGACCTGGGGCTCTATATGCATTGATCTTTGAAGGTGGAAGAACATATTTGGAGAGTGTTAAGCAAAGGGAATCAGATCTTGGGCTTCATAATTAGAGGCAAAGATACAAAAGCTGGGAAGTTATACTGAAACTGTATAAAGCTTTGGTTAGGCCTCAACTAGAGAACTGTGTCTCGTTCTGGTCAGCACACTTTAGGAAGAATGTAAAGTCCTTGAGGGGGTGCCGAGGAGATTTACCAGAATGGTTCCAGGGATTGGAGCGGGGGGGGGGGGGGGCGGAGCGGGTTGGTTAGTTACAAGGTTAGATTGGAGAAGATGGAGTTGTTCTCCCTGGAGTAAAGGAGATAGAGAGAGGTATGATAAACGTGTACAAGATTATGATAGGCTTAGGTAAGGTAGACAAGGAAAAAGTCTTCTCATTATCTGATGAAACACGGACCAGGGGACACAGATGGAAGGTTTTGGATAAGAGATGCAGGTGGATATGAGGAAGAAATATTTTACACAGTGGATGGTAATGAGCTGGAACTCACTGCCCATGAGGGTGGTGGAAGCCGAGACAATCAATGATTTTAAAAGAAAACTGGATGGACACCTGAAGGAAGTGAACTTGCAGGGATACGGGGATTGAGCGGGGGATTGGGACTGCCTGAATTCTTCCACACAGAGCTGGCACAGAGGGGCAAAATGGCCTCCTTCTGTGTCGTACATGACTCCATGACTCCATGAATTTCTACCACTCTATGTTGGATATGTCTCCTGCTCCTGCCTGGGAAGATCCACATACATAGAAGTTCAATGAAACTGTGACCTTAACGGCCACCAACAGCTACGTCCTCACCCTGGTGTGAGGCTCCAGGTCGTGTTACAGGAGGTGACACAGCTCTGTGACCAGATCCTTATTGAATCAGAGTCACCTCATACATTGCTTCTGGGTTAGGTTTAGGTAGGAATAGTGCTCTTGGAAAACCCTGGGTGGGTTGGGCAGATCCCGTTCCTCCTCCCTCTTTATAGAGCATCCCCTCACTGCAGCCTCTGCTCCATTTGTTGTTCAAGTTACAGACCCAGAGACACTGTAACTACAGGCCCCAAACCTCGTCCAGAGTTGAAATGACAAACTCAGTTGAGTGATCATTGCTCGAATGGGAAGGAGATTTGGAGACAGAGAAAGATTAGAATAGGTCAAAAACGTGGGGTTATTGCAGAGACTGGGCAGGGAGTTGTCACAGAGAGAGAGAATGTACAGTGAAACACGTGTGATCGTCATTGGGGCTGGTATGGACATCTCGAGATAGATAGAAAGTTTACACCAGAACACGGTGTGCTCATCACTAAGAGCGGGGTGGGAGGGGGGGTGGTGGTGCCGGGGAGGGGGGGTGGGGAGGTGCGGGCAGTGGGGGAGCTTTAAGAGAGTTTGAATAAGTAAAACCAGAAATACAATGTCATTAGCATATCACAGGAAATAGTCAATTGATAACCTGGCAGAGAAAAAAAAACAGGCACACCTGAGGAGACGGACATCCTAAGGATTATCAAGCAGTATGATGGGGATTACGATTTAATTCTCAATAGAATATCTGAGGATGTCCAGAAATACAAATTTAAGATAAAAAAGTGTTGAGATAAGTTGGTTAATGGGGCACATCTCTGCACCTGACGGTTAAATAAAAGACACGAAGAATTGAAGGATGAGATGGACAGTTTACAGAAGGAAAATGAAGGTTGGTAGGAGAACATTGGCATCCTGTACAATCAGTTACTGTTGGATCAGGAGCCACATGACGGAGTATATTATCCACAGAGAAAATTATAACAAATACTGGACCAAAACACTTACTAACAGGCAGAATGTCCCAGACTAGGGGAGGAGTTAGAAGATGTGAGAAGGGGCTATGAGGGAATTAGACCCGTGTTAAAGCTCTGCCTCCCCTGAGGCTGACCACGCCCTGTGTTGAGATAAAATCCGACAGTTTCAGACACAATCCGTCCACAGTGGGCAGTAGTGGCTGCTGTCTCCAAGCACAAAGTCAGATATCCCGGTTCTTCTTCAGACAACATATTTGTAAGCCTCACAGTCTCTGCTCAATCTCCTCCATACAAGGACGACAAGATAACTGGAAATTACCAGGGTATGTACTAACCTGGGCCTAAACTGCAGACCAGTCTAAGAACAAGACTAACCACAGTCACTGGCAGTGAGAGAGATGTCACCACCACAACCACACAGAGGTACCTTACAGCCGTTGAGTCTATGGCTCTAAAGCAGGGACTGGGAATGGTGGATATGAGCAGAAGCTCCCTCGATCTGTGTGTTCTGTGTTCCAATATCCAAATTATTTATATATATATCAGAAAAATATCAGTGGTCCAAGCACTGCCCCTTGGGGAAACACCACTGTCTGCCTTCCTCCAGTCTGAAAAAAGCAACTGTTTTCCACAACTCACTGTTTTCTCTCATTAAGCCAGTTTATATTTTTATCCAAGCTGACACTGACCCTTTTATTCCATGAGAATCAATGAACTGTCCAGCTGTCACAAAGAAACTAGAAGTTCAGAATAAAATTAAGTGAAATGCTAAATGCAATAGTTAACTAACTTTATTGTATTTAGTACTCTGTACAAGTAGTACTCCCTAAAACTGGACTCTGTGCAACTTACTGGATTTAAGGTTTAGGAAGAGAATTCCAGAGCTCAGGGAAGAGAACAGAAAGTGCTGGAAATACTCAGCTGGTCCTGCAGCATCGGCGCAGAGAGAAACAGAGTTAATGTTTCAGATCTGTGACACTTCATCAGAACTGGTAAACGTCAGAAATGATGATGTACAAGCTGCAGATGGTGGGATCATGGACCTCCTGCTTTCCACCACCCCCAATCCCTCACCCCAACCCTCCCCTTCTGATGTTATACTTTCCAATGATAACCCAATAATACCAGCTTCCCAGTCACAGCAGCTCCATGAGATAGAAAGAGAGCAGCAGCACAGCACTGATGGTGAAGACCCATCACTTGGTCTGACCCTCACAGTCACCAGATCAAATACTTACAGTGCGTGTAACTTGGAGGCTGATATAGAGTCGGAATCTGCACGTGGTGAGTCACCGAGCACGAGTGAGCTGCAGCCAGGCCAGGGGGAAAGGATAGTTTATGTGTCAGCTCACCGGAGGACGAGGTCACAGACGAGTTATAATACACAGGACTCAGATGTGAACATTGCTGGAGCTGCTGCCCATGTCGAGGTGTTGAAATCCGAATCCGAGCTTTCACGTCACAGAGCTGTACGAGGACGTCCTGCAAGGCCATCCTCGGTCACCCCCAGTGAAACTCAGCCATGCTGCAGCCACTGGGGAAACACTATGTAGGTGAACTAGGCAAGTTGAGGAAATCCACAAGACTGGCACTAAGGGAATACACAAGGGTGAATAGTTCAGTTTTGTTTGTACAATTGGATGTGTTGTTGGATAAAGATGCTAATAAAAAGGTTTTTGTTGGTGGTGTTTGTTGCAGGATGGTGATAAAGGAGACACTGTGATGGGGCGTCTCAGATGGGTGTAATGGTGGAGAATGGGGGATCCAAGATGGGAAAGGGAGGTTGTCCGATGCGAACTGGAATCTTAGCAGGGAATCTCCGACAGCCTGTCCGGGTCGAAGGCATCCACGAAATATACTCCCTGCCTCCTCCTCCTCCTGAGTTGGCCTCCGGATTCATGGTGCCAATGCCTGTGTACTCATGATGGTGAGGATTATGAAGGGTGCAGCAGAACACCATGAACTTGGACACCTGATCCAGTGTGTACTGGAGGACTCCCCCCGAGCGGTTCAGACATCGGAAACATTGCTTCACCTGGTGGTTTTGTGTGGGGGAAGAGGTGTCTAAAGTTTAGAGGGCATGAGCCACATTCTGGTTCTGTATGGAGGCCTGACGTGTTGGGAATGGCTGACTGCTTCAGAATGAAGGTATGGTGGCTGCTGCCAGGATAGTGGACATTAACCAACATGATGTACTGGGCATTCTCACACACCAACTGTACATTAATGGAGTGGGAGTTGTTTCAGTTCCTGTGCCTCTCCCCATTGAAATGGGGGCCCCGCAGAGATACCTACGCCATCAGGAATTCTGCTATCCTGACAAAGCCACGAGACCTCTCATCCTGCTTCCCCCTGCTGAGGTAGCAGATGGTATAATTCGCCTCACCCAACATAGGTGGTCTCCGTCACACAGCAGATACATCAATAGACAACATGGAGAGAGATAATGGATCCTTTAGCCGCTCTTGCCTGGATACATCCAGATAAGAACATAAGAACTAGGAGCAGGAGTAGGCAGTTCAGCCCCGCGAACCTGTTCTGCCATTCAATATGATCATTGCTGATCTCATCTCGGCCTCTACTCCACTTTTCTGCCCGTTCTCCAGAACGCTTCAACCCATTTCTAATAAAAATCTGTCTATCTCCTCCTTAAATTTACTCAATGTCCCGGCATCCACCGCACTATGGGGTAGTGAATTCCACAGACTCACAACTCTTTGAGGGAAGAAATTTCTCTTCATCTCTGTTTTATATCTGCACCCTCTTTATCCTAATACTATGACCTCCCGTTCTAGATTGCCCCACGAGAGGAAACACCTTCTCTACGTCTACTTTATCAATCCTTTAATGATCTTATATATCCCATTAGATCTCGTCTCATTCTTCTAAACTCTAGAGAGTAAAGGCATAAACTGCTTAATCTCTCTTCATAAGACAAACCCCTCATCCCTGGATTCAATCTCGTGACCCTCCTCTGAACTGTCTCCGATGCAACTACATCCATCCTCAAGTGAGCAGACCAAAACTGTCCGCAATACTCCAGGTGCGGTCTCATTAATGCCTTGTACAGTTGCAGCAACACTTCCCTACTTTTATATTCTATTCCTTTAGCAATAAATGCCAAAATTCAATTTGCTTTCCTTATCACCTGCTGTATCTGCAAACTAGTTTTCTGTGATTCATGCACGAGGCCACCCAGATCTCTCTGCACTGAAGTACTCTGAAGTTTCTCTCTATTTAGATAATAATTTACCTTTCTATGTTTCTGACCAAAATTGATAACCTCACACGTAACCACGTTAAACTCCATCTGCCAAATGTTGTCCCATTCACCAAACCTATCCATATCAATTTGTAAATTTCTTATGTATTTATTGCAACTTACTAATAAACCTATTTAAGTGTCATCTGCAAATTTGGCTATAGTACCTTCTATCCCTGCATCCAAGTCATTAATATAGATTGTAAATAGTTGGGGCCCAAGGACCAAACCCTGAGGCACCTCACTAATCACATCTTTCCAACCAGAAAAAGACTCATTAATCCCAACTCTCTGTTTTCTGTTGGTTAGCCAATCATCTATCCAAGCTAATAAATTGCCCCGAACACCATGTGATCTTACCTTGTGTATTAACCTTTTGTGTGGCACCTTATCAAATGCCTTCTGGAAGTCCAGGTATACTACATCTACAGGATCCCCATTTTCCACATTTCTTGTCACAGCTTCGAAGCACTCTCGCAAATTCGTCAAACACGATTGACCCTTCATAAAACCTGACTCTGATGGGTTGCTTTTGACTTTCTTAATGTCCTGTTATTACTTACTTAATAATGGATTGTGACACTTTCCCAACGATAGATGTTAAACTATTAGCCACTAATTCAAGAATTCAAGATGGCTCCTGGGCTGGAAGCTCCCCAGGAATCTCCCTTACTGTTCAACGATATCCATGGCCATCTGCTCCCATTCCTAATGTTTTCTCCCCCAATCTACCCTCTTAAACTGTTTAAACTCCCCTGGCTCTTTATATCAGTTCATATTAGCCCGAATTAAAAGCTAACATTTTACTGTATTTTACCTGGGCCCACTGCCCTCCCCCAGCCACACCTGCTCTTTGTTTTCTCAATGAAATTGATCCGGATGAAACTGAAGAGCACAGCTGCCGATACTTTAATCTCCGATCCTGATGTCTTCACTGCCCAGAGTGTCTGCAGCCACGGCATGCGGTAAGTCCATTGAGGTGAAGAAGGAGCAGCGGGACCCGAGAGAAGTCTTGAGAAAAGGTGCCCCGAACACCCAAAAAATCCACGAACGGCCCCCCGGCCGCAACTTCAAAGCGCCCGTGGGAGATGGCTCGGAGAGCATCTGCAGCGCACTGTCGGCAATGCTGCATGCCTTTATTTAAACCAGTGGGAAAAAACCCTTAGTGAATGTAATCACCTCTGTAAGTCTGCCAAAAGATGCTTCACCTCCTGAAGGACGTGGATGAGTTTCCGGACGTCGATGGTGGGTACTGGGGACCTTATTACCTGCATCCGCTTTCCCCCCCTTTTCCCCCCTTCCCCTTCCCTGCTCCACCCTCTCAGCTCACCCCCCTACAACCCCGTCCCTGCCGACCGCCCCTCGCACAATCTTCCCCCAACACCCGCTTCCCCTGCACCCCCCCACCCCCTTACAGCCCCCTTCCCAGCTCCCCCTCGCACCTCCCCACCCTCCACACCACTCCTCCCTCCACCCCTCCCCCTCGCATCCCCTCCTCCCACAGGCACCATCCTACACCTGTGTAGGGGCCCTAACAGTCAAACTGCCTTGTGGGCGTCTCGGGAGAGACCAAGGCTAAGGGCGTAAACCCTAACAGATAATCCGGAGTGGAACCCCGTAGGCGGTCATGTGTCACCTTTGGCATGTTTCCGGCAGTTCCTGCAGCCATACCGGTGCCAAACGTCGTGTCCTGCACTCCTTTGGACCCCACCAGAAAGGCCGAGAGGGGGGTTTTGACGACTGGGCAACTCTCAACCTCCATAAACTTGCCCAGGCATGCGCCATGGAGAGGTCACTCCATAGTTGCCTCACAGCGACTGACACAACACGGAAGGCAGCAGTTACGGGTTATAAGTCCAGATAAATTGGCGTAGAAACTGGGCGCCACGGGTTGCCTTTGTCGGTGGGAGAGGTCATTGCACCTCACTGGACAGCTACCGCCCGCCTCAAACCGGGCAGCCCCCGGTCAATAAGGTTTTGTCCCGCCACAGTCTGCCTGCTTCAATGTGTGCTTGGAGCTCAGGGTCATTGCCCAAAAGGTGGACTGATACGCCGCACCAAACAACACGAAAAAAGGAAAGAAGGTCCCAGCTCTTCGCTTTGCAAGCTGGAACGTCAGAACTATGTGTCCTGGCCTGTCGGAAGACCTTACACAAATCAACGATTCTCGGAAGACCGCCATCATTAACAACGATCTCAGTAGACTCAATGTAGACATTGCAGCACTTCAGGAGACACGCCTCCCCGCGAGTGGATCTCTATCAGAGCAAGACTACACCTTCTTCTGGCAGGGCAGGGATCCTGAAGAACCAAGACAGCATGGAGTGGGCTTCGCCATCTGAAACTCCTTGCTCAGCATGATAGAGCCTCCCTCAAATGGCTTGGAACGCATACTGTCCATCCGACTGCTCACCACCTCTGGTCCAGTCCACCTACTCAGCATCCATGCTCCAACACTCTGCTCCCCTCATGAAGCTAAAGACCAGTTCTACGAGCAACTCCATAACATTTTGGGTGGCACAGTGGCGCAGTGGTTAGCACTGCAGCCTGACAGATCCAGCGACCCAGGTTCAATTCTGGGTACTGCCTGTGTGGAGTTTGCAAGTTCTCCCTGTGTCTGCGTGGGTTTTTTCCGGGTGCTCCGGTTTCCTCCCACAAGCCAAAAGACTTGCAGGTTGGTAGGTAAATTGGCCATTATAAATTGCCACTAGTATAGGTAGGTGGCAGGGAAATATAGGGACAGGTGGGGATGTTTGGTAGGAATATGGGATTAGTGCAGGATTAGTATAAATGGGTGGTTGATTGTCGGCACAGACTCGGTGGGCCGAAGGGCCTGTTTCAGTGCTGTATTTCTAAACTAAACTAAATCATTAAAAGCATCCCCAACACCGAACACCTATTTCTGCTGGGGGACTTTAATGCCAGGGTTGGGGCCGACCATGACTCATGGCCCTCCTGCCTTGGGCGCTATGGCGTTGGAAGGATGAATGAGAACGGGCAGAGACTGCTTGAGTTGTGTACCTATCAGAACCTCTGCATCACCAACTCGTTCTTTCACACTAAACCCTGTCACCAGGTTTCATGGAGGCACCCAAGATCGCGTCGTTGGCACCAGCTAGACCTCATTGTCACAAGGCGAGCCGCCTTAAACAGTGTTCAAATCACACGCAGCTTCCACAGTGCAGACTGCGACACCGACCACTCCCTGGTGTGCAGCAAGGTCAGACTCAGACCAAAGAAGTTGCATCATTCCAAGCAGAAGGGCCACCCGCGCATCAACACGATCAGAATTTCTCACCCACAGCTGTTACAAAAATTTCTAAATTCACTTGTAACAGCCCTTCAAAACACTCCCACAGGGGATGCTGAGACCAAGTGGGCCCACATCAGAGACGCCATCTATGAGTCAGCTTTGACCACCTACGGCAAAAGTGCGAAGAGAAATGCAGACTGGTTTCAATCTCATAATGAAGAGCTGGAACCTGTCATAGCCGCTAAGTGCATTGCACTGTTGAACTACAAGAAAGCCCCCAGCGATTTAACATCCGCAGCACTTAAAGCAGCCAGAATTACTGCACAAAGAACAGCTAGGCGCTGCGCAAACGACTACTGGCAACACCTATGCAGTCATATTCAGCTGGCCTCAGACACCAGAAACATCAGAGGAATGTATGATGGCATGAAGAGAGCTCTTGGGCCAACCATCAAGAAGATCGCCCCCCTCAAATCTAAATCAGGGGACGTAATCACTGACCAACACAAACAAATGGACCGCTGGGTGGAACACTACCTGGAACTGTACTCCAGGGAGAATGCTGTCACTGAGACTGCCCTCAATGCAGCCCAGCCTCTACCAGTCATGGATGAGCTGGACATACAGCCAACCAAATCAGAACTCAGTGATGCCATTGATTATCTAGCCAGTGGAAAAGCCCCTGGGAAGGACAGCATTACCCCTGAAATAATCAAGAGTGCCAAGCCTGCTATACTCTCAGCACTACATGAACTGCTATGCCTGTGCTGGGACGAGGGAGCAGTACCCCAGGACATGCGCGATGCCAACATCATCACCCTCTATAAAAACAAAGGTGACCGCGGTGACTGCAACAACTACCGTGGAATCTCCCTGCTCAGCATAGTGGGGAAAGTCTTTGCTCGAGTCGCTCTGAACAGGCTCCAGAAGCTGGCCGAGTGCATCTACCCTGAGGCACAGTGTGGCTTTCGTGCAGAGAGATCGACCGTTGACATGCTGTTCTCCCTTCGTCAGATACAGGAGAAATTCCGTGAACAACAGATGCCCCTCTACATTGCTTTCATTAATCTCACCAAAGCCTTTGACCTCGTCAGCAGACATGGTCTCTTCAGACTACTAGAAAAGATTGGATGCCCACCAAAGCTACTAAGTATCATCACCTCATTCCATGACAATATGAAAGGCACAGTTCAACATGGTGGCTCCTCCTCAGAGCCATTTCCTAACCTGAGTGGCGTGAAACAGGGCTGTGTTCTCGCACCCACACTTTTTGGGATTGTCTTCTCCCTGCTGCTTTGACATGCGTTCAAGTCCTCTGAAGAAGGAATTTTCCTCCACACAAGATCAGGGGGCAGGTTATTCAACCTTGCCCGTCTAAGAGCGAAGTCCAAAGTATGGAAAGTCCTCATCAGTGAACTCCTCTTTGCTGACGATGCTGCTTTAACATCTCACACTGAAGAGTGCCTGCAGAGTCTCATCGACAGGTTTGCGGCTGCCTGCAATGAATTTGGCCTAACCATCAGCCTCAAGAAAACAAACATCATGGGGCAGGATGTCAGAAATGCTCCATCCATCAATATTGGCGACCACGCTCTGGAAGTGGTTCAAGCGTTCACCTACCTAGGCTCAACTATCACCAGTAACCTGTCTCCAGATGCAGTAATCAACAAGCGCATGGGAAAGGCTTCCACTGCTATGTCCAGACTGGCCAAGAGAGTGTGGGAAAATGGCGCACTGACACGGAACACAAAAGTCCGAGTGTATCAGGCCTGTGTCCTCAGTACCTTGCTCCATGGCAGCGAGGCCTGGACAACGTATGTCAGCCAAGAGCGACGTCTCAATTCATTCCATCTTTGCTGCCTCCGGAGAATACTTGGCATCAGGTGGCAGGACCGTATCTCCAACACAGAAGTCCTCGAGGCGGCCAACATCCCCAGCTTGTACACACTACTGAGCCAGCGGCGCTTGAGATGGCTTGGCCCTGTCATTAACATGGAAGATGGCAGGATCCCCAAAGACACATTGTACAGCGAGCTCGCCACTGGTATCAGACCCACCGGCCGTCCATGTCTCCGCAATAAAGACGTCTGCAAACGCGACATGAAATCCTGTGACATGTCGTGGGAGTCAGTGCCAGCGTTCGCCAGAGCTGGCGGGCAGCCATAAAGATGGGACTAAAATATGGCAAGTCGAAGTGACTTAGTAGTTGGCAGGAAAAAAGACAGAGACGCAAGGGGAGAGCCAACTGTGTAACAGCCCCAACAAACAAATTTCTCTGCAGCACCTGTGGAAGAGCCTGTCACTCCAGTATTGGCCTTTATAGCCACTCCAGGCGCTGCTTCACAAACCACTGACCACCTCCAGGCGCGTATCCATTGTCTCTCGAGATAAGGAGACCCAAAAGAAAAGAAGATGTTAAACTAATTGGTCTACTGTTTCCTACTTTAAGCCTCCCTCACTTTTTGGGTAAGGGCGTTATACAGGCATTTTTCCAATCCACTGGAACCTTTCCCGCATGCAGGGAATCTTGGAATATTATAACCAATAGATCCACTATCTCCGCTGCTATTTCCTTTAAGACCCTAAGATGTAGGCCATCAGGCCCTGGGGATTTGTCTGCCTTCAATCACAATAGTTTGTTCAGTACCTTTTCCCTCGTGACTTTTTTTTTATTCATTCATGGGATGTGGGCGTCGCTGGCTAGGCCAGCATTTATTGCCCATCCCGAATTGCCCTTGAGAAGGTGGTGGTGAGCTGCCTTCTTGAAACGCTGCAGTCCACTTGGGTTAGGTATACCCACAGTGCTGTTAGGAAGGGAGTTCCAGGATTTTGACCCAGCGATAGTAAAGGAACAGCGATATAGTTCCAAGTTAGGATGGTGTGTGACTTGGAGGGGAACTTTCAGGTGGTGGTGTTTCCAATCATTTTATACCCTTATCCTTCTCGTTGGTAGAGGTCGCGGATTTGGAAGGTGCTGTCTAAGGAGCCTTGGTGCATTGCTGCAGTGCATCTTGTAGATGGTACACACTGCTGCGACTGTGCGTCGGTAGTGGAGGGAGTGAATGTTTGTGGATGGGGGGGCAATCAAGTGGGCTGCTTTGTTCTGGATGGTGCTGAGCATCTTGAGTGTTGTTGGAGCTGCACCCATCCAGGCAAGTGGAGAGTATTCCATCACACTCCTGACTTGTGCCTGGTAGATGGTGGACAGGCTTTGGGGAGTCAGGAGGTGAGTTACTCGCCTCAGGATTCCGAGCGTCTGACCTGCTCTTGTAGCCACGGTAATTCTAAGTCTACTCCAGTTCAGTTTCTGGTCAATGGTAGCCCCTAGGATGTTGATAGTGGGGGATTCAGCGATGGTAATGCCAGTGAATGTCAAAGGGAGATGGTTAGATTCTCTTTTGTTGGAGACGCTCATTATCTGGCACTTGTATGGCAAGAATGTTATTTGCCACTTAGCTCAAGCCAGGATATTGTCCATGTCTTGCTGCATTTCTACACATACTGCTTTTCAGTATCTGAGAAGTCACGAAGGGTGCTGAACATTGTTCAATCATTAGCGAACATCCCCACTTCTGACCTTATGATTGATGGAAGGTCATTGATGAATCAGCTGAAGATGGTTGGGCCTAGGACACTACCCTGAGGAACTCCTACAGTGATGTCCTGGAGATCAGAAGATTGACCTCCATCAATCACAACCATCTTCCATTGCTCTAGTTTTGAATCCAGCCAGCGGAGGGTTTTCCCCCTGATTCCCATTGACCTCAGTTTTGCTAGGGCTCCTTGATACTATATTCGGTCAAATGCTGCCTTGATGTCAAGGGCAGTCACTCTCACCTCACCTCTTGAGTTCAGCTCTTTTGTTCATGTTTGAACAAAGGCTTTAATGAGGTCAGGAGCTGAATGGCCCTGGCGGAACCTAACCTGAGCATCACTGAACAGGTTCTTGCTAATCAAGTGTCGCTTGATGGCACTGTTGAAGTCACCCTCCATCACTTTACTGATGATTGAGAGGAGGCTGATGGGGCGGTAATTGCCCGGGTTGGATTTGTCCTGCTTTTTGTGAACAGGACATACCTGTGCAAATTTCCACATTGCAGGGTAGATGCCAGTGTTTTAGCTGTACTGGAACAGCTTGGCTAGGGGTGCGGCAAGTTCTGGGCACAGGTCTTCAGTACTACTGCCAGAATATTGTCAGGGCACCATAGCTTTTTCAGTATCCAATGCCTTCAGTCTTTCTTGATATCACGTGGAATGAATCGAATTAGCAGAAGTCTGTCATCTGTGATGCTGGGGACTTCAGGAGGAGGCCGAAATCAGCCTCAACTCAGCCCTTCTGGCTGAAGATTGTTGCAAATGCTTCAGCCTTAGCTTTCACAGTGATGTGCTGGGCTCCCTCATCATTGAGGATGGCGATATTTGTGGAGCCACTTCCTCCAGGTAGTTGGATAATTGCCCACCACCATTCAGGGCTGGATGTGGCAGGACTGCAGGGCTTAGACCTGATACATTGCTTCTGGGTTCGCTTAGCTCTGTTCGCTTAGCTTACGCAGTTTTACACGCAGACAGTCCTGGGTTGCAGCTTCACCAGGTTGACAACTCATTTTGAGGTATGCCTGGTGATGCTCCTAGCATGCCCTCCTGCACTCTTCATTGAACCAGGGTTGGTCTCCTAGCTTGATGGTAATGGTAGAATGGGGAATATGCCGGGCCATGAGGTTACAGATTGTGGTTGAGTACAATTCTGCTGCTGCTGATGGCCCACGACGCCTCATGGATGTCCAGTTTTGCATTGCCGAATCTGTTGGAAATCTGTCCCATTTCGCAAGGTGGTAGTGCCACACAACACGATGGAGGGAATCCCAAATGGGATGTTGGGACTTTATCTCCACAAGGACTGTGCGGTGGTCACTCCTACCAACACTGTCATGGACAGATGCATCTGCGGCAGGCAGACTGGTGAGGTCAAGTTCAAGTATGTTTTCCCCTCTTGTTGGTTCCCTCACCACCTGCAGCATACCCAGCTTTGGACTCGGTCAGCTCGGTCACTAGTGGTGCTACCGAGCCACTCTTGGTGATGGACATTGAAGTCCCCCACCCAGAATACATTTTGTGCCCTCGCCACCCTCAGTGCTTCCTCCAAGTGCTGTTCAACATTGAGGAATACTGACTCATCAGCTGAGCGAGGGCGGTAGGTGGTAATCAGCAGTAGGTTTCCTTGTCCATGTTTGATCTGATGCCATGAGACTTCGTGGGGTCCAGGGTCGTTGTTGAGGGCAAATCCGTCCCTTCTGTATGCCACTGTACCACCACCTCTGCTGGGTCTGTCCTGCCGGTGTGAGAGGAGATACCCAGGGATGATGATGGCAGTGTCTGAGACATTGCCCGTGAGTATGACTTTGTCAAGCTGTTGCTTGAATAGTCTGTGGGAGAGCTCTCCCAACTTCGGTACAAGCCCCCAGATGTTAGTCAGGAGGACTTCGCAGGGTGGACAGGGCTGGGTTTTGCCATGGTCATTCCCGGTCAATGCTGGGTGGTCCGTCCAGTTTCATTCCTTTTTATTGACTTCGTAGTAGTTAGTTACAACTGAGTGGCTTGCTAGGCCACTTCAGAGGGCATGTAAGAGTCTCTGGTTTATTAGTCCAGTGACAATACCACTACACCACCGCCTCCCCACATTATGATTGTTCTAAATTCCTCTCTTTCTGTAACTTCTGCATTACCTGTTACTATAGAGATGGTACTAGTGTACTCCACCGTGAAAACTGAGGCAAAATACTGACTTGGAGTCTCCGCCATTTCTGTGCCCCCCCTCCATCAACATCCCAGTCTCATCCTCCAAGGGACCAATATTCACTTTAGCTACTCTCTTACCTTTCATATACCTAAAGAAGCTTTTGCTATCCGCGTTTATATTTTGTGCTAATTTTCTTTCATAATGTACTTTTTCCCTTTTTATTTATTTTTTAGCAACCCTTTGTTGATCTTTAAATATTTCCCAATCTTCCAGCCTGCCAGTGGCCTTTGCAATATGGTAAGCCTTAGTCTTTGTCTTTATGTTATCCTTAACTTCCTTGCTTAGCCATGGATGTCATTCCCCCTCTTCGAATCTTTCTTCCTCTTTGGAATACATTTTAGTTGGGAGGAATTGAATTTCTCCTGAAACATCTGCCACTGCTCATCAACTTTCCTCCCTTTTAGTCTTCCTGCCCAGTC
Source organism: Heterodontus francisci (assembly GCF_036365525.1). Classification (NCBI taxonomy): domain Eukaryota; kingdom Metazoa; phylum Chordata; class Chondrichthyes; order Heterodontiformes; family Heterodontidae; genus Heterodontus; species Heterodontus francisci. The sequence goes on along the minus strand of NW_027141175.1, from coordinate 345,544 downwards.
CACGAGGGCCAAATCAGTCCTCATGTCTATGTAATTACCTTTGTTTAACTCCAGAACGCTGGAGCGGGACTCCAGTTTCTCGCCCTCAAAATGGATTTGAAATTCCAGCAAGCTATGATCACTGTTCCGTAGAGGATCCTTAACTATGAGATCATTAGTTAATCCCACCTCATTTCACAATGCCAAATCTAGAATAGCCTGCTCCCTAGTTGGTTCCACAACATACTGCTCCAAAAAACAATCTCTAATGCATTCAATGAACTCTCCCTCGGGGCTACCTTTGACAATTTGACTAATCCAGTCTATATACATATTAAAATCACCCTTGCCGTACCTTTCTCACAAGCCCACAGTATTTCTGGGTTTATACTGTTCGCCACTGTGGAACTACTATTTGGGGACCTATAGATTACTTCTTTCCCTTTTTATTTCTTATTTCTACGCACACTGAATCTACATCTTGATCTCCAGTGCCTATATCATTTCTCACCATAGCACTGATCTTTTTCTTTACTAACAATGCTACACCTCCTCCTTTTCCTTCCTTTCTATCCTTCCAAAATATTGAGTACCCTTGGGTATTCAATTCCCAAATCTAGTTTCCCTGCAACCACGTCTCAGTAATCACCAATAAATCATACCCATTCGTCTTCATTTGTGCTGTTAACTCATTTGTTTTATTCTGAATGTTTCCTGCATTCAGATAAAAAGCCTTTAAGTTTGTTTGATCATCAATTTTCAAAGATGCATAACAGTTCAATGAAACTGAGACCTTAATAGCCACTGACAGCTCCGTTCTCACCCTGGTGTGAGGCTCCAGGTCGTGTTGCAAGAGTTGATACAGCTCTGTGACCATCTCCTTATTGAGTCAGAATCACCTCACACACTGCTCCTGGGTTAGGTGTAGGTGGGAAAAGTGTTCTTGGAAAACCCGGGGTGGGTAGGGAAGAACCCCCTCCTCCTCCCGCTTTACAGAGCTTCCCCTCTCTGTAGCTTCTGCTCCGTTTGTTGGTCATGTTACAGACCCAGATACACTGTAAATTCAGTCCCAATATCTCGCCCAGAGTTGGGTCACAAATCCTCTGTCCTCGCTGAATCTTTGCAGCAGCTCCCAACACAACCCCCAGAAAACCATCCACAGCATCTCCACTAACTTTACAATAGCAAGAGTAAGTCAAAAAACCCTCACCTGTAAGTTGGATGGCTGGTCCTTTTAAATAACACTAGATGGGGTTACTCGTGGTGCTGAATGTGTGTTCAGCTGAGAGTGACTAACACAGGCAGTCAGTGGAGATGCACAGACAAAGTGTCAAAGAAGTAGATCAAAGCTGTCGGATTGGCTGATTGACGTCAATTCAAACCCATCCTCACACTAACAGGACATGCAGGGTATACCCAGGCTAGATCGCTTCCCAGCATGTGGCACTGTGCTTTACACGCTAGAGGTGGCCGGCTGTGCAGTTCACATCATTCTCTCTATCTAGGTTTCATCGCGTTGGCACCAGTGCTGCCACAGAGTGAAAATCACCGCAGAGGAAGATATAGAGTGAAAGCAACTCACTTCAGAAAGGGAAATGGGAAAAGACTTGACGGCATAAGAATTTCAATACTATGTGAAATGGAAGGGAAATGGGACTAATTGGAAGGGTGAGACCATGAGAATATTAAAATTAAAGTGCTGCCAGACTGGGAGCCAATGTAGATCAGTGAGTACAGGGGTGATGGGTGATCAGGATTTGGTGTGAGTTAGGATACAGGCAGCAGAGATCTGGATGGGCTGTGGTATATGGAGGTTTATAACTGGGAGGGTGACCAGGATAGAATTGGGATAGTCAAGTGTGGATTTTACAAAGGCACAGATGAGGGCTTATTCAGCAGATGGGCTGAGGCAAAGGTGATGATGGGTGATGTTACAGAGGTGGTAGTAGGTCGGGCTGGTGTTGGGGGGGGGGGGTGGAATATGGCGATGAATTCATCTCAGGTATAAATATAAAACAGAGGTTGCAAACAGTCTGTTTCAGCCTCAGACATTGGGTAGGTAGGGGAATACAGATAGTGGATATAGTGTGGAGTTTGTGACAGAGACTGAACACAGTGGCTTACGTCTTTCCAAGATATACATGACAAGAAAACTAAATCAGTGAAATGTGGTTTATAGATCTAATGGTTGGATACAGAGACTTACCAGGGACACCAATAATAGCGAGGTTGGGATAGTAAATCGTTTCAATCATTTTCAGAGCATAATAGATCCGAAATTCTAATATCATCCAAACATAATCAGCAGTAACCAAGCCAAACCAAAAGGAGAAAGTCCTGCTGTCCATTGTTGTAATATTCCAATCTATTGTCCTCAGATTCTGACCCATTGTTGCAATATTCCTATCTATTGTTCGGAGATTCTGATCGATCTTCTCGCTCTCTCTCTGCAGCCATGGATCTCTGTTAGTGCCGGGGGTAATGCTCCCACTGACACTATGAGTTAACACATTGAAAGGACGCCCTGATTAATAGAACAGGGAAAACCTCCAGTGACACAATTAGTGTCCATAGGGACTGACATTAATTACAGTCAATGAGCAAACAGGTTCAGTTAACCCCTTTTTCTCCAACACTTTTTGCACCACAATCGTATTTAAAGTGTTCCTCAGTCTAGTTGGGATATATGAGGTTTGTTGAATAAAGGAATGGTGGAAATAGCAGAGGGACTGGCCAGAAGCTTTCAATCCTCCTTGGATCTGGGAGTTCTGACAGAGGACTGGAGGGTTGGAAATGTTACGACCTGCTTACAAAAGGAAGCATTAGCTCAACACTGTAACTACTGACCAGTCAGTCTAATGTCAGTGGTTGGAAATTTCTAGAGGCCATTACCCTGTACAAACATACATCTTTCTTGGAAAAACATGGTATAATAAATGACAAACAGCACTGATAGGTTAATGACTATTCACGTCTGATAATCATGATCAAGTTCGTTGATAACATAACTGAGTGTTGAAGAGGATAGTGCGTTCTGTGCTATGTATACAGACTTTCAAAAGGCCTGTGATGAAATTACATGTCACAGACTTGTTATGAAAAATGGTGCACGTGGATTAATGTGACAGTGATAGTGTGGATATGACATTGACTCAGGGACAGAAAGCAGAGTGAAGTGGTGAACAGTCATTGTTCAGACTTGTGGAGGGGGAGATTCAGTGTTGTTTCTCAGGGGTTAGTAATAGAATCAGTGCTCTTCCTGGCATGCAGATAGATGTACAAGTGATAGAGACTTATATGTAAAAAAACATAATTTCAATGCTTGCAGATGACATGAAACTCATAAATAAGGATGGCAAAGACGCAGAACACAGAATTATCCAATCTCACAGACATTGTTTATTTTTAATTTATTCTGGACTCCTATACAAATTCAAATTTATTTATCACTGTATAATTTATTTGTGTGATTTGCCTGTGAGTGTGCGCACTAAGTCTGTCCAAATCCCCTTGAAGCCGCTTTGCATCTTCCTCACAACTCACATTCCCACCTAGTTTTGTGTCATCTGCAAACTTTAAAATATTACTTTGGTCCCCTTATCCAAATAATCGATATATGTTGTGAACAGCTGGGGCCCAAGTACTGATCCCTGTGGTACCCCACAAGTCACATCCTGCCAACGCAAGAATGACCCGTTTATTCCTACTCTGTTTCCTGCCTGTTAACCAATCCTTACTGCATGTCAGTATATTACCTCCTTTCCCATGTGTTTTAATTTTGCTTACCAAGGTCCTGTGGCGCACCTTATCAAAAGCCTTCTGAAAATCCACTGGCTCCCCTTTTCTATTCTGTGAGTAACATCCTAAAAAACTCCAACAGGTTTGGCATGAATGATTTCCTATTCATAAATCCATGTTGACTCTGCCCAATCAGATCCATTTATCACATACTTTAGACTAGATTCTAGCACTTTCCCTCGTACTAATGGAAGCCTAACAGGTCTGTAATTCCCAATTTTCTCTTTCCCTCCCTTCTTAAATAGTGGGGTGACATTTGCGACCTTCCAATCTGCAGGAAGCGTTCCAAAATTGATAGAATTTTGAAAGTGGATCACCAATGTATCTACAATCCCCATAACTACTTCCTTCAACACTCTGGGATGTAGAATATCAGATCTTGATGAATTATCAACCTTCAGCACGATTAAATTCGCCAATACAACTTCTTACTAATACTAATTTCCTTCAAGTCCTCATTCTCCCAAATCCCTTGGATCTCTAATTCTGGGAGATTTCTTGTATCTTCCACAGTGAAGAAAGACACAAGATAATCATTTAGCTTCTCTGCCATTTCTCTATTCTCCATTATAAATTCTCCTGACTCTGCCTGTAATGAACCCACATTTGTCTTTGCTAAATGCTTCCTTTAAAAGTACCTATAGAAGATTTTGCAATGCATTTTTGAGTTTACTTTTGACCAGTAGATATGGACACTCAAGATCGAGCCCACATATGAAACCCTTAGAATGGTGATCCTTCTCCAGGAGTTTCCACTGTATTAAGGCAGGCCACCTCCCATTGAAACCCACATAGAGGAACAAAAGGTTCAAAGAGCCAGACAGGTTGCAATTCTGGCCGATGACTTTTCCTTGGTACACAAGGCCTTACCCCAAATGTAAACACTTCCCCAGTCACTCCAAAGACCCGAGAATAAAAGGTGGGAGGGTGATAGGAGCCCGAACAGCCATGGGCAAGAAGGAAAGGCTGGACACACAGGGGACCCTCCTCAGGCCAAATTGGATATTACTGAGAGCAGGAGGAATGGCCGAGACCTGTGTGTTTCCACTGTAATAAGGCAGGTCACCATCGAGCTGAATGCTGGAAGTTATGGGAAAACCTGTAGGATTAATCAGGGTCCACCAGATCAGTGCATGAAAAGGGGCCCTGATGGAAAGCACGGCAGATCAGGCTGTGCCTTTCACTGCAGCAATCAAACCCAGTAAACCTACCACTGAAATTGCGGGAAAACTTAACAAAATCCCTGAGAGTTACCAGAATGTTTTCCCAAGGAAAGGTGACCCCATACACCTCGACTGAGGCAAGCAGGTCCATAGTCATTTTCAGGGATACAGGGGCCACCCAATCCCTTCTGCTGGGAAAATACATGACCTTTCCTCCAGAGAGTGCAGTGAATGCTAGAGTGTTAGTGAATGGTATCGGAAGACAGTATATGCACCTTAATATGAGCTGCACTTGGAGTGTGACCCAGTTTCAGGACTGGTAACCATCGGGATTGTCCCTAGTTTATCAGTGTATGGGTCGACCTGCTCCTGGGTAATGCTCTGACTGGGGAAAAGGTGGTAGCTTCCCCAGTAGTTCTTTAGAGACCAAAAGAGGTCCGGGAGGCAGAGCAGTTACAGAAGAAGGTCCCCGGCATTCTCCCTGATTGTGTGGTGACTCGGTCCATGGCCAAACAATCCCCTGGCCTAACACTGCAGACGGATGACCCTACTGTCTGTTTGGCTGAAACCTTCTTTGGGATGTTAGAGGACCCAAAGGATGTGTTAAACAGATTTTCCTTAGTTGAGCCTCAACAACCTGACCCAGTGTTAAAAAGTAGCACAGAATGTCCAAACTAAAACTGAAGCAGAGGGAGTTGCAGAGTGTTACTATTTAAAGAATGAGGTGCTGATGAGGAAGTGTAGACCTCCTCACAGACCTGCGGATGAAGAGTGGACAGTGGTTCACCAGATAGTGGTGCCACTGAGGTACCTTAATATTTCTTCAAGAATGGCCCACGAGATTCCAATGACTGGACATGTCATTGCATGAAAAATCAAAGCCCGCATAAGACAGTATTTTGACTGGTCACAACTCCACAAAGATGTGGTGGAGTTCTGTAAAACTGCTCACACATGTCAGGTTCTGGGGAAGTCCCAACCTGCAATAAAACCTGCACCCCTAATTCCCATACCAACTTTTGGGGAACCCTTAAGCATAATGCTGGTGAATTGTGTGGGACAACTGCTGAAAACAAAACGGGACTACCAGTATCTTCTCACCATTATGGATGTGGTGACCCGATTCCCTGAGGCCACTGGCCCGAAGAACCATCTCTGCCAAGGTAGTGGTGGAGGGGCTAACCCAATTCTTTACTCGATATGGGCTGTCTGCTGAGATCCGGGTGGACCAGGGCACACATTTTACGTGCAGTATTTTTGAAAAGGTCATGGGTATTCTGTACATAACCTAGCTAAAGTCCGTAGCCTATCACCCACTGTCACAAGGGGCTTTGGAACAGTACCACCCGATCCTAAAGACAATGGTCAGGTCATACTGCTATGAGTTACCCCATGACTGGGACAAAGGGTTGGGATTTCTCCTGTTGGATACCAGGGACTTATCCAATGATTCCACTGGCTTTAGTCTCTTTGAATTAGTTTATGGAGACAAGGCGAGAGGTCCTCTTAAACGAATCAAGGAGAGGTTTTTGGGACACAGGGATGAGTCTTCCATTTTCGACGACATTTCCATGCTCTGGGAGTGGCTCACGAGAGCCTGTGCAATGGCTCAGGAACACCTAATGACCTCTCAGGCAGCTATGAAAAGATAAGGAGACAGAAATGTCAAGGCTGAACGTTTCAGCCCAGAGACCATGTATTGTTACTACTCCCAATTCAGGGTGAACCCCTGAAATCCCAGTTCAGTGGTCCATATCGAGTGACAAAAGGAAAATTCAGGTAAATTATTTAATTGACACCCAGACGAAAGGAAAACAAGTAAAGGCTGTGGAGGGGACAGACACGTACAGATCTGTCAGACATTCAGGAGCGAAGGATTGGAAAGGACAGTGAGGACAGGTTAGAGGAGGGCCAGGAGTACTCCCAACTGGAACCCGCTGCTCTCCGATTAGTCAACCCTGAAATGCAAGATAGATTAGACCCCACGCTCTCCTCCTTAAATGCAGGTCAAAGAGGCACCCTAAAAAGGCTCAGAACAGCATTTACAGAAAAGCGCAAGGGCAAGGAAAGTTCCCAAAAACGGTGGCAATGGTGTGGGAGATGCCTTACCTAGTCAAAGTGCCGCAAGAGAGTGCAATGAAAGTTGGACAGACACTTGCGAGCGGTAATGTCCCCAAGGACATAGGGCAGATCAGAAAAAAGATGCTCCCCATCGTAAAGGGAAAAGGGAACGGCAAACACCCTAAAGTAAACAGCACTTGTGTACCTCACCAGGAAGCTAAAAGTAAGGTCAGTGTGGATCTACCCACTGAAGAACCCAATGATCAGGTCCCAAACCCAAAGCTCCTCAAACCCAACAATTTCAAAACAGAACTCAGCAAGAACAGCCAGGATCAAATCTGACACATAACCATCCTCGTCAAAACTCCAACACAATTAGATCAGTACACCTGTAACAGACAATGTCAGCTGCAGTAAATCCAAGATTAATGTGTGAATTTGTGAAGTTATTATTGAGAATGAATGTGGGTTTCCTTCTATTTCTTCCCACAATTCTGTCATGAAATGTCCCTATTCTCACTTTTCTTTCCATGTGCTGCGGCAGTGTCAAGATAACACGATGTGCCAAATGAGGAATTTTAATTCATCAGTTGGAAACTTACACTAAACATTTAATGGAGAAAATCCTGCAGTTAACCTTGAAAAAACAGGCAGCCAAGATGGCCACCACAATTGTTATCTGAAACACCTTTTCACATTCCAAGGCCTCCAACAGGAGACACATATATTATGAGCCTGGACCCAAATCACTGGCTTGCTCTAGTGCTTCATTTACCTAAGCTTACAATCATTAACACGGCATACGAGGCCATCCTGACACATTGACTTTGAAAGAGCAAACTTCTCCAACAGTAAATAGCAGTATTCTGAGCCCTGGGGAGATATAATTTCTAATCTTGAATCTCATTATAAGGGTACAAAGATTACACTGCGGCAGTCATGAGACCTTCTGTCCATCTCTGTGAAAGCTGGGAGTTTCCCCTGGACAAAGACAGACAAGCCAGTGATTCAAACTGTGCAGAAGCAGAAGGGCTGTGCCCCCGCTCCATCCCTCCCCCCCCCACCTCTCAGTCCGTCTCTCTCTCCAGATAACATCACAAGTTTGAAAAAAACATGCGACTGTGGGCCCTCCAAGCCTTCCAATTGCTGCAGACAGAGTAACCAGTTGAAGAAAGCCACCTACAAATCTGCCTCCAAGAAAACACTGAGCCATGTGTGCATGCCACAAATGCACTTCAACCAGCCAAAAACTTCAGGAAAACAATTTCCGCCAGAAGACCACCGAATCGTCCAACCTCACAGAATAACAAAGAAGAAATGACAAAGAACAGTACAGCACAGGAACAGGCCATTCGGCCCTCCAAGCCTGCACCGATCTTGATGCCTGCCTAAACTAAATCCTTCTGCACTTCCGGGGCCCATATCCCTCTATTCCCATCCTGTTCATGTATTTGTCAAGATGTCTCTTAAACGTCGCTATCATACCTGCTTCCACCAACTCCCCTGGCAGCAAGTTCCAGGCACTCACCACCCTCTGTGTAAAAAACTTGCCTCGCACATCCCCTCTAAACTTTGCACCTCGTACCTTAAACCTATGTCCAGTAGTAACTGACTCTTACACCCTGGGAAAAATCTTCTGACTATCCACTCTGTCCATGCCGCTCATAACTTTGTAAACCTCGATCATGTCAGCTACCAGGAAAGGTTATATAGTCTGGGGCTGTTCTCCTTGGAACAGAGAAGGCAGAGGGGAAATGTGATTCAAATGTACAAAATTGCGTGGGGCCTGGATAGAGTGGAGGTGAAGGGTCGATTCACCTTAACAGAGAGATCAGTGACGAAGTGGCATAGATTTAAAGTGCTCGATAGAAAGACTATAGGGGAGATGAGGACTTTACTTTCTCCCAGAGGGTGGTGGGAGTCTGGAATTCATTGCCCGGAAGGGTAGTTAAGGCAGGAACCCACAACTCATTCCAAACGGAATATGCACCTCATGTGCCGTAATCTATCAAATGCTGGAAGGTGGGATTAGAATGGCTGGATCGTTTTCAGCTGGCATTGACACGATGCGCCAAGTGGTCTCTTTATGTGCTATAAACTTTCTATGATTCTAAGATGCAACTCAGGCAATGTTGAAAGCCGAGGTAGGTCAGATACTAGACTGGTTTAAAATTGAGAAAGAGGAAGTATTAGATTAGCTATCTGTACTTAAAGTGAATAAAAACCAGGACAAGTTAACATGCATCCAAGGATACTGAGGGAAGTGAGGGTGGAAATCGCAGAGGTACTGACCATAATTTTTCAATCTTCCTTAGACTCGGGGGTGATGACAGAGGGCTGGAGAATTGCAAACGTTACACCCTTGTTCAAAAGAGGGTGTAAAATTAAGCCCAGCCACTACAGGCCAGTCAGTTGAACTACAGTGGTGGGAAAACTTCTAGAAAAAATAATTTGGGACAAAATCAATAGTCACATGGACAAATGCGAGTTCATAACGGAAAGCCAGCATGGATTTCTTAAGGGAAAATCATGTTTAACTAACTTGCTGGAGTTTTTGTGGTGGTAACAGAGAGAGTTGATGAAGGCAATGGTGTTGATGGGGTTTACATGGACTTTCATATAACAGTCTATTCAGATTCAATTGAACCATTACTTCGATCTTGGAATTCAGAGTAGAATCTCAGAATTTGCCGATGACACCAAACTTGGAGGAGTGGTAAACAGTGAGGATGATATAAACTGCCTACAACAGGATAGAGATAGGCTATCAGAATGGGCAGAGAAGTGGCAGGTGGAATTTAATACAGAGGAGTGTGAGGTGATGCATTTTGGCAGGAGCAATAGTGTGAGGCTATGCAGACAGAATGGTGCAGTTCTAAAGAGTGTGAAGGAACAGATGGACCTGTGTGTGGATGTGCAGAGATCTCTGAAGGTGGCAGGACATATTGAGAGAATGACTACAAAGCATATGAGATCTTGAGCTTCTTAAATAGAGGCATAGAGTACAAAGCAGGAAGTTATGCTGAAAATGTATACAACTCTGGTTAGGACCAAAGTGGAGTATTGTGTCCAGCACTGGTCATCCTACTTTAGGAAGGATGTGACTGTCCTTGAGAGGGTGCAGCGGAGATTTACCAGAATAGTTCCATGGATGGGGGTTACTATCTTACCATGCTAGGTTGGAAAAGCTGGGGTTGTTCTCCCTGGAGTAATTGCGATTGAGGGAATATTTCCTAGAAGTGTATAAGATTATAAGAGAATCACAGAGAATGACAGAGCTGTTGCAGCACAGATGGAGCTCATTCAGCCCATTGCATCTGCACCTGTTCTCCGAGTGAGTAATTCACTTAGCGCCATTTCCCTGCCTTTCCCCCATAATCCTACACATTCTTCCTTTTCAGGTGTCTAAATAATTCCCTTTCGAATGTGTCAAGTGAACCTCTTTCAATCACACTCTCTGACAGTGCATTCCAGATCCTAACCACTAACTGTGTGCAAATATTTTCCTCATGTTGGCATTGCTATTTTTAAAACCAAATACATTAAATCTCAACCCATCCGTTCTTGATCGTTTGCCGAGTGGGAACAGTTTTTCCCTACCTACTCTGTCCAGACCCCTCATGATTTTGAAAGCTTTAGATAAGATAGAGACAAGGAAAAACTGTTCCCATTAACTGATGAAACACGGACCAGGGAACACAGATGGAAGGTTTTGGGTAAGAGATGCAGGGGGAATATGAGGAAGAGTTTTTTTACACAGTGGATGGTAATGAGCTGGAACTCATTGCCCATGAGGGTGGTGGAAGCCGAGAAAATCAATGATTTAGGAACATAGGACCATAAGAGCAGGAGTAGGCCATTCAGCCCATCCAGCCTGACCTGCCATTCAATATGATCGTGGCTCATCATCCACTTCAATGCCTTTTCCCCACACCATCCTCATATCCTTTTATCTCATTGATATTTAGAAATGTATCAATCTCTGCTTTGAACATAAACAATGACTGAGCTTCCACAGCCCTCTAGGGTAGAGAAATCCAAAGATTCACAACCCTCTGAGTAGTGAAATGTTTCCTCATCTCTGTCCTAAGTGGCTTCCCACTTATTTTGAAATTGTGTCTGCTAATTCTAGATTCCCCAACCAGGGGTAACATCTTAGCTGCATCTACCCTGTCTATCTCCTAAAGTATTTTGTAGGTTTCAATGAGATCACCTCTCATTCTTCGAAACCATAGAGAATAGTTTCCCCAATCTCTCTTCATAGGACAGTCCCGCCATCCCAGGAACAAGTCTGATGAACCGTCGTTGCACTCCCTCTATGGCAATAATATCCTTCCTACGGGCGGCACAGTGGCGCAGTGGTTAGCACCGTAGCCTCACAGCTCCAGGGACCTGGGTTCGATTCTGGGTACTGCCTGTGTGGAGTTTGCAAGTTCTCCCTGTGTTTGCGTGGGTTTTAGCCGGGTGCTCCGGTTTCCTCCCACATCCAAAGACTTGCATGTGATAGGTAAATTGGCCATTGTAAATTGCCCCTAGTGTAGGGAGGTGATAGGGAATATGGGATTGCTGTAGGGTTAGTATAAATGGGTGGTTGTTGGTTGTCACAGACTCGGTGGGCCGAAGGGCCAGTTTCAGTGCTGTATCTCTAAAGTAAGGGGACTAAAACTGCGCACAATACTCCAAGTGCGGTCTAACTAAATTTCTGTACAATTGTAGCAAGCCTTCACTACTCCTGTACTCAAATCCTCTTACGATAAAGGCTAACATGCCATTAACCTTTGTAATTGTTTGCTGCACCTGCATGTTAGCTTTCAGTGACTTATTGGCAAGGACACCCAGGCTGCTTTGTACATCTACACTTCCTAATTTATCATTTAGGAAATACTCTGCACATCTATTCCTCCTACCAAAGTGGATTACCTTCTATTTTTCAATATTATATTCCACCTAACATGTTCTTGCCCACTCACTAAGTCTGAACAATTCCCCTTGAAGCGGCTTTGCATCTTCCTCACTGTACACATTCCCACCTAGTTTTGTGTCAGACGCAAACTTGGAAATATAACATTTGGTCCCCACATCCAAATCATTGAAATATACTGTGAACAGCTGAGGCCCAATCTCTGATCCCTGCAGTACCCCACTAGTCATAGCATGCCAACGCGAAAATGATCCGTTTATTCCTACTCACTGTTTCCAATCTGTTAACCAATCCTTAATCCATGCCAGTATATTACCTCCGACACCATGTATTTTAATTTTGCGAAGCAAGCTCCTTTGGGGGTTCTACAAACCTTCTGAAAATACAAGTATACTATGTCTGCCAACTCCTCTTAATCAATTCTGTTGTTATAATCCGCAAAATCTCCAACAGGTTCGTCAAACATGATTTCCCATTCATAAATCCATGTTAACTATGCCCAATCAGATCATTATTATCCAAATGTCCATTTATAACATCATTTAGAATTGATTATAGCAGGTTCCCAACGATTAATGTAAGGCTAACAGCTTTGTAATTCCCTGTTTTCGCTCTCCCTCCCTTCTTATATAGTGGGCTGACATTTGCATCCTTCCAATCTGCAGGAACCGCTCCGGAATCTACAACATTTTTGAAGATGATCAGCAATGCATCCACTATCTCCATAGCTATCTCGTCAACACTCTGGGACGTAGAATATCAGGTGCTGGGGATATAGCAACCTTCAGCCCCATTAAATTCTCCAATACAACCTTCTTAGTCATACTAACTTCCTTTAATTCATTGCAGTTCTGAAGAAGGGTCACTGACCTGAAACGTTAACTCTGCTTCTCTCGACACAGATGCTGCCAGACCTGCTGAGTGTTTCCAGCATTTCTTGTTTTTATTCAAGATTTCCAGTATCCACAGTATTTTACTTTTAATTTCCTTCAATTCATCATTCCCCCAATCCCTTGGATCTCTAATTCTGGGAGATTTCTTAAATGTGTCTCGGTGAAGACAGACACAAAATAATCATTTAGCTTCTCTGCAATTTCGCTGTTCCCATTATAAATTCTACTGACACTGCCTGTGATGGACTCACATTTGTCTTAGCCAAATGTTTCCTTTTTACGTACCTGTAGAAGCTTTTTACAGTCCGTTTTTATATTTTTCCAGCTAACATTCATATTTTATTCAGCCTTTCTTTATCAGTTTCTTCATTCTCCTTTGGTGTATTCTAAAATCCTCCCAATTCTCAGGTTTACTACAATTTATGGCAACTTTATTGTCCTTTAATAGAGTCATAGCGTCATAGAGAGATACAGATACGGCTCTTCGACCCACCGAGTCTGTGCCTGCCAACAAACACCCATTTATATTAATCTGACATTAATCCCATATATCTTACCACATTCCCACCATTCTCCTACCACCTACCTACACTGGGGGCAATTTACATTGGCCAATTTACCAAGCAACCTGCAAGTCTTTGGTTGGAGGAGGAAACTGAAGCACTCGGCTGAAACCTACGTGGTTACAGTAGAACTTGCAAACTCCACTTAGGCAGTACCAAGAACTGAACCCGGGTTGCTGGAGCTGTGAAACTGCAGTGCTAACCACAGTTTTAATCTTATACAATCCTTAACTTCCTTTGTTATCCACAGTAACTGCCTTTACTTTTGGGATTTATGTGCCTGCAAGCAATGTATAGGTGCTGTAAACTATATAATATTTATTTAAAGACTATCGATTGCCTATGTACTATCATACCTTTTAATGTATTTTTCCAATCCACCTCGGGCAATTTGCCCCTCATACCTTCATAACTTCTTTTGTTAAAATTTAACACCCTGGCTTAAGAGTGAACCACCTTACTTTCAAGCATAATGTAAAATTCTATCACATTATGGTAATTCATCCCTAAAGGTAACTTTACAATAAAATTATTAATTATCCTTGTCTCATTACATAATACTAGATCTACAATAGCCTGTTTTCTAGTCGGTTCCTCAACATACTGCTCTAGAAAACCATCCCTAACACACTCCAGAAACTCGTCATTCATAGCATTTGTTCTCATTAGGTTACCCAGTCTATATGAGGATTGAAGACACCCATGATGACTGTATTGCCCATGTTATATGATTCTCTCATCTCCATTAATGCCATTCCCCACAAAAACACTACTGTTTGATGGCCTACAAACAGCTCCTACCAGTGTTTTCTTCCCCTTGTTGTTTCTTAGCTCCTCCCAAATAGATTCCATATTTTGTTCTTCAGAACTGAGATCCTCCCTTACTAATGTACTGATACCATCCCTTATTATCAGAGCAACATTATGTCCTTTCCCTTTTTGCCTGTCCTTCCTAAAGGTCGAATCTGCTTGCGTATTCAGTTCTCAGTCTTGGTCACCCTGTAGCACATTTCCGTTATGACAATTGGATCATACTCATTTACCTCTATTTGGGCCTTTAAATCATCTACCCTGTTCTGAATACTGAGTGCATTCAGGTACAGTGCTCATAACCGTGTCTTATTGACATTCTGCATTCTAGTTGATGCTCACCTTTGTTTCACCTACCTTCGAATGTCACCTTCTACTTTTCTACCTCCTGTTACCAGCTTTACTTCCTTCCAATTTGATCCTTCCTCCCAATTTCAAAAGAAAACTGGATGGGTGCTTGAAGGAAGTGACCTTGCAGGGCTACGGGATTGAGTTGTGGAGTAAGACTGACTGAATTGCTCCACAGAGAACCAGCACGGTCTCGATGGGCCTAATGGAATCCTTCTATGTGGTAAGTGACTCTGACTCTATCACTGTCTATGACTGAATGTTGGATATGTCTCCCATTCCTGCCGGAAAGGTCCGGATACATAAAATGTCAATGAAACTGTGACGTTAACAACCACTGACAGCTCCGTCCTCACCCTGGTCTGAGGCTCTAGTTCTCGTTTCAGGAGGTGACATAGCTCTGTGACACATCCTTATTGAAACAGAGTCACCTCACATACTGCTCCAGGCTTAGATGTTGGTAGGAAAAGTGCTCTTGGAAAACCCGGAGTGGGTAGGGCAGAGCCCCCTCCTCCTCCTTCGTTACAGAGCTTCCTCTCTCTGCAGCTTCTGCTCCATTTGTTGGTGATGTTACAGAGCCAGAGACACTGTAACTACAGTCCCCATACCTCGTCCAGAGTTGGGGCACAAAATCCTCTGTCCTCCCTGAATGTTTGCAGCAGCTCACAACCCAACCTCCAGGAAAACATCCACAGCACCTTCCACTAACTTTACAAGAGCAGAAGTAAGTCAAAAGCCTATAAGTTGCATGCCTGGTCCGTTTAAATAACACTAGAGGGGGTTCCTGCTGCTGCTGCTGAATGTATGTTCAGCTGAGAGTGACTAACACAGGGGTCAGTGAACATGTACAGACCAAGTTTCAAAGACACACATCAAAGCTGTTGGAATGGTACATTGACATCAAATTCAAAACCAACCTCAAATGAATAACGCGTACATGGAACGATTGACCTAGAGCCGTGCCCAGCGTGGGGCATTGTGCAGGCCACAGTAGAAGTGCCCATCTGTGCAAATCACACTAACAGCACATACATGGTGCTATTGACCTAGAGCCCTGCATCAAAGCTGCTGGAATAGCAGTTTGACATGACATTCCACAACTCCTCGTGCTACTGGTGCACACAACGTACACCCGGGCTAGAGTACTGCACAGCATGGGACAGTGTGCAGGCCACACCGGAAATGGCTGGGAGCTCAGCTCATACCCTTTTATAGATCCAGGTTTCCACAATGTGGGCAACAGTGCTGCTGTAAGAGCTGAAAATCACCACCAAGAAGAGGTAGAGAGGGAAGGAAATTCACTTTAAAAGGGGACATGGAAATAGACTTGATGGAAGATTTTCAAGAATATGGGAATGGACAGGGGAATGGGACTAATTGGATGGGTGAGGCCATGGAGGGATTCAAGCACAAGAATGAGAATATTAAAATTAAGGGTGTTGCCAGACCGGGAGCCAATGTAGATCAGTGAGCACAGTTGTGATGGGTGATCGGGATTTGGTGTGAGTTAGAACACAGGCAGCAGAGCTCTGGATGGGCTGTGGTTTATAGAAGTTTATAACTGGGAAGGTGACCAGGATACAATTGGAAAAATCAAGTGAATAAAGGCACAGATGAGGGTTTATGCAGCAGATGGGCTGAGGCAGAGGTGGTAATAGGCAGGGTTGGTGATGTAGGAAATATGGAGATGAATTCAGCTCAGGTATAAATAGAACATAGATGTTGTAAACAGCCTCGGATATTGGGCAGGGTGGGGTAGGTGATTCACAGATAGGAGATGGAGTTTGTGATGAAGACCAATGGCACTGGCTTCAGTCTTCCTAATATTTACATGACAGAAGAGTATTTCAGTGAAACAGGGTTTACAGATCACCTAGCGGGAAATAGAGACTTATCAGGAGCAAAGACAGGACCCAAGATGAAAGATGAATTTACAAGAACTGTAATACAATTAGCAATGGGTTGACAGCTAATAGCTGGAGGTAGAGATTCACCAGCAACAGTAGCAGCAGCAAGAAGGGCAGAGTAAACTACAGGAGCAGTAATGCAATTTAACATGGTTTATAGAATTAATAGCTGTATCGAGAGACTTACCAGGGACGCCAACAACAGCCAGGATGGGATAGTAAATATATTGAATTATCTCAAGTGCATACAGGATCCGATCGTCTAATGAGTACCAATCCCAATATGTAGAAAGATAGTAAAGATCCGAGGATAGACTCCTGTCCATTGTTGTAACATTCCAATCTACTGTTCTCAGATTCTGATCTATCCCTTCCCTCTCTCTGGAGTCACTGATCCCTGTCAGTGCCGAGCGTGATGTTCCCTTTGACGCTATGTGATAACACATTGAAAGAGTCCCTTATTAATAGAAAAGGAAAACCCTCCAGTGACACAATTAGGGCCCATGGAGACTGACATTAATTACAGTTACTGAACAAATAGGTTTAGTTAACCCTTTTCATTTCAACACTTTTTGTACCACAATCAACGATAACATTTGCCCAGTCTGAATGGGTTGTATGAGGGTTGCTGAGGGAGGGAAAGGTGGGAATAGCAGATTCACAGGCCAGAATCTTCCAATACTCCTTGGATATGTGAGTGGTGGCAGAGGACTGGAGGGTTGTCAATGTTGCACCCTGATTAAAAAAGGAGAGGTGGAGTAAACTCTGTATTTACTGTCACTGATGGGGAAATTTCTAGAGTTCACATCCCAGGACAAACGTATTTGATGCTGGAGAAAAGAAAAAAAGCATGGACAACAAATGGCCAGCAGGAAGTATATGGTAAGACAAGTCATGTCTAGTAAATGTCAACAACAACAGCTTATATTTATATAGTGCCTTTAATGTAATAAAACATCTCAAGATGCTTCACAGGAGCATTATGAAGCAACGTATGACACAGAGACACAACAGGAGATGTGAGGTCAGATGACCAACAGCTTGGTCAAAGAGGAAGTTTTTATGTAGTATCTTAAGGGAGGAATGTGATGCAGCGTGTCAGTGAAAGTGGGATACTGGCAATCTCACCGAACTTGTAATCCAGAGGCGCAGGCTCATTCCCTGGGGACATGGGTTCAAATCCCACCATAGCAGATGGTGGAATTTAAAATTCAATTATGTAATGCATTCAATTGATGAATAAAAATCTGGAATTGAAATCTGGACTTAATAATGTTGCCATGAAGCCATCATCGATTTTTATAACAATCTATCTGGTCCATTAATGTCCTTTAGGGAAGGAGATCTACCATCCTTATCTGTTCTGGTCTCCATGTAACTCAATGTGGTTCACTTTTAACTGCCCTCAGAAATAGTCTAGCAAGCCACTCAGTGTCAAGAATAATTATGGATGGACAATAAAGATGCAGGAATGGTGTTCCAGAGATTTTCATAAGGGTCGTTAACTAGTCTAGGACATAACTCTGGACACAGGTCTTTGTGTTTACATTCCTGGCAATGATAATGTGAAGCCTCATGTCCACATATATAAACAAATGTTGTTTATAAACTGTCCAGGACATAACTCTGGACACAGGTCTTTGTGTCTACATTCCTGGCAATAATAATGTGAAGCCTCATGTCCACATATATAAACAAATGTTGTTTATAAACTGTCTCGGACATAACTCTGGACACAGGTCTTTGTGCCTACATTCCTGGCAATGATAATGTGAAGCCTCATGTCCACATATATAAACAAATGTCGTTTATAAACTGTCCAGGACATAACTCTGGACACAGGTCTTTGTGTCTACATTCCTGGCAATGATAATGTGAAGCCTCATGTCCACATATATAAACAAATGTTGTTTATAAACTGTCCAGGACATAACTCTGGACACAGGTCTTTGTGTCTACATTCCTGGCAATAATAATGTGAAGCCTCATGTCCACATATATAAACAAATGTTGTTTATAAACTGTCTCGGACATAACTCTGGACACAGGTCTTTGTGCCTACATTCCTGGCAATGATAATGTGAAGCCTCATGTCCACATATATAAACAAATGTTGTTTATAAACTGTCCAGGACATAACTCTGGACACAGGTCTTTGTGTCTACATTCCTGGCAATGATAATGTGAAGCCTCATGTCCACATATATAAACAAATGTTGTTTATAAACTGTCCAGGACATAACTCTGGACACAGGTCTTTGTGCCTACATTCCTGGCAATGATAATGTGAAGCCTCATGTCCACATATATAAACAAATGTTGTTTATAAACTGTCTGGGGCATAACTCTGGACACAGGTCTTTGTGCCTACATTCCTGGCAATGATAATGTGAAGCCTCATGTCCACATATATAAACAAATGTTGTTTATAAACTGTCTAGGACATAACTCTGGACACAGGTCTTTGTGTCTACATTCCTGACAATGATAATGTGAAGCCTCATGTCCACATATATAAACAAATGTTGTTTATAAACTGTCTGGGGCATAACTCTGGACACAGGTCTTTGTGCCTACATTCCTGGCAATGATAATGTGAAGCCTCATGTCCACATATATAAACAAATGTTGTTTATAAACTGTCTAGGACATAACTCTGGACACAGGTCTTTGTGTCTACATTCCTGACAATGATAATGTGAAGCCTCATGTCCACATATATAAACAAATGTTGTTTATAAACTGTCCAGGACATAACTCTGGACACAGGTCTTTGTGCCTACATTCCTGGCAATGATAATGTGAAGCCTCATGTCCACATATATAAACAAATGTTGTTTATAAACTGTCTCGGACATAACTCTGGACACAGGTCTTTGTGTCTACATTCCTGGCAATGATAATGTGAAGCCTCATGTCCACATATATAAACAAATGTTGTTCATAAACTGTCATCTTTTTGATTGGTTACTCTATGGTTCAAACATGAGAATTACATGAAAGAATGAGACAGCACTCAAAGTTCAAATTAAACACCAATGACTCTACTAGATTCAGTAGGAATACTACTAGTTTACAATTATACAAAATACCCATTCACAATGTACCGGTGAGCAATACACCCATTAGTCACAAACATGTTGCAAAGAGTCATGCATACATGATAACCCAGTGAGCATTTCCCTCCCTGCTAATCGTTCTGTCGCTGACCAATCTCCTCGACCTTATCACAGAATCACTATTTCCAATGATTTTGCACCTTTCATATCATGGTGGGCTGAATGTTTCACTGACAAGATCACACTGTCCTATCAAAATCCACCGTCAGCTACAATTGTCCAATGAGATGCCTAATTCTTTGTTCAGACTATGATATGAGAGACTGCCTTGATGGTGAGCATGTGTTTACATTTCCTTCAGTAATTTCATCACCCCTTGTGGATGTTACAGATGCATCAGGATTGTTCTCAGAACAAAAAATAGCAGATTTCATTCCTGGTCACAGACACATTTTAAACCACAGGACAATTAAACAATGCAAATCCCTTACATTCCTGACGTCTTATAAACTGATACTTTTCAAAACAAGACATTGTAAAGGAATTCATAGAGTCAAGGCAGTTGGAATCTAGACGCCCCTCCCCCCCCACCCCCCACTGAACGACAATGACAATGACTTAAACCAGGCTCAAAGTACCATCATGGAAGGGTAGTTAGTTAATGACTGACCAATCAAATGAACAGAAATGGCCTTTTACCTAATATGGAACAGAACCAAGCTGGGAAATGTGTATAAATTAAGAGCTTGTAAGACCCCAAAAGCGCACATCATCATCAAGAAGAAGACAGAAGATAGACTCCAATGAAGAGACAAGGTTCGACAGATAACCGGAGGTTGAGCACCGGGTGTTCCATTGTGAACACAACTGCTGACCACTTCCCTTTGCTCAGTATTACCATGTTCTGCTTATTGTGCAGAACTTCATTCATTCTGTGAAGCTTGTGAAAACAGCCTTGTATCCATGTAGTTTGATAACTAGTCTGAGCTGCAAGTCCCTTTTAGATCTGATCTCCCAACATAGACTGTCATTGTAATTGACCTAAGTCTGACAATTACATTAAATCAAACCCCAGATCTTACAAGTGGAGCTGAAACCCGGGACTTTGACTACAATGCAAACCAAGGATGTTGTAGCAAAGTTTTGCAAACATAGGAATATTCGTTTGACCAGTGAAAACTCTTGCAGGGATAAACTCTTTTGAGGGGCAGACGATTACACTAACCCAGTGATGTCTCTTTAAATACACATGATGTCACAAAAAGACAATGGGAAGAAGGGTCTCTGGGAAACATATGAGGAAGAGTTAAGCACTCAGTGTAATATGGACAGTATCCAGTCCCTGTTAGGAGACTGTCGATGGAAGCATGCACACGTTCCTTTTAAAATATAGTGAAGTTTATCCAGGCACACGTCTTGGCTAAACATCAGAAGGGTGAAAAGGCTTTAAATCTGACTCCATATCCAGCATCACACAGTGCGATGAGGAAGTGATCGAGTCACAGGTGAGAGAAATGGTAGCTCAAAGTGAACAGACCCAGCAGCAACAGCAGACACAGCTACATGAGTTACACAATAAGCTAGTGTACTTTACTGTCACCATACAACAACAGATACTTAATGCAGGACAGGCTTGTGCAGTTCAGCAGCAGTTAGAGTTAGCAGAGAAACATACTGTCACTGTCACACAGGATAATGTCCAGTTGACCCAGCAGTTAGAGGATTCTAGAGGTGTCCTGAGGGAGTTACAGGAGTGACCCCACCGGAAGACAGAGCATGCACAGTGCAGGTCCAACTTTCAGTGATTGCAAACCCAGAGGGAAAGCAGCTCCCAGGCGGGTGTAGCAGCCGTCACAAAAAGCAGAGTATCACACAGGTGGTACTAAAACGGAGCAGTAGGCCTCAGAGGTGGACAATGTTGGAGCGGGAGAACGTTTACCAATCTGTCCCGTTAAGGTAACCTCCTTGGCAGTCTGTCCCGTTAATGTGGTGACAACACAGAATGGAACAGTCTGTTACTCTCAATCCCACCATGACACCTGTGAGGTTGAGATATAAAAGGAAAGGAAATGTTTCGGAGCCACAGTAAGGCTGAAACAATGTCTGAGGAGAACAGGAGGAAAAGCTTGTGTTTGAGTAAGTGGGTCTGTTTTTGTATTTGAAAGTTTCCTGTTTGCTTTCTTTGTCTGTCTCAGCCAGTGTCTATTACGGTCAGTTACGTCTGGTCCTGCATGCTGTCTGAATGTAGTTGGTTGTTCACATGTGTGTATAGTTATATTTTAAACTGGTGTGAGTGGGGAGGACAAAAGTTTTGATAACATGGATGTTGGAGTGTTAAATAGCAATTGCTTTCTGCTGGGAAGGAGACAGAGAGAAAGAGAGACAGAGAGAGAGAGAGAGTGAGAGAGGGAGTGAGTGAGTGAGTGAGAGAGAGAGAGGTGTTCCTCCAGGGGGCATAATGAGTAATGACACTCAGGGACAGAGGAAATGTGAGCTCTGGCACTTTGATTGTTCCTGTAGGTAAAAACCTTGAAAACCCTCTTTCCACCTCCTGCCGCTATGGTTGTGGATGACACGGACTGAAGTTCCTGTGTTTAACCGGGATCTATTCAGAATCTGGCACACTTGAGGCCTTCCACCATCGGTGGATACCGCAGGGGCTGGGATACAAAGAAAAAAGATGCATCAGTAATGCCGTGAATGGCATTTTAATTTGAGCATTTGGTTTATTTATCTATTTTAATAAAATTATTTTAAATTTATATAAAGGGGACCTGGGGAATAAAGTACCCATCGACAAAAATACAAAAGGGGCCTGAGCTATAAAGGCCAGCTTTAAAACAAACGGGGTTAGATCCAGAGTAAATCTCCCTCTACACAGTGGAGGGTTTGGAGGTAGAAACAGAGATGTCTAATGAGACCGAGGTCTCTGAACCTCCTCACCTCTCCATGAATAAGAGAAGGAGGCGTCCCTTCACTGCAGATTGCCGAGAGGAACAGGGTCTGTCTCCTGGTTGGTCCTCGGACTCCCCACGCTACCAGTACCATTGGAGCTCGAGGCCTAAGTTGCAGCTTTTTATCCCACAAAATGGAGTGGGTACAGAAGCCTCTGTACCTTTCACAACACGCGAGGTTGGTGGGGGGGGGGGGAGTGGTGAAGCTCCCCTCCCCTGATGGGGGAGACTGTGGATCCACCAGGAGAAAACATTCCATCTCCCACTTGGTCCGGTGTCCTGGGTGGGGCTGAGACCTGTGAGGGTCAACGCTCTTGGCGCCTGTTCCTGCCATCCAGGATGGATCCGCCCTGGAGGTTGATTTGAATAATGTTAACAGTGCCCTGTCTGCTGGTATTGTGGCGCTGGCAGGGTGGGAGATGGCCTCCTCTCTCTACCTCGGGTCCCGCTCCGGCTGGATTTCCTGTGTCGAGACACAACTGCCTCCCCCTAGGCTGATCACAAGCCCGGGGACGGAGGGGGAGAAGGTGTCCTGAACCACAGGCACTCATATTCCTAGTTTCCCCAGAGGAATCTAGGAATGACTCCTCCACCATCGATCCTGCGGGTTCGATCATGAGGGAGGTGAGACTAGCTGTCGTGGCCTGGATTTCCACTCCACAGAGTGTGGTGGATGTGTAGGCCATGGGCGGTGACGGCACGGAGGAGGATGGGGACTCGGTGTGGGGCACGGAGGACGACCTTGAATCCATTGCCATTGAGGTGGTGGACTCCCTCATGCCTCCTACCGAGTCTCCTTTCATGCCCATTGCAGAACTCCGGGACTTCATTGCTGCTTGCAGGGATTGTCACAATAAAGTTCAGCTGGCCCTTGACCAGTGTGTGGAGCTGGCGCTGATCATCAGGTCTGTCCGTCTTGCCCTCAAGGTGGGTGGTAAATGTGAAAAAGATCGTGCGATGTCTGTTCAGTGTGTCCTCTCTGGATTGCTGGGGGAGTGGAAGGCGATGAGCAGTTCCACTCTCTCCTCACAATAAGGTATTGGTGACAGGATGGTGGTATTGTTGACATGAAGATATCCATAGCCAGACTCAACATCAACAGGAGCAGGGGGCGTCTCTCAGCCGTTTTCACAATCTCACAGTCCTCAGGGAAGGGAGATATGCGATGAGCTTTCTGCAGGAAATCCACATTGGGAGACGATGCTACCTGGCTCCTGGAGTGGCAGGGTGACTTGATGGATCAACTCCCTCGACTTGGTGGTCGCCTGGTGGAATCTCCATCCCAACTCCAGTGCCCTCATCAGGAGGCCTCAGGAGGAGAGTTCCGAATTGACCGACTCTACATTTCACAGGCATACGCCTCCTGCATCTTGGTGGCCTTCATGTGGCTGGTGCCGTGCTCAGACTACCACCTGGTGTGGGCGGAGTTAACTCCACTCTGCACACGGGAGGGTACCGTGTACTGGCACTTTTTACAACTGGCTGCTGGAGGACGAGCGATTCCATGACTCAGTCCGTCGATCTGGGCCGGCTGGAGAAGGAAGCAGGGGGGCGTCCTCTCCCTGAGTCTATGGCGGGATGTGGCAAGCCTCACATCCATGTCTTCTGTCAGAAGTAAGCAAAGGGGTCGACCAAGAGGCGGGAAACCGAGAATGGCGCCTAGAGAGGGAGGTGCGCGACTTGGAGTCCCATCTCAATCAGGCCATCACAGACCCCACGCTGTGACAGGTGTGCAAAGAGAAGAAGGGCGCGCTGAGGGACCTGCAATTCATATCGTCCCGAGGCGCATATTTAAGGTCGCAGTTCCAGATCCTGGAAGATTTGGACTGGAAGATTTCCTGTTTCTTCTACTCACTGGAAAAATGGCCGGGGGTCCATAAGCAGCTCGTTGAGCTGCTGGCAGATGACGGATCCTCCATCACGGATCCGGAGGGAATGGGCTTCCTGGACCGTACCTATTACAGTGTGTTGTTTTCTCTGAACCCCTCCAGCGAGGACACGTGCAGAGTTTTATAGGAGGACCTGCTGAAGGTCAGCCCGGAGGCTGCCAAAGGATTGGAGTCTCCGCTCACATTGGCGGAGCTGTACGGTGCCCTCCACCATTTCTCAAGGAGCAAATCGCTGTGGCAGGATGAGCTGACCGTGGAGTTTGGCAGCGTGTTCCTGGACGTCCTGGGGGACAAATACATGCGGGTCCTGGGGGAAAGCCTGGCGACCCGTGAGGTGCCCCTCTCGTGGCACAGGGCGGTTGTCATCCTGTTGCTGAAGAGGGGTGATCTCTGCTTGCTTACGAACTGGCGTCTGGTCTCCCTCCTTAACACGGATTATAAGATCTACCCCGTCCAGGAATTCCCAACACAAAGAGAGAAGCATCTCGTGAGACACTGTAACTACAGTCCCCAAACCTCGTCCAGAGTTGGGTCACCAAATCCTCTGTCCTCCCTGACTGTTTGCAGCAGCTCACAACACAGCCTCCAGAAAACCATCCACAGCACCTCCACCAACTTTATAATAGCAGAAGTAAGTCAAAAGCCCCTCACCTTTAAGCTGGATGCCTGGTCATTTTCAATAGCACTGGAGGGGGTTCCTTGTGCTGCTGAATGTATGTTCAGCTGAGAGAGACTGACACAGGCAGTCAGTGGATAAGCACAGACCAAGTTTGAAAGACGTATATCAAAGCTGCCGGAATGGCTGATTGACACCATATTCAGACCCCTCCTCATGCTACAGACACACACACACGTTACACCCAGGCTAGCACCCCAGCCAGCCTGGGTGTCCTGTACAATGTACTGGATGTGACCGGCAGTGCAGCTCACACCATGTTATGGATCCAAACTTCCACAGCACCAGTGGAGCTGGAGAGATGAAATGTGTGGTCAGTTTCAGGAATATTGGAAATGGACAGGGGATTGGGATAATCAGAGGGGTGAGGCCATGGAGGGATTTGATCATACGAGTGGGAATATTAAAATTGAGGTGTTACTGGACTAAGAGACAATGTAGGCCAGTGAGCACAGGGATGTTGGGTGAACAGAATTTGGTGTAAATTAGAAGAATGCAGCAGAGTTTTGGATGACCACAAGGTTACAGAGAGTAGAATGTGGGAGAGCAGCCAGGAGTGTGTTAGATTAGTCAAGTCTCGAGGTAACAAAGGCATGGATGAGGGTTTCAGCAAAAGCTGAGACCATCCAGTGTCTACACCTGTCCACCTCAAAGACTGCCCTGTGTCCTATCCTCAGGCTGGTGGGGTATCAATGGACCCTCATCCAGTGTCTACCCCTGTCCATCTCAAAGACTGCCCTGTGTCCTATCCTCAGGCTGGTGGGGTATCAATGGACCCTCATCCAGTGTCTACCCCTGTCCATCTCAAAGACTGCCCTGTGTCCTATCCTCAGGCTGGTGGGGTATCAATGGACCCTCATCCAGTGTCTACCCCTGTCCACCTCAAAGACTGCCCTGTGTCCTATCCTCAGGCTGGTGGGGTATCAATGGACCCTCATCCAGTGTCTACCCTTGTCCACCTCAAAGACTGCCCTGTGTCCTATCCTCAGACTGGTGGGGTATCAATGGACACTCATCCAGTGTCTACCGCTGTCCATCTCAAAGACTGCCCTGTGTCCTATTCTCAGGCTGGTGGGGTATCAATGGACCCTCATCCAGTGTCTACCCCTGTCCGTCTCAAAGACTGCCCTGTGTCCTAACCTCAGACTGGTGGGGTATCAGTGGACCCTCATCCAGTGTCTACCCCTGTCCATCTCAAAGACTGCCCTGTGTCCTAACCTCAGACTGGTGGGGTATCAGTGGACCCTCATCCAGTGTCTACCCCTGTCCATCTCAAAGACTGCCCTGTGTCCTATCCTCAGGCTGATAGGGTATCAGTGGACCCTCATCCCTCGATTTGCAGAGACTGTGCCTCCTCTTTATGGACTACCTAATGATGGTGATGACCAGGTTTAACCCAGTTGGACTGAAGAGATCATGGAAGCAGTAATATAATTGAAGAAATCTGTCACACAACGTGTCTTATCTCACCTAACCCTGACAATACTTTCCACATGGAGTTGGGGGACACAGTGAAAAGCCTGACTGCTGTCCTATGTAGAGAAAACCAGGAGAAAATACTCCCTATTGTGAATGATCCAGAATTGTGTGTGGGTCTGAACTGATTTACTCAGTTTGTGAAGGACATTTATTAACCACGTTCTGGGGCATCAAATATTTCACTTACATCACGGGGTTCAACAGGGTGATACTGCCCAGTCCATTATAAACTTTCCCATTACAGGAAAGCAGTAATAATAGTATTCCGCTGTCAGAGAGTCGTGGTCATTTCAGCAGGGAATGAGACCATTCGGCCCATCGAGTCCATGCCAGCTCTTTGTAGATAAATACAGTCAGTCTCATTCCCCAGCTCTGACTCCATGTTCCTGCAAGTTTATTTCCCTCAATTGTTCACCCAATATCCTTCTGAAATCATTCACCATCTCTGTTTCCACCACCCTCGTAGGCAGTGATTTCCAGGCCTTTCCCACTCGCTGTGTAAAAATGTTGTACCTCACATCCTCCGTATCACTTGTCCACAACCTGAACTCTAGTCCTTGCACCATTAACTCATGGGAACATATTTTCCTGTCTACATTATCCAAACATGTTACCATCTTATATACCTCTATCAAATCTCCTCTTAATCTCCTGTACTCCATGGAAAACAATCCCAGCTTTTCCAAACTAACCTTGTAGCTGAAATCCTCCATCCCTGGAACCATTCTGGTAAATCTCCTCTACACCCTGTCAAGGACCCTCAGATCCTTCCTAAAGTGTGGTGAACAGAACTGGATGCAGTCCTCCAGTTGGGGCATAACGAGAGCTTCATAAAGTTACAGCATGACTTTACTTCTTCTGTACTCACTACCTCTATTTACGAATCCAAAGATCTCATATGCTTTACGAACGACTCTCTTAATATGTCCTGCCACCTTTAAGTATCTATGTACATGAAACCTATGTCCTTCTGTCTCTGCACACTCTTGAGAACTGTACCACACTCTTGAGAACTGTGCCATTAAGTGTATACTGCCTCAACCTGTTACTTCTGATAAAATGTATCACCTCACACTTGTCTATATTAAATTCCATCTGCCGCTTGGCTGCTCGTTCTGCTAGTTTATCTATGTCCTGTTACATTGATCGGTATCAACCTCACTGTCTGCTGCGCCTCCAAGTTTGTCATTATCAGCAAATTTTGAAATATTGCTCTGTATTCCAATCTCCAAATTATTTATACATATCATAAAAAAAGCAGTGGTCCTAGCACTGACCCTTGGGGAACACCACTGTCTACCTTCCTCCAGTCTGAAAAACAACTATCTACCACAACTCACTGTTATCTTTCATTAAGCCAGTTTCTGTATTATCCAAGCTGTCCTACCCTCCTATTCCATGATCATCAATTAACTGTCCAGCTGTCACTAACAGACTGTGAAAGAAACTACAAGTGCAGATTAAAATTAAGTGAAATGCTAAATATAAAAAATAACTAAATTTTGGAAAGAGATCAACACAAAATTCAGTCACTCATTAACTTTACTGCATCTAGCACTCTGTACAAGCCGTACTCCCTAAATCTGGACTCTGTGCAACTTACTGCATTTAGAGTTTAGGGAGAGAATTCCAGGGCTTAGGGATGAGAACAGAAAGTGCCGGAGATACTCAGCAAGTCTGGCAGCATATGTGTAGAGAGAAATAGAGTTAATGTTTCAGATCTGTGACCATTCATCAGAACTGGTAAACGTTAGAAATGTAACAGTCTTTGAGCAAGTGAAAGAGGAGAAGGGGAAGAAGACGAAGAAGGAAGGACAGTCATGGGACGGAGAGGGGAGAGATTAAATGACAGACTGTCACATTTGTAACGTTTACCAGTTCCGATGAAGGGTCATAGATCTGAAACATTAACTCTGTTTCTCTCTACACAGTTGCTTCCAGACTTGCTAAGTATTTCCAACACTTTGTGTTCCCATTTCAGAGTTCCAGCATCGGCAGTATTTTGTTTCTATTTTAGTGTTTAATTCACTGCCACTTCTCCTCCAGGAATGCCTACCTTGAAGAAGTTCTGCTCTTCGCTTCCAGAGCTTAGGGCCTCGGCAGCTAAAGGCACGGCTACCAATGGTAGAGTAATTAAAATGGGGGATGCTCAAGAGGCCAGAATTAGATGTGTGCTGATATAGGGAGCTGTGAGGCAATGAGGGATTAGAAAAGAAGGCTAAGAGTTTTAAAATTGAGGTGTTACTGACCAGGATCCAATGTAGGTCAGTGAGTACAGGGTGTGATGGGTAAACAGGACTTGGTGTGAGTTAGGACATGGACAGCACTGTTTTGGATCACCTCAAGTTTATAGAGGGTAGAATGTGGGAGACCAGCCAGGAGTGTGCTGGAATAGTCAAGTCTACAGGTAACACAGGCAAGGGGAAGTGTTTCATCAGCAGAACAGCTGAGAGAGGGACAACGTTGTGTGATGATACAGAGGTGGAAATAGTCAATTTTAGTGACAGCGTGAATATTTGACAGGAATATCATCGCAGGGTCAACTATGACAGCAGTTTGTGAACAGTTTGGTTTAGTCTCAAACAGTTGTCAAGGAGAGGGATGGAGTATGTAGCTAGGGAACGTTTGATGTGGGGTTTGAAAACACTGGCTTCAGTCTTCCTAATATTTAATTGACATGGCAGATGTGTGAGGTGGTACGTTGTGGGAATATTTTACTATATTATTTGATCATGGGATGTGGGTGTCACTGACTAGACCAGCATTTATTGTCCATCCATAATTGCCCTTGCGAAGGTGATGGTGAGCTGCATGCGGATGCATGAGGAGAGATAATATAAGCTAAATGGTTCCACTTTACAAGTGGTGAGAATAAAAGAGAGACCTGGGGTGTTTGTGTGCAATCTTTGAAGTTAGCTGAACAGGTTAACAAACAGTTAACAAAGCAAATAGATACTTAGGCTTTATTAATAGAGACACAGAGTAGAATAGGATGTTATATTAAACCTATAGAAAAGACTAGTTCATCTCCACCTGGAATATTGTGTCCAATACTGGGAAACCCACTTTAGGTAGCACATAAAACCTTTGGAGAGGGGATAAAAAAGTTTTACTGGAACTGTTCCAGGGATGAGGGATTACAGTTATGTAGCTGGGATTGTTCACCTCAGAGCAGGGAAATTTAAAAGGAGATCTGATCGAAATGTTTAAGATTATGTGGAGTTTAGATAAATTAAATAAAATGAAATTGTTTCCAATGTGCGAGGGGCCATTAACCAGAGGACACAGATTTACGGTGATTGGACACAAGAAGCAGAGGTGACACAGGGATTTTTTTATGCAATGGGTGTTTAGGATTTGCAATGTATTGTCTGATAGGCTGAAGGATACAGATTCAATAGTAGATTCCAAACGGCAATTGGATAGATATCTTAAGGCGAAAAAAATGGAAGAATCTGGGAAAGAGTCCGGGTGTGGGACTAACTGGAAGCTCTGCAAAGGTGACAGCACAGACTTGATGGACCAAATGGCCTCCTTCAGTGCAATGCTATTCTATAATTCTATGATTGTTCCTGCCTGTACTTTCCCAATATTCCTATCCTTTCACCAGGTGTTTGATAATGTACCACATAACAGCTGTGTTACCAAATTAGAAACATATGGGATTAAAGGACCAATGCCAGCCGTGGCTCAGTTTGCAGCTCTCTCCCCTTTCAGTCACAAGCTTCTAGGATCAAGTGTCACTGCAGGACTTGATCACAAGAATCAAGGCTGACACTGCAGTGCAGTACCGAGTGAGTATTGCACTGCCAGATGCACCATCTTTTGAATGAAACGTTAAACCAAGGCCCCGTCTCTCCTCTCAGGTGGATGTTAAATATCCCATCGTACTATTTAGAAGCAGAGTAAGGGAATTATTCCCTGTGTCCTGGTCAATATTTATCATTCAATCAACATCACAAAAACAGGACTGAGTATTATCACATTGCTGCTTGTGGGAGCTTGCTCTCCTTCATTGATTACAAGAGTGACCACACTTTAAAAAGTACCAGTTGGGAGTAAGATGCTTTGTGATGTCCAGTGGTCATGAAAGGCGCTATAGAAATGCAGCTCTTTTTTATATTCAATGCCAGCATGCAGGAAATTAGCTAAGTGACAGAAAGCAGAGAGTAGTGGAGAATGGTTGTTGTTCAGTCTGGAGGGAAGTACACAGTGGGATTCCCCAGGGTCACTGTTGGGATCACAGTTGCTGTAAGTTAATACAATGGGCTTGTGTACAGAGGGGATAATGTCAAAGTTTTCAGATGGCAGGAAACTCAGAAATGTTAATAAACAGTGTGAAGGATAGTAACAGACTTCAGGAGGACAGAGACTGACTGATAAAATGGGCAGGAACATGGCAGATGTAATTTAACACAGTGAAGTGTGAAGTGAGACATTTGGTGAGGACGTATGAGGAGAAACAATATAAACTAAATGGTACCATTATAAAGTGGGTGAAGGATTAGAGAGACCTGCGCTGCACACACACAGATCATTGAAGGTAACATGTAGTGTCCTTGGTGTTAGAGAGAGGCACAGAGTAATAAAACTCAGGAGGAAATGCTGATTTTTACACATCATTGGTTTGGTCCCAGCTGGAGAATTGTGTCCAATTCTGATATGATTTTCAAGAATATGGGATATGGACAGGGGAATGGGACTAATTGGAGGGGTGAGGCCATGGAGGGATTCAAACGCAAGAATGAGAATATTTAAATTAAGGTGCTGCCAGACTGGGAGTCAATGTAGGTCAGTGAGCACAGGGCTGATGGGTGATCAGGATTTGATGTGAGTTAGGATACAGACAGCTGAGTTCCGGATGGGCTGTGGTTTATGGAGGATTATAACTGGAAGGGTGACCAGGAGAGAATTGGTATAGTCTAGTGTGGATTTAACAAAGGCACGGATGAGGGTTTATGCAGGAGATGTTTTGAGACAGAGGTGGAGACGGGTGATATTACAGAAGTGGTATTAGGCAGGTTAAGTGATGGAGAAAACATGGCGATGAACTCAGCTCAGGTATAAATAGAACATAGAGGTAGTAAACTGTCTGGTTCAGCCTCAGACATTGGCTAATGAGGTGGATACAGACAGTGGATCGGGAACAGATTTTGTGAGAGAGACTGAAGACAGAGGCTTCAGCATTCCCAGGATTTACATGGCAAGAACACAAATCAGTGACATATGGTTGATAGATATAATAGTTGGATACAGAGACTTACCAGGGACACCAATAATAGCGAGGATGGGATAGTAAATCGTTTCAATCATCTTTAGTGCATAATAGATGCGCATTTCTAATGTTCTCCAATAATAATCTGCTGTAACTTCGCCAAACCAATAGGAAAAACTCTTGCTGCACATTTTTGTAACATTCCAATCTATTATTCTCAGATTATGATCCATTGTTGTAAAACTCCAATCTATTGTTCTCAGATTCTGATCAATCCTTTTCCGCTCTCTTTAGCTGCTGTTAGTGTGGGGGTGACGCTCCCGGCTTGGAACAACACATTGGAAGAACTCCCTTATTAATAGAAGTGGAAAACTCTCCAATGACACAATTAGGGTCCATGGAGACTGACATTAATTACACACACTGAACAAACAGATACAGTTAACCCCTGTCAAACCAGCATTTAGTGTTCCAAAATAAAGTATAACAGTGACTCAGACTGGATGGGATGTATGAGGTTTGTTGAGGGAAGGAGTAGAAGAGGCACTGGCCAGAAGCTTTCACTCCTCCTTGGCTATGGGAGTAGTGACAGGGGAGTGGAGGACTGTAAATTATGCACCCTGTTTAAAAAAAGAGATGGGATAAACCCTGTAACTTCTGACCAAACAGTCTTATGTCGGCGATTGGAAATTTCTGGAGGCCATAACCCAGCTCAAAAATATATCTTTCTTGGAAAAACATCTGATAATAAATGACAAACAGGATGGATAGCTTGATAACCAATCATGTCTGATAATCTTGATCAAGTTAGTTGATGACATAACTGTGAGTGTTGATGAGGGCAGCTTGTTTCGTGTTATGTATATGAACTTTCAAAAGGCCTGTCATCAAATGACATTTCATAGACTTGTTATTAAAAGCTGGATGACATGGATTACTATGACAGTGATAGTGTGGATATGACATTGACTCAGGGACAGAAAGCAGAGAGAAGTTGTGAACAGACATTGTTTATTCTGGGGGAGGGGGAGTGTACAGTGCTATTTCTCAGGGGTCCGTGTTGGAACCAGTGCTGTTCCTGACATATAGATAGATACATGATATAGAATTAAATGTAAAAATAAACAATTTCAACTCCTGCAGATGACATGAAACTCATATGCAAGAGTGGCAAAGGCGCAGACCACAGAATTATCCAACCTCACAGACTGTGTATTTTTTTTATTTATCATGGACTCTCATCCAACACCAGTGTATTTCTCACTCTAATTTATTTGTGTATGATTCTCGTGTCTGTGTGAATGTGTAGCGTACATGTTTATTATTTTATTTAGATCCAGTTTAGTTTGTTAAGTATAATAAACTCACCTCTTGTTTAATCTCAAGAAAACCTGTCTGATTGGCTCTTTCACGAGCACAATAAAAGTATAAGGCAAAATACTCACTGAGGTGGTCAGCACGTCCACTGCTATAAAGGAATAAAGCCTATTGTGGTCAAATATGAGATAGGACAAGAGGGGACCTGGGACCACTCCTCACATGGCTGTAACAGAAATTGATTGTAACCCAATGACAAACGAGAAATTAGAAGTAGGAAAAACAATTGATTCCCAGAAAAAAATGAAGATTTCAATGTAGATTTTATTGTGGCTTTCGCTGCTACAGCACTAAAAAGTTCACATTCGGAGACAGTACCATCCTAAGCCACAGTTTATGAAAATATGAACAGATGAATTAGGAGCAGGAGTAGGGCACTCGGCCCCTCAGGCCTGCTCTGCCATTCAATAAGATCATGACTAATCTGATTGTAAACTCCACTTCACATTTCCACCTGCCCCCGATAACCTTTCACCCTTTTGCTTATCAATAATCTATCTACCTCTGCCTTACAAATATTCAAAGACTCTGCTTCCAGCGCCTTTTGAGGAAGAGATTTCCAAAAACACACGACCCTCACAGGAAAAAAATCTCCTCATCTGTGTGTTAAATGGGTGACCCCCACCCCTTATTTTTAAATAGTGACCCCTAATTCTAGATTCTCCCACCATGGGAAACATCCTTTCCACATCCACCCCTTCAAGACCCCTCGGAGTCCTATATGTTTCAATCAAGCCGCCTCTTACCCTTCTAAACTGCAGCGGATACAAGCCTAACCTGTCCAATATTCCCTCATAAGACGGCCCGCCGATTCCAGGTATCAGTCTAATAAGCCTTCTCTGCACTGCCCCCAATACAACATTCTTCTATTAACAAGGAACCAATACTGTACACAATACTCCAGATGTGGTCTCACCAATGCCCTGTAAAACTGAAGCATGACCTCCATACTTTGGTATTCAATTTCTCTTGCAGTAAACAATAACATTCTATTAGTTTTCCAATGACGTGCTGTACCTGCATACTCGCCTTTTGTGATTCATGCACTGGGACACCCAGATCCCTCTGCATCTCAGAGCACTGCAATCTCTCACCATTTAGATAACAGGCTTCTTTTTTATTGTTCCTGCCAAAGTGGGCAATTTCACACTTTCCTGCAGTATACTCCATTTTCCAGGTCTTTTCCCACTCACTTAACCTATCTATATTCCTTTGCAGTCCCCTATGTCCTGTTCACAACTTAGTTTCCTACATATCTTTGTGTCATCGGAAAATTTAGCAACTATACCTTCGGTCCCTTCATCCAATTCATTAATATAAATTGTAAAAAGGTGAAGCCCCAGCACTGATCCCCATCGCACACCACTCGTTTAATCTTGCCAACCAGAAAATGACCCATTTATGCCGACACTCGGTTTCCTGTTCGCTACTCAATCTTCTATCCATACCAATAAGTTACTCCCTTCACCATGAGCTTTTATTTTCTGCGATAAACTTTGATGTGGCATCTTATCAAATGCCTTATAGAAATCTCAGTACAGTACATCCACCGGTTCCCCTTGATCCACAGCACATGTAACTCCATCAAGGAACTCCAACAAACTGATTAAACATGATTTAACTTTCATAAATCCATGTTGATTCTGCCTGATTACCTCGATTTGGTCTAAGTGCCGATGATACCACCTCTAATAATAGCTTCCAACTTTTTCCCCAAGACAAATGTGAAGCTAACTGGCCTGTAGTTTCCTGCTTTCTGTCTGCCTCCCTTTTTGAATAAAGGAGTTACATACAGAGTGAAGCAACTCGGTACAGGTTAAAACCCTGTCTGCTGGAAAGTTGAGTAATGTAGCTGGAAGGTTAGGGATTACACTCCGTCAAAAGCTAGGAAACCCGAGATAGTAAGACTGTGACCAACCATATTTCACTTGAAGCTGAAGGCTCAAACAGGGTTAGAATCACTAACAGATAGAGTAATGTTAGCTAAGGTAAAACTAGAACAGAAGAGACTTGAATTAGAATTCCAGAGAGAGCGAGAAAGAGCAGAATGAGAGTCAAGAAAGGGAAAATATAAGAGTGTTCCAGAAGGAGAAGGAGGAAAGGGAGTTAAGACAGCTCAAACAACTAGAGGAAGTCCCAGTGCACCCAGTGAAGGCACAGCTGCTGACGGAGCTATCCCTAGCTCAGGACCATGTGCTGAGCTCTTAAAGTTCTCCCAGTTCATTATAAAGTTCAATGAGGAGGATATGGCAGCACTTTTCATTACTTTAAAAAAGTTTTTAAAGCAACTGCAATGACCGTCAGAGAACTGGATGCTGTTTTTACAAAATAAAATGACAGGAAAGATGAAAGTTCATCAGATTATGAGCGGACTGAAAATGCTATCCTGGCCCATATGAGATAGTACTGGAGCTGGACCAGCAGAAATTCAGAATCTTTGGAAAGCAGCTTGACCAAATCTACCTGGCGTTTGAAAGAGTTAAGCAATTTGGGAATATTGGAACATAGGAGCAGCAGTTGGACATCGAGCCTGTTCCACCATTCAATATGATAATAGCTGATCATCCACTTCTATGTCTTTTTCCGACACAACCCCCATTTCCCGTTATGTCACTGGTATTTAGGCCGGGGCATTGAGTACACCAATTGGGACATCATGTTACATTTGTACATAACATTGTTTAGGCTGCATTTGGAATATTGAGGGCAGTTCTGGTCGTCGCACTACACAAAAGATGTGATTAAGCGAGAGAGGGTGCGGAAAAGATTCACAAGGATGTTGCCTGGTTTGAAGGGCTTCAGTTATAAAGAGACTGGATAGGCTGGGTCTGATTTCCCTGCAGCGAAGGAGGCTGAGAGGAGACATGATAGAGGTATATAAAATTATGAGAGGCATAGAAAGGGGAGATAGCCAGAGTCTGTTTCCCATGGTAGGGGTGACTAAAACTAGAGTGCGTATATTTAAGGTGAGAGGGAGGAGGTTTAAAGGGATCAAAGGGGTAAATGTTTCACACAAAGAATAGTGGGTATTTGGAATGAACTGCCTGAGGAGGTGGTGGAGGCAGGAACAGTAACGACATTTAAGAGGCATCTGGACAGGTACTTAAATGAGCAAGGCATAGAGGGATATGGAATTAATGCAAGCAGTTGGGATTAGTATGGATCGGCATTATAGTCAGCCCGGACACGGACGGCCGAATGGCCTGTTTCTATGCTGTACTACTCTATGACTCCATTTATAAATCTGTTAATCTCTGCTTTAAACATACTCAATGACTGAGCTTCCACAGCCCTCTGGGGTAGAGAATTCCAAAGATTCACAACCCTCTGAGAAAAGACATTTCTCCTCATCTCTGTCTTTAGTGGATTTCCATTTATTTTGAAATTGTTTCCCCTGGTTCTAGATTCCCCAACCAGGGGAAACATGTTAGCTGCATCTACCCTGTCTATCACTTTCAATACTTTGTAGGTTTCAAAGAGATCACCTCTCATTCTTCGAAACTGTAGAGAATACAGGCCCAGTTTCCCCAATCTCTCTTCATGGGACAGTCCCACCATCTCGGGAACAAGTTTGATGAACCGTCATTGTCCTCCCTCTATGATCATAACATCCTTCCTAAGGTAAGGGGACCAAAACTGAACACATTACTCCAGGGGCAGTCTAACCAAGTTTCCATACAATTGCAGCAAAACGTCACTACTACTGCACTCAAATCCACTTCAATAAAGGCTAACATACCATTAGTCTTCCTAATTGCTTTCTGCACCTGCATGTTTGTTTTCAGTGACTTATTGACGAGGACATCCAGGTCCCTTCGTACAACTACACTTTCTAATTGTCTTACCGTTTAAGAAATACTCTGCACATCTGTTCCTGCTACCCAAGTGGATAACCTCACATCTTTCCACATTATATTTCAACAGCCATGTTCTTGCCCACTCACGAAGTCTGTCCAAATCCCCTTGAAGCCGCTTTGCATCTTCCTCGCAACACTCATTCCCATCTAGTTTACTGGCATCTGAAAACCTGGAGATATTACATTGGTCCCCACATCCAAGTCATTGATACAGGTTACTGGTGATAGTTGAGCCTAGGTAGGTGAATTCTTGAACCACTTCCAGAGCGTGGTCGGCAATTCTGCCTGTTAACTAATCCTTAATCCATGCCAGTACATTATCTCCTATCCCATGTGCTTCAATTTTACTAACCAACCTCCTGTCGGGGACTTTATCAAAAGCCTTCTGAAAATCCAAGTATACCACGTCCACCGACTCCCCTTTATCAATTCTGTGAGCAACATCCTCAAAAACTCCAACAGGTTTGTCAAACATTGTTTCCCATTTATCCATGTTGACTCTGCCCAATCAGATCCATTTATCACATTCTTTAGAATAGAGTATAGCTTGTTCCCAGCGACTGATGTAAGGCTAACATGTCTGAAGTGCCCTGTTTTCTCTCTCCCTCCATTCTTAAATACTGGGGAGACATTTTCTATCTTCTAATCTACAGGAACAGTTCCAGAATCTACAGTGAGTGGGGTCATTGAGTGGGGACAGTGAGTGGGGACAGTGAGTGGGGTCAGTGAGTGGGGTCAGTCAGTGGGGTCAGTCAGTGGGGTCAGTGAGTGGGGACAGTGAGTGGGGACAGTGACTGGGGACAGTGAGTGGGGACAGTGAGTGGGGTCAGTGAGTGGGGACAGTGAGTGGGGACAGTGAGTGGGGACAGTGAGTGGGGACAGTGAGTGGGGTCAGTGAGTGGGGACAGTGAGTGGGGACAGTGAGTGGGGTTAGTGAGTGGGGTCAGTAAGTGGGGTCAGTGAGTGGGGTCAGTGAGTGGGGACAGTGAGTGGGGTCAGTGAGTGGGGTCAGTGAGTGGTGTCAGTGAGTGGGGTCAGTGACTGCGGACAGTGACTGCGGACAGTGAGTGCGGACAGTGAGTGCGGACAGTGAGTGGGGTCAGTGAGTGGGGTCAGTGAGTGGGGACAGTGAGTGGGGACAGTGAGTGGGGACAGTGAGTGGGGACAGTGAGTGGGGTCAGTGAGTGGGGTCAGTGAGTGGGGTCAGTGAGTGGGGTCAGTGAGTGGGGACAGTGAGTGGGGTCAGTGAGTGGGGTCAGTGAGTGGGGTCAGTGGGTGGGGTCTGTGAGTGGGGTCTGTGAGTGGGGACAGTGAGTGGGGACAGTGAGTGGGGACAGTGAGTGGGGACAGTGAGTGGGGTCAGTGAGTGGGGTCAGTGAGTGGGGTCAGTGAGTGGGGTCAGTGAGTGGGGTCAGTGAGTGGGGTCAGTGAGTGGGGTCAGTGAGTGCGGACAGTGAGTGCGGACAGTGAGTGCGGACAGTGAGTGCGGACAGTGAGTGCGGACAGTGAGTGGGGTCAGTGAGTGGGGTCAGTGAGTGGGGTCAGTGAGTGCGGACAGTGACTGGGGTCATTGAGTGGGGTCAGTGAGTGGGGACAGTGAGTGGGGACAGTGAGTGGGGACAGTGAGTGGGGTCAGTGAGTGGGGACAGTGAGTGGGGACAGTGAGTGGGGACAGTGAGTGGGGACAGTGAGTAGGGACAGTGAGTGGGGTCAGTGAGTGGGGACGATGAGTGGGGACAGTGAGTGGGGACAGTGAGTGGGGACAGTGAGTGCGGACAGTGAGTGCGGACAGTGAGTGCGGACAGTGACTGGGGTCAGTCAGTGGGGTCAGTGAGTGGGGACAGTGAGTGCGGACAGTGAGTGCGGACAGTGAGTGCGGACAGTGAGTGCGGACAGTGAGTGCGGACAGTGAGTGGGGTCAGTGAGTGGGGACAGTGAGTGCGGACAGTGAGTGCGGACAGTG
This sequence comes from Heterodontus francisci, assembly GCF_036365525.1. Classification (NCBI taxonomy): domain Eukaryota; kingdom Metazoa; phylum Chordata; class Chondrichthyes; order Heterodontiformes; family Heterodontidae; genus Heterodontus; species Heterodontus francisci. Next base: position 306,632 of record NW_027141175.1, on the reverse strand, counting down.
AGTGGGGACAGTGAGTGGGGACAGTGAGTGGGGACAGTGAGTGGGGTCAGTGAGTGGGGACAGTGAGTGGGGACAGTGAGTGGGGACAGTGAGTGGGGTCAGTGAGTGGGGTCAGTGAGTGGGGTCAGTGAGTGGGGACAGTGAGTGGGGACAGTGAGTGGGGACAGTGAGTGGGGACAGTGAGTGGGGACAGTGAGTGGGGTCAGTGAGAGGGGACAGTGATTGGGGACAGTGAGTGCGGACAGTGAGTGCGGACAGTGAGTGCGGACAGTGAGTGCGGACAGTGAGTGGGGTCAGTGAGTGGGGACAGTGAGTGGGGTCAGTGAGTGGGGTCAGTGAGTGGGGTCAGTGAGTGTGGTCAGTGAGTGGGGTCAGTGAGTGGGGTCAGTGAGTGGGGTCAGTGAGTGCGGACAGTGAGTGCGGACAGTGAGTGCGGACAGTGAGTGCGGACAGTGAGTGCGGACAGTGAGTGGGGACAGTCTGTGCGGACAGTGAGTGCGGACAGTGAGTGGGGTCAGTGAGTGGGGTCAGTGAGTGGGGTCAGTGAGTGGGGTCAGTGAGTGGGGTCAGTGAGTGGGGTCAGTGAGTGCGGACAGTGAGTGAGGTCAGTGAGTGAGGTCAGTGAGTGGGGACAGTGAGTGGGGACAGTAAGTGGGGTCAGTGAGTGGGGTCAGTGAGTGCGGACAGTGAGTGCGGACAGTGAGTGGGGTCAGTGAGTGGGGACAGTGAGTGGGGACAGCGAGTGGGGACAGCGAGTGCGGACAGCGAGTGCGGACAGCGAGTGCGGACAGAGAGTGCGGACAGAGAGTGCGGACAGTGAGTGCGGACAGTGAGTGCGGACAGTGAGTGCGGACAGTGAGTGGGGTCAGTGAGTGGGGTCAGTGAGTGGGGTCAGTGAGTGGGGTCAGTGAGTGCGGATAGTGACTGGGGTCAGTGAGTGCGGACAGTGAGTGCGGACAGTGAGTGCGGACAGTGAGTGCGGACAGTGAGTGCGGACAGTGAGTGGGGTCAGTGAGTGGGGTCAGTGAGTGGGGTCAGTGAGTGGGGTCAGTGAGTGGGGTCAGTGAGTGGGGACAGTGAGTGCGGACAGTGAGTGAGGTCAGTGAGTGGGGACAGTGAGTGAGGTCAGTGAGTGGGGTCAGTGAGTGGGGTCAGTGAGTGCGGACAGTGAGTGCGGACAGTGAGTGGGGTCAGTGAGTGGGGACAGTGAGTGGGGACAGTGAGTGGGGACAGTGAGTGGGGACAGCGAGTGCGGACAGCGAGTGCGGACAGAGAGTGCGGACAGTGAGTGCGGACAGTGAGTGCGGACAGTGAGTGCGGACAGTGAGTGCGGACAGTGAGTGCGGACAGTGAGTGGGGTCAGTGAGTGGGGTCAGTGAGTGCGGATAGTGACTGGGGTCAGTGAGTGCGGACAGTGAGTGCGGACAGTGAGTGCGGACAGTGAGTGCGGACAGTGAGTGGGGACAGTCTGTGCGGACAGTCTGTGCGGACAGTCTGTGCGGACAGTCTGTGCGGACAGTGAGTGGGGTCAGTGAGTGGGGTCAGTGAGTGGGGTCAGTGAGTGGGGTCAGTGAGTGGGGACAGTGATGGGGACAGTGAGTGGGGACAGTGAGTGCGGACAGTGAGTGCGGACAGTGAGTGAGGTCAGTGAGTGGGGACAGTGAGTGGGGTCAGTGAGTGGGGTCAGTGAGTGGGGACAGTGAGTGCGGTCAGTGCGTGGAGTCAGTGCGTGGAGTCAGTGAGTGGGGACAGTGAGTGGGGACAGTGAGTGGGGACAGTGAGTGGGGACAGTGAGTGGGGACAGTGAGTGCGGACAGTGAGTGCGGACAGTGAGTGCGGACAGTGAGAGCGGACATTGAGTTTGGACAGTGAGTGCGGACATTGAGTTTGGACAGTGAGTGCGGACAGTGAGTGCGGACAGTGAGTGCGGACAGTGAGTGCGGACAGTGAGTGGGGACAGTGAGTGGGGACAGTGAGTGGGGTCAGTGAGTGGGGTCAGTCAGTGGGGTCAGTGAGTGCGGACAGTGAGTGCGGACAGTGAGTGCGGACAGTGAGTGCGGACAGTGAGTGGGGTCAGTGCAGTGCGTGGAGTCAGTGCGTGGAGTCAGTGCGTGGGGTCAGTGCGTGGGGACAGTGCGTGGGGACAGTGAGTGGGGACAGTGAGTGGGGACAGTGAGTGGGGACAGCGAGTGCGGACAGCGAGTGCGGACAGAGAGTGCGGACAGAGAGTGCGGACAGTGAGTGCGGACAGTGAGTGCGGACAGTGAGTGCGGACAGTGAGTGCGGACAGTGAGTGCGGACAGTGAGTGGGGTCAGTGAGTGGGGTCAGTGAGTGCGGATAGTGACTGGGGTCAGTGAGTGCGGACAGTGAGTGCGGACAGTGAGTGCGGACAGTGAGTGCGGACAGTGAGTGGGGACAGTCTGTGCGGACAGTCTGTGCGGACAGTCTGTGCGGACAGTCTGTGCGGACAGTGAGTGGGGTCAGTGAGTGGGGTCAGTGAGTGGGGTCAGTGAGTGGGGTCAGTGAGTGGGGACAGTGATGGGGACAGTGAGTGGGGACAGTGAGTGCGGACAGTGAGTGCGGACAGTGAGTGAGGTCAGTGAGTGGGGACAGTGAGTGGGGTCAGTGAGTGGGGTCAGTGAGTGGGGACAGTGAGTGCGGTCAGTGCGTGGAGTCAGTGCGTGGAGTCAGTGAGTGGGGACAGTGAGTGGGGACAGTGAGTGGGGACAGTGAGTGGGGACAGTGAGTGGGGACAGTGAGTGCGGACAGTGAGTGCGGACAGTGAGAGCGGACATTGAGTTTGGACAGTGAGTGCGGACATTGAGTTTGGACAGTGAGTGCGGACAGTGAGTGCGGACAGTGAGTGCGGACAGTGAGTGCGGACAGTGAGTGGGGACAGTGAGTGGGGACAGTGAGTGGGGTCAGTGAGTGGGGTCAGTCAGTGGGGTCAGTGAGTGCGGACAGTGAGTGCGGACAGTGAGTGCGGACAGTGAGTGCGGACAGTGAGTGGGGTCAGTGCAGTGCGTGGAGTCAGTGCGTGGAGTCAGTGCGTGGGGTCAGTGCGTGGGGACAGTGCGTGGGGACAGTGAGTGGGGACAGTGAGTGCGGACTGTGAGTGCGGACAGTGAGTGCGGACAGTGAGTGCGGACAGTGAGTGCGGACAGTGAGTGCGGACAGTGAGTGGGGACAGTGAGTGTGGTCAGTGAGTGGGGAGAGTGAGTGGGGACAGTGAGTGGGGACAGTGAGTGGGGACAGTGAGTGGGGACAGTGAGTGGGGTCAGTGAATGGGGTCAGTGAGTGGGGTCAGTGAGTGCGGACAGTGAGTGGGGTCCGTGAGTGGGGACAGTAAGTGGGGACAGTGAGTGGGGACAGTGAGTGGAGACAGTGAGTGGGGACAGTGAGTGCGGACAGTGAGTGGGGACAGTGAGTGGGGACCGTGAGTGTGGACAGTGAGTGTGGACAGTGAGTGTGGACGGTGAGTGTGGACGGTGAGTGTGGACGGTGAGTGGGGACAGTGAGTGGGGACAGTGAGTGGGGACAGTGAGTGGGGACAGTGAGTGGGGACAGTGAGTGGGGACAGTGAGTGAGGACAGTGAGTGGGGTCAGTAAGTGGGGTCTGTGTGTGGGGTCCGTGAGTGGGGTCCGTGAGTGGGGTCCGTGAGTGGGGTCAGTGCGTGGGGTCAGTGCGTGGGGTCAGTGCGTGGGGTCAGTGCGTGGGGTCAGTGCGTGGGGTCAGTGCGTGGGGTCAGTGAGTGGGGTCAGTGAGTGGGGACAGTGAGTGGGGACAGTGAGTGGGGTCAGTGAGTGGCGACAGTGAGTGGCGACAGTGAGTGGCGACAGTGAGTGGCGACAGTGAGTGGGGTCAGTGAGTGGGGTCAGTGCGTGGAGTCAGTGCGTGGAGTCAGTGCGTGGAGTCAGTGCGTGGAGTCAGTGCGTGGAGTCAGTGCGGTGGGTCAGTGCGTGGGGTCAGTGCGTGGGGTCAGTGCGTGGGGTCAGTGCGTGGGGTCAGTGAGTGGGGTCAGTGAGTGGGGTCAGTGAGTGGGGTCAGTGAGTGGGGACAGTGAGTGGGGACAGTGAGTGGGGTCAGTGAGTGGGGTCAGTGAGTTTGGTCAGTGAGTGGGGTCAGTGAGTGGCGACAGTGAGTGGCGACAGTGAGTGGGGTCAGTGAGTGGGGTCAGTGAGTGGGGTCAGTGAGTGGGGTCAGTGAGTGGGGACAGTGAGTGGGGACAGTGAGTGGGACAGTGAGTGGGGACAGTGAGTGGGGACAGTGAGTGGGGTCAGTGAGTGTGGACAGTGAGTGGGGACAGTGATTGGGGACAGTGAGTGGGGACAGAGTGGGGTCAGTGCGTGGAGTCAGTGCGTGGAGTCAGTGCGTGGAGTCAGCGAGTGGGGTCAGTGAGTGGGGTCAGTGAGTGGGGTCAGTGAGTGGGGTCAGTGAGTGGGGTCTGTGAGTGGGGACAGTGAGTGGGGACAGTGAGTGGGGACAGTGAGTGGGGACAGTGAGTGGGGTCAGTGCGTGGGGTCAGTGCGTGGGGTCAGTGAGCACGGGGAGATCCCAGACTCCATCCACAGCCTGTGCTGAGTGAGCACGGGGAGATCCCAGCCTCCATCCCCAGCCTGTGCTGATTTAGCTGTTCTCACATAATGTGTTACTGATTCCCATTCTCAGAGCACAGGAAGATCCCAGGCCCCATTCCCAGCTTCTGCTGAGTTAACACCCTGTTGTACGAGTTATTATCAGTGTGTGATCTTACCTCACTGTGGAGTGGATGGAAGGCTGGAGTTCTCCATCTCCTGCATCACCACCAGCGGCTCATCCAACTTGAGTGTGTGTGATGTGTGGAAAGGATCAGGACATTGTGATCAGTCAGGAACTCCCAGACCCACTGCAAGAGAGAGAGAGAGAGAGGCAGCAATTAGAACAACACAATGAGGGTTAAACACACAGTACAGTACTGAGCCCAATACAGAGCACAGGGAGATCCCAGACTCCATCCACAGCCTGTGCTGAGTGAGCACAGGAAGATCCCAGCCTCCATCCACAGCCTGTGCTGAGTGAGCACAGGATGATCCCAGCCTCCATCCACAGCCTGTGCTGAGTGAGCACAGGAAGATCGAAGCCTCCATCCCCAGCCTGTGCTGAGTGAGCACAGGAAGATCCCAGACTCCATCACCAGCCTGTGCTGTGTGAGCACAGGAAGATCCCAGCCTCCATCCACAGCCTGTGCTGAGTGAGCACAGGAAGATCCCAGCCTCCATCCCCAGCCTGTGCTGAGTGAGCACATGAAGATCCCAGCCTCCGTCCCCAGCCTGCACTGAGTGAGTACAGGAAGATCCCAGCCTCCGTCCCCAGCCTGCACTGAGTGAGCACAGGAAGATCCCAGCCTCCGTCCCAGCCTGTGCTGAGTGAGCACAGGAAGATCCCAGCCTCCAACCCCAGCCTGTGCTGAGTGAGCACAGGAAGATACCAGCCTCCATCCCCAGCCTGTGCTGAGTGAGCACAGGAAGATCCCAGCCTCCATCCCCAGCCTGTGCTGAGTGAGCACAGGAAGATCCCAGCCTCCATCCCCAGCCTGTGCTGAGTGAGCACAGGAAGATCCCAGCCTCCATCCCCAGCCTGTGCTGAGTGAGCACAGGAAGATCCCAGCCTCCATCCCCAGCCTGCGCTGAGTGAGCACAGGAAGATCCCAGCCTCCATCCCCAGCCTGCGCTGAGTGAGCACAGGAAGAACCCAGCCTCCATCCCCAGCCTGCGCTGAGTGAGCACAGGAAGAACCCAGCCTCCATCCCCAGCCTGCGCTGAGTGAGCACAGGAAGATCCCAGCCTCCATCCCCAGCCTGCGCTGAGTGAGCACAGGAAGATCCCAGCCTCCATCCCCAGCCTGCGCTGAGTGAGCACAGGAAGATCCCAGCCTCCATCCCCAGCCTGCGCTGAGTGAGCACAGGAAGATCCCAGCCTCCATCCCCAGCCTACGCTGAGTGAGCACAGGAAGATCCCAGCCTCCATCCCCAGCCTGCGCTGAGTGAGCACAGGAAGATCCCAGCCTCCATCCCCAGCCTGCGCTGAGTGAGCACAGGAAGATCCCAGCCTCCATCCCCAGCCTGTGCTGAGTGAGCACAGGAAGATCCCAGCCTCCATCCCCAGCCTGTGCTGAGTGAGCACAGGAAGATCCCAGCCTCCATCCCCAGCCTGTGCTGAGTGAGCACAGGAAGATCCCAGCCTCCATCCCCAGCCTGCGCTGAGTGAGCACAGGAAGAACCCAGCCTCCATCCCCAGCCTGCGCTGAGTGAGCACAGGAAGAACCCAGCCTCCATCCCCAGCCTGCGCTGAGTGAGCACAGGAAGATCCCAGCCTCCATCCCCAGCCTGCGCTGAGTGAGCACAGGAAGATCCCAGCCTCCATCCCCAGCCTGCGCTGAGTGAGCACAGGAAGATCCCAGCCTCCATCCCCAGCCTGCGCTGAGTGAGCACAGGACGATCCCAGCCTCCATCCCCAGCCTGCGCTGAGTGAGCACAGGACGATCCCAGCCTCCATCCCCAGCCTGCGCTGAGTGAGTACAGGAAGATCCCAGCCTCCATCCCCAGCCTGCGCTGAGTGAGCACAGGAAGATCCCAGCCTCCATCCCCAGCCTGTGCTGAGTGAGCACAGGAAGATCCCAGCCTCCATCCCCAGCCTGTGCTGAGTGAGCACAGGAAGATCCCAGCCTCCATCCCCAGCCTGTGCTGAGTGAGCACAGGAAGATCCCAGCCTCCATCCCCAGCCTGTGCTGAGTGAGCACAGGAAGATCCCAGCCTCCATCCCCAGCCTGTGCTGAGTGAGCACAGGAAGATCCCAGCCTCCATCCCCAGCCTGTGCTGAGTGAGCACAGGAAGATCCCAGCCTCCATCCCCAGCCTGTGCTGAGTGAGCACAGGAAGATCCCAGCCTCCATCCCCAGCCTGTGCTGAGTGAGCACAGGAAGATCCCAGCCTCCATCCCCAGCCTGTGCTGAGTGAGCACAGGAAGATCCCAGCCTCCATCCCCAGCCTGTGCTGAGTGAGCACAGGAAGATCCCAGCCTCCATCCCCAGCCTGTGCTGCGTGAGCACAGGAAGATCCCAGCCTCCATCCCCAGCCTGTGCTGAGTGAGCACAGGAAGATCCCAGCCTCCATCCCCAGCCTGTGCTGAGTGAGCACAGGAAGATCCCAGCCTCCATCCCCAGCCTGTGCTGAGTGAGCACAGGAAGATCCCAGCCTCCATCCCCAGCCTGTGCTGAGTGAGCACAGGAAGATCCCAGCCTCCATCCCCAGCCTGTGCTGAGTGAGCACAGGAAGATCCCAGCCTCCATCCCCAGCCTGTGCTGAGTGAGCACAGGAAGATCCCAGCCTCCATCCCCAGCCTGTGCTGTTTCAGCTCCAACTCAACACAGAGGATTCAGAAACCACGCCCACTCACTGACCTCACCAGGATATTGCGCATGCGCTCTGTTGCCCCAGCAGCAAAATGGCGCCGATCTGAATCTTCCCGCCGCTTTTTCCTTCCCCGGATTCTCTTCGCAGGTGAAAGGAGCCTGAGTTACCAAAGCGGGACATTGACATTCTTATTCGCGTTTGCGGGCCACACCAAGTCCTTCTGAAGCCTCCTCCCCGCTCGCCGGCTACATTCGTCTTATGTGCGTCACCGTCTTTAACCGCCTTCCACCGCAATGGCCGCCTGTCTCTGGAGCATGCGCAGTGTCTCTGTGCGGCTGGATTTGCGCCTGCGCGGTGGCCTCCTGTTGAGTGTGTACGGCATATTCATTCCCGCTTGGAATGCTGGGTACCACGGCCGCCATTGAGGTTTCCTTCAAGAATTTGGAAATAATATTATCTGATGTGATTAAGTTTAAATTATTGAATAGTTCATGCTGAACCCAGAGTGACTGCACCGTCTGTCATGGTTCAGTCCTGCATTTGATTAATTACAGTTAATTAATTACATTGAGTCGACATCGGCCCAAATTGATGGCAGTGATAAAACTTTATTCTGCACAAGTAAGATATGATACCTCACAGTATCTGAACAGTTGTTTACAATGTGTCATTTATATGACCCGGTTTTTCCCTTGGGTAAAATTCATGGTAATAAATATCTGCAGCTGTGGGTGAAATCACTTGTCTTTGTGCCTTTTGAAATCTTCTACACCTTCTGTCTATTTGGACACTCTTTGTATAACCCTTACAATAATACAAACACACTAAATTACACTAGACCAATCATTGAATAACTACTATCCTCTTATTACAATTGCAGATATAGACATTCACAAGGCCCTGTTTTACTCAGGTTTCAGTCTAATAACCCCTGAGATCACATTTTTCCTCCCGCTGAAGTTATCAGTCCAGCTGTGACAATGCAAAGAGGCATCTTTTACACTGTAGACATGTAACATTCTTGATGGACCAATGATTCCAAATAGAGGTTCCTCCCAACACCATCGCCTGTCCTGTCTTGAACCAGAACACCAGTGCTCCTTTACTCATTATCACATTCCAAATAAGATGCAAAGTCTACATTCCCATGGGAACAAGGCTGCCTCTGTTTGCTGTTCTGTTCTTTTATTTCTGATGTTCTTTTAGTTTAATTGAATGACCCATAATTACCCATTACCACTATTGAAGTGTCTCACATATCCTGCTTTCAACCCTTTCCTATTTTTATAGCATCTAGAAGGCAGATCATTCCCTGACAGTAATACATACCAGTCACGCAACATATATATTTGACTGTGTGATCTGGAGATTACATTGCAGCAGTATTGTAAATTATACATTTCCAGTTAAGTACATATACTGATTATGAATTGGAGAATATACTGGAGGACCGACCAAACACCTCAACTCTGGAACAGTTCCAGAAACTGACCAGGTGATCATCACCGAATCCAGGACATGTTCACTGACCCAGCACCTGGAAACTGACCAGGTGATCATCACCTAATCCAGGACATGTTCACTGAACCAGCACCTGGAAACTAACCAGGTGATCATCACCTAACCTAGGACATGTTCACTGTACCAGCACCTGGAAACTGACCAGGTGTACATCACCGAACCCAGGACATGTTCACTGACCCAGCACCTGGAAACTAACCAGGTGATCATCACCTAACCCAGGACATGTTCACTGAACCAGCAGCTGGAAACTAACCAGGTGATCATCACCTAACCCAGGACATGTTCACTGAACCAGCACCTGGAAACTAACCAGCTGATCATCACCTAACCCAGGACATGTTCACTGAACCAGCACCTGGAAACTGACCAGGTGATCATCACCTAACCCAGGACATGTTCACTGACCCAGCACCTGGAAACTGACCAGGTGATCATCACCTAACCCAGGACATGTTCAAAGACCCAGCACCTGGAAACTAACCAGGTGTACAAAACCTAACCCAGGACATGTTCACCGAACCAGCACCTGGAAACTGACCAGCTGTACAACACCTAACCCAGGACATGTTCACTGACCCAGCACCTGGAAACTAACCAGGTGATCATCACCTAACCCAGGACATGTTCACTGACACAGTACCTGGAAACTGACCAGGTGATCATCGCCTAATCCAGGACATGTTCACTGACCCAGCAACTGGAAACTGACCAGGGGTGATCATCACCTAACCCAGGACATGTTCACTGACCTAGCACCTGGAAACTAACCAGGTGATCATCACCTAACTCAGGACATGTTCACTGACACAGTACCTGGAAACTGACCAGGTGATCATCGCCTAATCCAGGACATGTTCACTGACCCAGCACCTGGAAACTAACCAGGTGATCATCACCTAACCCAGGACATGTTCACTGACCCAGCACCTGGAAATTGACCAGGTGATCATCACCTAACCCAGGACATGTTCACTGACCTAGCACCTGGAAACTGACCAGGTGATCATCACCTAACCCAGGACATGTTCACTGGCCCAGCACCTGGAATCTAACCAGGTGATCATCAGCTAACCCAGGACATGTTCACTGACCCAGTACCTGGAAACTGACCAGGTTTTCATCGCCTAATCCAGGACATGTTCACTGACCCAGCATCTGGAAACTGACCAGGTGAGCATCACCTAATCCAGGACATGTTCACTGACCCAGTACCTGGAAACTGACCAGGTGATCATCGCCTAATCCAGGACATGTTCACTGACCCAGCACCTGGAAACTGACCAGGTGATCATCACCTAACCCAGGACATGTTCACTGACCCAGTACCTGGAAACTGACCAGGTGATCATCACCTAACCCAGGACATGTTCACTGACCCAGTACCTGGAAACTGACCAGGTGATCATCACCTAACCCAGGACATGTTCACTGACCCAGCACCTGGAAACTGACCAGGTGATCATCACCTAACCCAGGACATGTTCACTGACCCAGCACCTGGAAACTAACCAGGTGATCACCACCTAACCCAGGACATGTTCACTGACCCAGCACCTGGAAACTAACCAGGTGATCATCACCTAATCCAGGACATGTTCACTGACCCAGCACCTGGAAACTGACCAGGTGATCATCACCTAACGCAGGACATGTTCACTGACCCAGCACCTGGAAACTAACCAGGTGATCACCACCTAACCCAGGACATGTTCACTGACCCAGCACCTGGAAACTAACCAGGTGATCATCGCCTAATCCAGGACATGTTCACTGACACAGCACCTGGAAACTGACCAGGTGATCATCGCCTAACCCAGGACATGTTCACTGACCCAGCACCTGGAAACTGACCAGGTGATCATCACCTAACCCAGGACATGTTCACTGACACAGCACCTGGAAACTGACCAGGTGATCATCACCTAACCCAGGACATGCTCACTGACACAGCACCTGGAAACTCACCAGGTGATCATCACCTAATCCAGGACATGTTCACTGACCCAGTACCTGGAAACTGACCAGGTGATCATCACCTTACCCAGGACATGTTCACTGACACAGTACCTGGAAACTGACCAGTTCATCATCACCTAACCCAGGACATGTTCACTGACCCAGCACCTGGAAACTGACCAGGTGATCATCGCCTAACCCAGGACATGTTCACTGACCCAGCACCTGGAAACTGACCAGGTGATCGTCACCTAACCCAGGACATGTTCACTGACACAGCACCTGGAAACTGACCAGGTGATCATCGCCTAATCCAGGACATGTTCACTGACCCAGCACCTGGAAACTGACCAGGTGAGCATCACCTAATCCAGGACATGTTCACTGACCCAGTACCTGGAAACTAACCAGGTGATCATCGCCTAATCCAGGACATGTTCTCTGACCCAGCACCTGGAAACTGACCAGGTGATCATCACCTAACCCAGGACATGTTCACTGACCCAGTAACAGGAAACTGACCAGGTGATCATCACCTAACCCAGGACATGTTCACTGATCCAGTACCTGGAAACTGACCAGGTGTTCATCACCTAACCCAGGACATGTTCACTGACACAGTACCTGGAAACTGACCAGGTGATCATCACCTAACCCAGGACATGTTCACTGACCCAGCACCTGGAAACTAACCAGGTGATCATCACCTAACCCAGGACATGTTCACTGAACCAGCACCTGGAAACTGACCAGGTGATCATCACCTAACCCAGGACATGTTCACTGACCCAGCACCTGGAAACTGACCAGGTGATCATCACCTAACCCAGGACATGTTCACTGACCCAGCACCTGGAAACTAACCAGGTGTACAAAACCTAACCCAGGACATGTTCACTGAACCAGCACCTGGAAACTGACCAGCTGTACAACACCTAACCCAGGACATGTTCACTGACCCAGCACCTGGAAACTAACCAGGTGATCATCACCTAACCCAGGACATGTTCACTGACACAGCACCTGGAAACCGACCAGGTGAGCATCACCTAACCCAGGACATGTTCACTGACACAGTACCTGGAAACTGACCAGGTGATCATCGCCTAATCCAGGACATGTTCACTGACCCAGCAACTGGAAACTGACCAGGGGTGATCATCACCTAACCCAGGACATGTTCACTGACCTAGCACCTGGAAACTAACCAGGTGATCATCACCTAACTCAGGACATGTTCACTGACACAGTACCTGGAAACTGACCAGGTGATCATCGCCTAATCCAGGACATGTTCACTGACCCAGCACCTGGAAACTAACCAGGTGATCATCACCTAACCCAGGACATGTTCACTGACACAGCACCTGGAAACTGACAAGGTGATCATCACCTAACCCAGGACATGTTCACTGACCTAGCACCTGGAAACTGACCAGGTGATCATCACCTAACACAGGACATGTTCACTGACCCAGCACCTGGAATCTAACCAGGTGATCATCAGCTCACCCAGGACATGTTCACTGACCCAGTACCTGGAAACTGACCAGGTTTTCATCGCCTAATCCAGGACATGTTCACTGACCCAGCACCTGGAAACTGACCAGGTGAGCATCACCTAATCCAGGACATGTTCACTGACCCAGTACCTGGAAACTGACCAGGTGAGCATCGCCTAATCCAGGACATGTTCACTGACCCAGTACCTGGAAACTGACAAGGTGATCATCACCTAACCCAGGACATGTTCACTGACCCAGTACCTGGAAACTGACCAGGTGATCATCACCTAACCCAGGACACGTTCACTGACCCAGTACCTGGAAACTGACCAGGTGATCATCACCTAACCCAGGACATGTTCACTGACCTAGCACCTGGAAACTGACCAGGTGATCATCACCTAACCCAGGACATGTTCACTGACCCAGCACCTGGAAACTAACCAGGTGATCATCACCTAACCCAGGACATGTTCACTGATCCAGCACCTGGAAACTAACCAGGTGATCATCGCCTAATCCAGGACATGTTCACTGATCCAGCACCTGGAAACTGACCAGGTGATCATCGCCTAATCCAGGACATGTTCACTGACCCAGCAACTGGAAACTGACCAGGTGATCATCACCTAATCCAGGACATGTTCACTGACACAGCACCTGGAAACTAACCAGGTGATCATCGCCTAATCCAGGACATGTTCACTGATCCAGCACCTGGAAACTGACCAGGTGATCATCGCCTAATCCAGGACATGTTCACTGACCCAGCACCTGGAAACTGACCAGGTGAGCATCACCTAATCCAGGACATGTTCACTGACCCAGTACCTGGAAACTAACCAGGAGATCATCGCCAAATCCAGGACATGTTCACTGACCCAGTAACAGGAAACTGACCAGGTGATCATCACCTAACCCAGGACATGTTCACTGACCCAGTACCTGGAAACTGACCAGGTGTTCATCACCTAACCCAGGACATGTTCACTGACACAGTACCTGGAAACTGACCAGGTGATCATCACCTAACCCAGGACATGTTCACTGACCCAGCACCTGGAAACTAACCAGGTGATCATCACCTAACCCAGGACATGTTCACTGACCCAGTACCTGGAAACTAACCAGGTGATCATCACCTAACCCAGGACATGTTCACTGACCCAGTAACAGGAAACTGACCAGGTGATCATCACCTAACCCAGGACATGTTCACTGACCCAGCAACAGGAAACTGACCAGGTGATCATCACCTAACCCAGGACATGTTCACTGACCCAGTACCTGGAAACTGACCAGGTGTTCATCACCTAACCCAGGACATGTTCACTGACACAGTACCTGGAAACTGACCAGGTGATCATCCCCTAACCCAGGACATGTTCACTGACCCAGTAACAGGAAACTGACCAGGTGATCATCACCTAACCCAGGACATGTTCACTGACCCAGTACCTGGAAACTGACCAGGTGTTCATCACCTAACCCAGGACATGTTCACTGACACAGTACCTGGAAACTGACCAGGTGATCATCACCTAACCCAGGACATGTTCACTGACCCAGCACCTGGAAACTAACCAGGTGATCATCACCTAACCCAGGACATGTTCACTGACCCAGCACCTGGAAACTAACCAGGTGATCATCACCTAATCCAGGACATTTTCACTGACCCAGCACCTGGAAACTAACCAGGTGATCATCACCTAATCCAGGACATGTTCACTGACCCAGCACCTGGAAACTGACCAGGTGATCATCACCTAATCCAGGACATGTTCACTGACCCAGCACCTGGAAACTGACCAGGTGATCATCGCCTAATCCAGGACATGTTCACTGACACAGCACCTGGAAACTGACCAGGTGATCATCGCCTAACCCAGGACATGTTCACTGACCCAGCACCTGGAAACTGACCAGGTGATCATCACCTAACCCAGGACATGTTCACTGACACAGCACCTGGAAACTGACCAGGTGATCATCACCTAACCCAGGACATGCTCACTGACACAGCACCTGGAAACTCACCAGGTGATCATCGCCTAATCCAGGACATGTTCACTGACCCAGCACCTGGAAACTGACCAGGTGATCATCACCTATCCCAGGACATGTTCACTGACACAGCACCTGGAAACTAACCAGTTCATCATCACCTAACCCAGGACATGTTCACTGACCCAGCACCTGGAAACTGACCAGGTGATCATCACCTAATCCAGGACATGTTCACTGACCCAGCACCTGGAAACTGACCAGGTGATCATCGCCTAATCCAGGACATGTTCACTGACACAGCACCTGGAAACTGACCAGGTGATCATCGCCTAACCCAGGACATGTTCACTGACCCAGCACCTGGAAACTGACCAGGTGATCATCACCTAACCCAGGACATGTTCACTGACACAGCACCTGGAAACTGACCAGGTGATCATCACCTAACCCAGGACATGCTCACTGACACAGCACCTGGAAACTCACCAGGTGATCATCGCCTAATCCAGGACATGTTCACTGACCCAGCACCTGGAAACTGACCAGGTGATCATCACCTATCCCAGGACATGTTCACTGACACAGCACCTGGAAACTAACCAGTTCATCATCACCTAACCCAGGACATGTTCACTGACCCAGCAC
This sequence comes from Heterodontus francisci, assembly GCF_036365525.1. NCBI lineage: Eukaryota > Metazoa > Chordata > Chondrichthyes > Heterodontiformes > Heterodontidae > Heterodontus > Heterodontus francisci. The sequence goes on along the minus strand of NW_027141175.1, from coordinate 291,601 downwards.
CTGGAAACTGACCAGGTGATCATCACCTAATCCAGGACATGTTCACTCACACAGCACCTGGAAACTGACCAGGTGATCATCACCTAACCCAGGACATGTTCACTGACCCAGCACCTGGAAACTGACCAGGTGATCATCGCCTAATCCAGGAGATGTTCACTGAACCAGTACCTGGAAACTAACCAGGTGATCATCACCTAACCCAGGACATGTTCACTGACCCAGTACCTGGAAACTGACCAGGTGATCATCACCTAACCCAGGACATGTTCACTGACACAGCACCTGGAAACTGACCAGGTGATCATCACCTAACCCAGGACATGTTCACTGACCCAGCACCTGGAAACTGACCAGGTGATCATCGCCTAATCCAGGAGATGTTCACTGAACCAGTACCTGGAAACTAACCAGGTGATCATCACCTAACCCAGGACATGTTCACTGACCCAGTAACAGGAAACTGACCAGGTGATCATCACCTAACCCAGGACATGTTCACTGACCCAGTACCTGGAAACTGACCAGGTGATCATCACCTAACCCAGGACATGTTCACTGACACAGTACCTGGAAACTAACCAGGTGATCATCACCTAACCCAGGACATGTTCACTGACACAGTACCTGGAAACTGACCAGGTGATCATCACCTAACCCAGGACATGTTCACTGACCCAGCACCTGGAAACTAACCAGGTGATCATCACCTAACCCAGGACATGTTCACTGACCCAGCACCTGGAAACTAACCAGGTGATCATCACCTAATCCAGGACATGTTCACTGACCCAGCACCTGGAAACTAACCAGGTGATCATCACCTAATCCAGGACATGTTCACTGACCCAGCACCTGGAAACTGACCAGGTGATCATCACCTAATCCAGGACATGTTCACTGACCCAGCACCTGGAAACTGACCAGGTGATCATCGCCTAATCCAGGACATGTTCACTGACACAGCACCTGGAAACTGACCAGGTGATCATCGCCTAACCCAGGACATGTTCACTGACCCAGCACCTGGAAACTGACCAGGTGATCATCACCTAACCCAGGACATGTTCACTGACACAGCACCTGGAAACTGACCAGGTGATCATCACCTAACCCAGGACATGCTCACTGACACAGCACCTGGAAACTCACCAGGTGATCATCGCCTAATCCAGGACATGTTCACTGACCCAGCACCTGGAAACTGACCAGGTAATCATCACCTATCCCAGGACATGTTCACTGACACAGCACCTGGAAACTAACCAGTTCATCATCACCTAACCCAGGACATGTTCACTGACCCAGCACCCGGAAACTGACCAGGTGATCATCACCTAATCCAGGACATGTTCACTCACACAGCACCTTGAAACTGACCAGGTGATCATCACCTAACCCAGGACATGTTCACTGACCCAGCACCTGGAAACTGACCAGGTGATCATCGCCTAATCCAGGAGATGTTCACTGAACCAGTACCTGGAAACTAACCAGGTGATCATCACCTAACCCAGGACATGTTCACTGACCCAGTACCTGGAAACTGACCAGGTGATCATCACCTAACCCAGGACATGTTCACTGACACAGCACCTGGAAACTGACCAGGTGATCATCACCTAACCCAGGACATGTTCACTGACCCAGCACCTGGAAACTGACCAGGTGATCATCGCCTAATCCAGGAGATGTTCACTGAACCAGTACCTGGAAACTAACCAGGTGATCATCACCTAACCCAGGACATGTTCACTGACCCAGCACCTGGAAACTGACCAGGTGATCATCACCTACCCCAGGACATGTTCACTGACCCAGCACCTGGAAACTGACCAGGTGATCATCGCCTAATCCAGGAGATGTTCACTGAACCAGTACCTGGAAACTAACCAGGTGATCATCACCTAACCCAGGACATGTTCACTGACCCAGCACCTGGAAACTGACCAGGTGATCATCACCTAACCCAGGACATGTTCACTGAACCAGCACCTGGAAACTAACCAGGTGATCATCACCTAACCCAGGACATGTTCACTGAACCAGCACCTGGAAACTGACCAGGTGATCATCACCTAACCCAGGACATGTTCACTGACCCAGCACCTGGAAACTAACCAGGTGATCATCACCTAACCCAGGACATGTTCACTGAACCAGCACCTGGAAACTAACCAGGTGATCATCACCTAATCCAGGACATGTTCACTGACCCAGCAGCTGGAAACTGACCAGGTGATCATCGCCTAATCCAGGACATGTTCACTGACCCAGTACCTGGAAACTAACCAGGTGATCATCACCTAATCCAGGACATGTTCACTGACCCAGCACCTGGAAACTGACCAGGTGATCATCACCTAATCCAGGACATGTTCACTGACCCAGCACCTGGAAACTAACCAGTTCATCATCACCTAACCCAGGACATGTTCACTGACCCAGCACCTGGAAACTGACCAGGTGATCATCACCTAACCCAGGACATGTTCACTGACCCAGTACCTGGAAACTGACCAGGTGATCATCACCTAACCCAGGACATGTTCACTGACACAGCACCTGGAAACTGACCAGGTGATCATCACCTAACCCAGGACATGTTCACTGACCCAGTACCTGGAAACTGACCAGGTGATCATCACCTAACCCAGGACATGTTCACTGACACAGCACCTGGAAACTGACCAGGTGATCATCGCCTAACCCAGGACATGTTCACTGACACAGCACCTGGAAACTGACCAGGTGATCATCGCCTAATCCAGGACATGTTCACTGACCCAGCACCTGGAAACTGACCAGGTGATCATCACCTAACCCAGGACATGCTCACTGACACAGCACCTGGAAACTCACCAGGTGATCATCGCCTAATCCAGGACATGTTCACTGACCCAGCACCTGGAAACTGACTAGGTGATCATCGCCTAATCCAGGACATGTTCACTGACACAGCACCTGGAAACTGACCAGGTGAACATCACCTAACCCAGGACATGTTCACTGACCCAGCACCTGGAAACTGACCAGGTGATCATCGCCTAATCCAGGACATGTTCACTGACACAGCACCTGGAAACTGACCAGGTGAACATCACCTAATCCAGGACATGTTCACTGACCCAGCACCTGGAAACTGACCAGGTGATCATCACCTAACCCAGGACATGTTCACTGACACAGCACCTGGAAACTAACCAGTTCATCATTACCTAACCCAGGACATGTTCACTGACTCAGCACCTGGAAACTGACCAGGTGATCATCACCTAACCCAGGACATGTTCACTGACCCAGCACCTGGAAACTAACCAGGTGATCATCGTCTAAACCAGGACATGTTCACTGACCCAGCACCTGGAAACTGACCAGGTGATCATCACCTAACCCAGGACATGTTCTCTGACCCAGTAACAGGAAACTGACCAGGTGATCATCACCTAACCCAGGACATGTTCACTGACCCAGTACCTGGAAACTGACCAGGTGTTCATCACCTAACCCAGGACATGTTCACTGACACAGTACCTGGAAACTGACCAGGTGATCATCACCTAACCCAGGACATGTTCACTGACCCAGCACCTGGAAACTAACCAGGTGATCATCAGCTAACCCAGGACATGTTCACTGAACCAGCACCTGGAAACTGACCAGGTGATCATCACCTAACCCAGGACATGTTCACTGACCCAGCACCTGGAAACTGACCAGGTGATCATCACCTAACCCAGGACATGTTCACTGACCCAGCACCTGGAAACTAACCAGGTTTACAAAACGTAACCCAGGACATGTTCACTGACCCAGCACCTGGAAACTAACCAGGTGATCATCACCTAACCCAGGACATGTTCACTGACACAGTACCTGGAAACTGACCAGGTGATCATCGCCTAATCCAGGACATGTTCACTGACCCAGCAACTGGAAACTGACCAGGGGTGATCATCACCTAACCCAGGACATGTTCACTGACCTAGCACCTGGAAACTAACCAGGTGATCATCACCTAACTCAGGACATGTTCACTGACCCAGCACCTGGAAACTGACCAGGTGATCATCACCTAATCCAGGACATGTTCACTGACCCAGCACCTGGAAACTAACCAGTTCATCATCACCTAACCCAGGACATGTTCACTGACCCAGCACCTGGAAACTGACCAGGTGATCATCACCTAACCCAGGACATGTTCACTGACCCAGTACCTGGAAACTGACCAGGTGATCATCACCTAACCCAGGACATGTTCACTGACACAGCACCTGGAAACTGACCAGGTGATCATCACCTAACCCAGGACATGTTCACTGACCCAGTACCTGGAAACTGACCAGGTGATCATCACCTAACCCAGGACATGTTCACTGACACAGCACCTGGAAACTGACCAGGTGATCATCGCCTAACCCAGGACATGTTCACTGACACAGCACCTGGAAACTGACCAGGTGATCATCGCCTAATCCAGGACATGTTCACTGACCCAGCACCTGGAAACTGACCAGGTGATCATCACCTAACCCAGGACATGCTCACTGACACAGCACCTGGAAACTCACCAGGTGATCATCGCCTAATCCAGGACATGTTCACTGACCCAGCACCTGGAAACTGACTAGGTGATCATCGCCTAATCCAGGACATGTTCACTGACACAGCACCTGGAAACTGACCAGGTGAACATCACCTAACCCAGGACATGTTCACTGACCCAGCACCTGGAAACTGACCAGGTGATCATCGCCTAATCCAGGACATGTTCACTGACACAGCACCTGGAAACTGACCAGGTGAACATCACCTAATCCAGGACATGTTCACTGACCCAGCACCTGGAAACTGACCAGGTGATCATCACCTAACCCAGGACATGTTCACTGACACAGCACCTGGAAACTAACCAGTTCATCATTACCTAACCCAGGACATGTTCACTGACTCAGCACCTGGAAACTGACCAGGTGATCATCACCTAACCCAGGACATGTTCACTGACCCAGCACCTGGAAACTAACCAGGTGATCATCGCCTAAACCAGGACATGTTCACTGACCCAGCACCTGGAAACTGACCAGGTGATCATCACCTAACCCAGGACATGTTCACTGACCCAGTAACAGGAAACTGACCAGGTGATCATCACCTAACCCAAGACATGTTCACTGACCCAGTACCTGGAAACTGACCAGGTGTTCATCACCTAACCCAGGACATGTTCACTGACACAGTACCTGGAAACTGACCAGGTGATCATCACCTAACCCAGGACATGTTCACTGACCCAGCACCTGGAAACTAACCAGGTGATCATCACCTAACCCAGGACATGTTCACTGAACCAGCACCTGGAAACTGACCAGGTGATCATCACCTAACCCAGGACATGTTCACTGACCCAGCACCTGGAAACTGACCAGGTGATCATCACCTAACCCAGGACATGTTCACTGACCCAGCACCTGGAAACTAACCAGGTTTACAAAACCTAACCCAGGACATGTTCACTGACCCAGCACCTGGAAACTAACCAGGTGATCATCACCTAACCCAGGACATGTTCACTGACACAGTACCTGGAAACTGACCAGGTGATCATCGCCTAATCCAGGACATGTTCACTGACCCAGCAACTGGAAACTGACCAGGGGTGATCATCACCTAACCCAGGACATGTTCACTGACCTAGCACCTGGAAACTAACCAGGTGATCATCACCTAACTCAGGACATGTTCACTGACACAGTACCTGGAAACTGACCAGGTGATCATCGCCTAAGCCAGGACATGTTCACTGACCCAGCACCTGGAAACTGACCAGGTGATCATCACCTAACCCAGGACATGTTCACTGACCCAGCACCTGGAAACTGACCAGGTGATCATCACCTAACCCAGGACATGTTCACCGACCTAGCACCTGGAAACTAACCAGGTGATCATCGCCTAATCCAGGACATGTTCACTGAACCAGCACCTGGAAACTAACCAGGTGATCATCACCTAACCCAGGACATGTTCACTGACCCAGCACCTGGAAACTGACCAGGTGATCATCGCCTAATCCAGGACATGTTCACTGACACAGCACCTGGAAACTGACCAGGTGAGTATCACCTAATCCAGGACATGTTCACTGACCCAGTACCTGGAAACTAACCAGGTGATCATCGCCTAATCCAGGACATGTTCACTGACCCAGCACCTGGAAACTGACCAGGTGAGTATCACCTAATCCAGGACATGTTCACTGACCCAGTACCTGGAAACTAACCAGGTGATCATCGCCTAACCCAGGACATGTTCACTGACCCAGCACCTGGAAACTAACCAGGTGATCATCACCTAACCCAGGACATGTTCACTGACCCAGCACCTGGAAACTAACCAGGTGATCATCACCAAATCCAGGACATGTTCACTGACCCAGCACCTGGAAACTAACCAGGTGATCATCACCTAATCCAGGACATGTTCACTGACCCAGTACCTGGAAACTGACCAGGTGATCATCACCTAACCCAGGACATGTTCACTGACACAGTACCTGGAAACTGACCAGGTGATCATCACCTAACCCAGGACATGTTCACTGACCCAGCACCTGGAAACTGACCAGGTGATCATCGCCTAATCCAGGACATGTTCACTGACCCAGCACCTGGAAACTGACCAGGTGATCATCGCCTAACCAAGGACATGTTCACTGACCCAGTACCTGGAAACTGACCAGGTGATCATCACCTAACCCAGGACATGTTCACTGACCCAGCACCTGGAAACTGACCAGGTGATCATCACCTAACCCAGGACATGTTCACTGACCCAGCACCTGGAAACTGACCAGGTGATCATCACCTAATCCAGGACATGTTCACTGACCCAGCACCTGGAAACTGACCAGGTGATCATCACCTAATCCAGGACATGTTCACTGACCCAGCACCTGGAAACTGACCAGGTGATCATCACCTAACCCAGGACATGTTCACTGACCCAGCACCTGGAAACTGACCAGGTGATCATCGCCTAATCCAGGACATGTTCACTGACACAGTACCTGGAAACTGACCAGGTGATCATCACCTAACCCAGGACATGTTCACTGACCCAGCACCTGGAAACTGACCAGGTGATCATCACCTAATCCAGGACATGTTCACTGACCCAGTACCTGGAAACTGACCAGGTGAGCATCACCTAATCCAGGACATGTTCACTGACACAGCACCTGGAAACTGACCAGGTGATCATCACCTAATCCAGGACATGTTCACTGACACAGCACCTGGAAACTGACCAGGTGATCATCACCTAATCCAGGACATGTTCACTGACCCAGTACCTGGAAACTGACCAGGTGAGCATCACCTAATCCAGGACATGTTCACTGACACAGCACCTGGAAACTGACCAGGTGATCATCACCTAATCCAGGACATGTTCACTGACACAGCACCTGGAAACTGACCAGCTGATCATCACCTAATCCAGGACATGTTCACTGACCCAGTACCTGGAAACTGACCAGGTGAGCATCACCTAATCCAGGACATGTTCACTGACACAGCACCTGGAAACTGACCAGGTGATCATCACCTAATCCAGGACATGTTCACTGACCCAGCACCTGGAAACTGACCAGGTGATCATCACCTAATCCAGGACATGTTCACTGACCCAGCACCTGGAAACTGACCAGGTGAGCATCACCTAATCCAGGACATGTTCACTGACACAGCACCTGGAAACTGACCAGGTGATCATCACCTAATCCAGGACATGTTCACTGACCCAGCACCTGGAAACTGACCAGGTGATCATCACCTAATCCAGGACATGTTCACTGACCCAGCACCTGGAAACTAACCAGGTGATCATCGCCTAATCCAGGACATGTTCACTGACACAGCACCTGGAAACTGACCAGGTGATCATCACCTAATCCAGGACATGTTCACTGACCCAGTACCTGGAAACTGACCAGGTGAGCATCACCTAACCCAGGACATGTTCACTGACCCAGCACCTGGAAACTAACCAGGTGATCATCACCTAATCCAGGACATGTTCACTGACACAGCACCTGGAAACTGACCAGGTGATCATCACCTAATCCAGGACATGTTCACTGACCCAGTACCTGGAAACTGACCAGGTGAGCATCACCTAATCCAGGACATGTTCACTGACCCAGCACCTGGAAACTGACCAGGTGATCATCACCTAATCCAGGACATGTTCACTGACACAGCACCTGGAAACTGACCAGGTGATCATCACCTAATCCAGGACATGTTCACTGACCCAGCACCTGGAAACTGACCAAGTAACCATTTCTGATCTCAACACTCAAACTGTCCCAGCACCCAGAAACTGTTCCAATACCAATTTACTGAACCAGAAATCTTCAAGAGAGCCATCGCCCAAAAATGATGTCAATGCACGGCCTGAGTGAGAGATTGTAACTTATGTTGCCGAGCCAAAGAATAATCTAGTCTGGTTAAAACGTTCTAATGGATTAAATAGTAAATGTTTAGAGCACGACATTTCAGCACTGACATCACTAAACAGATGCCTGTTTAAGATACAACTCCACACAAAGGGGTTTAATGCTCAGACAACTGGAGAGGAGCTGTGATACAAGAGGAGATATATTTATATAGTTACACATTGTCCAGAAACACTCACTGACCTGGCTGAAATCATTTTCAATCCACATATCCACAAAACCTCCTCGCATTTTCTGTGAGAAATGCTGTCTTTGTTCCAACTTTTAAAGGCAAATAATCAGTTCCCTACAAGCCGCTTTTACACAAAAGAAAATTGTGTCGAATATCTCAGGTTACATGATCCAATTAGTGCCGGTACGTTGAACTCCGGAGTTCCACCCATAATTACCACTCATTGTTAGAATTGAACAGAACATTTTAAATGGAGATTTGAAGGAGGGACACTCAGGGCAATCTAATAATACAATCCCTGTCACTGTCACTTCAATCACCAAACTGCCTGATTGGACAATGAGAGGCAGATCACACAGAGACAGGTAAACTTACCTGTTTAACTGCACGGGTCTGGCTCAATAATGAAGATTCAATTCGCGGCAGTGGACAAGAAATTTTGCTTTTAAAAATATGTTTTTTTAGGAGTAATGTCTGAGGAAATGAGAACTTAGTCCAAGCTCAGTCTTTACTGAACTGAACAATGGACAATGATTTATACCTAGGATTGCTGCAGCAGTACCACACACACAAAGAATACAGATTCTCACATGTTTCCCACAGCTTAAAGAGATCCCACAAATCACAGGAATGGAAATCACACCACAACATATAGAACAGAAAATATTGGATATTCTCATCAGGTCAGGCACTATTTGTGGACAGAGAAACAGAGTTAATGTTTCAGATCTGTGACCTTTCATCAGAACTGAGAAAAGATAGAAATGTAATAGGTTTTGAGCAAGTGAAAGGGGGGAGGATGGAAAGAAGAACAAAAGGGACAGTCTGTGATAGGGTGGAAGATGTGAAACATCACAATGAATATGGGACTGTCGATAAACTGCCTCTGGAGAAGTCTCTGCTCTGAATAATGAGGGTATTTCCATAAAACACAGTTAGAAAAAATCACCATTGAACAAAAGGAGAACATCCTTTCAATAGAGAATTATTCATCCATTACAATAATCAGGGACTGTCCACAATTCTTCTTTGTAGAAATCTCCATCCAAATATAGAGTGCTGCCCATAAATCTCCTTTGGAGCAGTAATCATTAAAATAAGGGATAGTTTATAAAGTTCCTTCAGATTAATCTGCATCAAATAAAACAGAACAGTCTATAGAGAGTCTGAGGGAACTTAACTTCAAAGTACTAAGGTATGATCCTTAAACCACCTTCAGGAAATCAATATCCCGAATAATAAGAGACTGTGCATAATGAACCTACAAGGGTCCATTTACAAAATAAAAGACCATCTATAAATAACCTTCAGTGAATTCTCTGGAAATGTAATAAAGTACTATCTGGGAATCACCTTCAGGGAATTCAGCAAACCCCACTCTTACCTTTTAATGGTCTTTTAGCTTTGTCTCTTATTCTCAGACCTCCCATAACTCCCTGCATTTCAACCATCGACTGTGGGTATTCTTGTGGTTAAATATAAATAACATGGAATTTGTAAATTCTCTTAACATATTGTGTTGCATGTTATTAATATCAGAAAGTGAGATTATTTTAACGATCCCTGTGATTCATTTTGATTTTATGTATTTGTACAAATTGAACATCACAAAATCCACACAATAAGCGTTGCTGAGATTTAACACAGAGAACAGGGTCGGAGATTTGAGAAGTCAAACTGCTGGGCAATGCCTTTGTGCAGCTGTGATGACTGAGTGGTTACGGTGTTGGACTGGAAATCCTCCGGGGTTTCTCTGTACAAGTTTGAACCTGGATCACAGCGGATTCGTCAAGTCTCAGGTTCAATGTTTGTAACAATTTTTATCATCTTCCTCCTCAGAAAGGATGTTAGTCATTTCAATAATGCTTTTAAAGATATTTGGCTCAGAAACCTGGATTACATCCCAACTAAAGTAGATGAGTCTGTTTTAAAGCATCAATTCAGCAAAGGACCTGTTAAACTGACAGTTCATTTTGGAATAAAAACAAGAAATGCTGGAATCACTCAGCAGGTCTGGCAGCATCTGTGGAAAGAGAAGCAGAGTTAACATTTCCGAAACGTTAACTCTGCTTCTCTTTCCACAGATGCTGCCAGACCTGCTGAGTGATTCCAGCATTTCTTGTTTTTATTTGAGATTTCCAGCGTCCGCAGTATTTAGCTTTTAGTTCATTTTGGAAGCTTAGATTAATTATACAAGTGTTCTACAGCCTGTCTGGAAAGCTACAGATAATGAGGCCTCCAGAGACTGTGGAAACTGTTGTAAACACCAGCTGCTGTCGGGTAGAATCAGTCTGTATAACCACAGGGCAGAGACAATGGGAAATCACTGGAAGGCTTGTGTTTGCCAGCCATTGAAAACTGCATCAGAGAGCACAGTCCACAAGACAGTCCAGGAGACAGAGGAATGGGAAGGGGGCCTCAAAGAGAGTCAAGGAAAACACTGAAGAGAAAATCCACAAATAATGAAATTCTCCATCTCCAGAAACAGAAGAATTGACCATTCCGAGTTTCCAGTTACACCACAGACTGAATGTTTGTTTGAATCACCATCTGTATGCTGTAGGTCAATTGGTAGGACACTCGCCTCTGAGTTAGAAGATTCAAACCCTCGGACAACGTTATTCATTTCAAAGAAATCAACTTTCATTCCTCTAAACTCCAGAGAACATAAGCCCATTCTAATCTATGTTGTGGCCATTTCGGAGACATGGGTAGAGCAGGGACAGGAATGGATGTTGCAGGTTCCGGGATTTAGATGTTTCAGTAAGAACAGAGAAGATGGGAAAAGGGGGGGGGGGGGTGTGGCATTTTTAATCAAGGAGGGTATTACAGCGGCAGAAAGGACGTTTGAGGACTCGTCTACTGAGGTAGTATGGGCCGAGGTTAGAAACAGGAGAGGAGAGGTCACCCTGTTGGGAGTTTTCTATAGACCTCCGAATAGTTCCAGAGATGTAGAGGAAAGGATAGCGAAGATGATTCTCGACAGGAGCGAGAGTAACAAGGTAGTTGTTAAGGGGGGCTTTAACTTTCCAAATATTGACTGGAAATACTATAGTTCGAGTACTTTAGATGGGTCTGTTTTTGTCCAGTGTGTGCAGGAGTGTTTTCTGACACAGTATGTTGACAGGCCAACGAGGGGCGATGCCACACTGGATTTGGTACTGGGTAATGAACCCGGCCAGGTGTTAGATTTAGATGTAGGTGAGCACTTTGGTGATAGTGATCACAATTCGGTTAGGTTTACCTTAGCGATGGGCAGGGACAGGTACATACCGCAGGGCAAGAATGAAAGCTGGGGGAAAGGAAATTATGATGCGATTAGGCAAGATTTAGGATGTGTAGGATGGGGAAGGAAACTGCAGGGGATGGGCACAATCGAAATGTGGAGCTTATTCAAGGAGCAGCTACTGCGAGTCCTTGATAAGTATGTACCTGTCAGGCAGGGAGGAAGTTGTCGAGCGAGGGAGCCGTGGTTTACTCAAGAAGTTGAAGCGCTTGTCAAGAGGAAGAGGGCGGCTTATGTTAGGATGAGACGTGAAGGCTCAGTTAGGGCGCTTGAGAGTTACAAGCTAGCCAGGAAGTATCTAAAGGGAGGGCTAAGAAGAGCAAGGAGAGGACACGAGAAGTCATTGGTGGATAGGATCAGGGAAAACCCTAAGGCTTTCTATAGGTATATCAGGAATAAAAGAATGACTAGAGTTAGATTAGGGCCAATCAAGGATAGTAGTGGGAAGTTGTGTGTGGAATCAGAGGAGATAGGGGAAGCGTTAAATGAATATTTTTCGTCAGTATTTACAGTAGAGAAAGAAAATGTTGTCGAGGAGAATACTGAGATACAGACTACTGGGCTAGATGGGATTGAGGTTCACAAGGAGGAGGTGTTAGCAATTTTGGAAAGAGTGAAAATAGATAAGTCCCCTGGGCCAGATGGGATTTCTCCTAGGATTCTCTGGGAAGCTCGGGAGGAGATTGCAGAGCCGTTGTTGTTGATCTTTATGTCGTCATTGTCGACAGGAGTAGTGCCGGAAGACTGGAGGATAGCAAATGTTGTCCCCTTGTTCAAGAAGGGGAGTAGAGACAGCCCTGGTAATTATAGACCTGTGAGCCTTACTTCGGTTGTGGGTAAAATGTTGGAAAAGGTTATAAGAGATAGGATTTATAATCATCTTGAAAAGAATAAGTTCATTTGCGATCGTCAGCACGGTTTTGTGAAAGGTAGGTCGTGCCTCACAAACCTGATTGAGTTTTTCGAGAAGCTGACCAAACAGGTGGATGAGGGTAAAGCCGTGGATGTGGTGTATATGGATTTCAGTAAGGCGTTTGATAAGGTTCCCCACGGTAGGCTATTGCAGAAAATACGGAAGTATGGGGTTGAAGGTGATTTAGAGCTTTGGATCAGAAATTGGCTAGCTGAAAGAAGACAGAGGGTGGTGGTTGATGGCAAAAGTTCATCCTGGAGTTTAGTTACTAGTGGTGTACCGCAAGGTTCTGTTTTGGGGCCACTGCTGTTTGTCATTTTTATAAATGACCTGGAAGAGGGTGTAGAAGGGTGGGTTAGTAAATTTGCGGATGACACGAAGGTCGGTGGAGTTGTGGATAGTGTCGAAGGGTGTTGTAGGGTACAGAGGGACATAGATAGGCTGCAGAGCTGGGCTGAGAGATGGCAAATGGAGTTTAATGCGGAAAAGTGTGAGGTGATTCACTTTGGAAGGAGTAACAGCAATGCAGAGTACTGGGCTAATGGGAAGATTCTTGGTAGTGTAGATGAACAGAGAGATCTTGGTGTCCAGGTGCATAAATTCCTGAAAGTTGCTAACCAGGTTAATAGGGCTGTTAAGAAGGCATATGGTGTGTTAGCTTTTATTAGTAGGGGGATCGAGTTTCGGAGCCACGAGGTCATGCTGCAGCTGTACAAAACATTGGTGAGGCCGCACCTTGAGCATTGCGTGCAGTTCTGGTCACTGCATTATAGGAAGGAAGTGGAAGCTTTGGAAAGGGTGCAGAGGAGATTTACTAGGATGTTGCCTGGTATGGAGGGAAGGTCTTACGAGGAAAGGCTGAGGGACTTGGGGTTGTTTTCGTTAGAGAGAAGGAGGAGGAGAGGTGACTTAATAGAGACATATAAGATAATCAGAGGGTTAGATAGGGTGGATAGTGAGAGTCTTTTTCCTCGGATGGTGATGGCAAACACGAGGGGACATTGCTTTAAGTTGAGGGGTGATAGATATAGGACAGATGTCAGAGGTAGTTTCTTTACACAGAGAGTAGTAGGGGCGTGGAACGCCCTGCCTGCAACAGTAGCAGACTCGCCAACTTTAAGGGCATTTAAGTGGTCATTGGATAGACATATGGATGAAAATGGAATAGTGTAGGTCAGATGGTTTCACAGGTCGGCGCAACATCGAGGGCCGAAGGGCCTGTACTGAGCTGTCATGTTCTAACTCTAATTCTAAAATCAGGGGAACACACTCTCCTCACTTATACTGTTCACCTGGTAACATGTCCCGTGTGCATTAAACAATCAGGGGAACACACGCTCCTCACTTATACTGTTCACCTGGTAACATGTCCCGTGTGTATTAAACTAGCAGGGGAACACACTCTCCTCACTTATACTGTTCACCTGGTAACATGTCCTCTGTGCATTAAACAATCAGTGGAACACAGTCTCCACACCTATACTGTTCACCTTGTAACATGTCCCGTGTGCATTAAACAATCAGGGGAACACACTCTCCACACTTATACTGTTCACCTTGTAACATGTCCTCTGTGTGTTAAACAATCAGGGGAACACAGTCTCCTCACTTATATTGTTCACCTGGTAACATGTCCCGTGTGTATTAAATAATCAGGGGAACACACTCTCCTCACGTATACTGTTCACCTGGTAACATGTCCTGTGTGCATTAAACAATCAAGGGAACACACTCTCCTCACTTATATTGTTCACCTGGTAACATGTCCCGTGACTATTAAACCATCAGGGGAACACACTCTCCTCACTTATACTGTTCACCTGGTAACATGTCCCGTGTGTATTGAGCCATCAGGGGAACACACTCTCCTCACTTATACTGTTCACCTGGTAACATGTCCCGTGTGCATTAAACAATCAGGGGAACACACGCTCTTCACTTACACTGTTCACCTGGTAACATGTCCCGTGTGCAATAAACAATCAGGGGAACACACTCTCCTCACTTATACTGTTCACCTGGTAACATGTCCCGAGTGTATTAAACAATCAGGGGAACACACTCTCCTCACTTATACTGTTCAGCTGGTAACATGTCCCGTGTGCATTAAACAATCAGGGGAACACACTCTCCTCACTTACACTGTTCTCCTGGCAACATGTCCCATGTGTTTTTAATAATCAGGGGAACACACTCTCCTCACTTATACTGTTCACCTGGTGAAATGTCCCGTGTGCATTAAACAAACAGGGCAACACACTCTCCTCACTTATACTGTTTACCTGGTAACATGTCCCGTGTGTATTAAACAATCAGGGGAACACACTCTCCTCACTTATACTGTTCTCCTGGTAACATGTCCTGTGTGCATTAAACAATCAGGGGAACACACTCTCCTCACTTATATTGTTCACCTGGTAACATGTCCTGTGTGCATTAAACAATCAGGGGAACACACTATCCTCACTTATACTGTTCACCTGGTGACATGTCCCAAGTATATTAAACCATCAGGGGAACACATTCTCCTCACTTAAACTGTTCACCTGGTAACATGTCCCGTGTGTATTAAACGAGCAGGGGAACACACTCTCCTCACTTATACTGTTCACCTGGTAACATGTCCTCTGTGCATTAAACAATCAGTGGAACACAGTCTCCACTCTTATACTGTTCACCTTGTAACATGTCCCGTGTGCATTAAACAATCAGGGGAACACACTCTCCTCATTTATAGTGTTCACCTGGTAACATGTCCTGTGTGCATTAAACAATCAGGGGAACACACTCTCCTCACTTATATTGTTCACCTGGTAACATGTCCCGTGTGTATTAAATAATCAGGGGAACACACTCTCCTCACGTATACTGTTCACCTGGTAACATGTCCTGTGTGCATTAAACAATCAGGGGAACACACTCTCCTCACGTATACTGTTCACCTGGTAACATGTCCTGTGTGCCTTAAACAATCAAGGGAACACACTCTACTCACTTATATTGTTCACCTGGTAACATGTCCTGTGTGCATTAAACAATCAAGGGAACACACTCTCCTCACTTATACTGTTCACCTCGTAACATGTCCCGTGACTATTAAACCATCAGGGGAACACGCTCTCCTCACTTATACTGTTCACCTGCTAACATGTCCCGTGTGTATTGAGCCATCAGGGGAACACACTCTCCTCACTTATCCTGTTCACCTGGTCACATGTCCCGTGTCTATTAAACCATCAGGGGAACACACTCTCCTCACTTCTACTGTTCACCTGGTAACATGTCCCGTGTGCATTAAACAATCAGGGGAACACACGCTCTTCACTTATACTGTTCACCTGGTAACATGTCCCGTGTGCAATAAACAATCAGGGGAACACACTCTCCTCACTTATACTGTTCACCTGGTATCATGTCCCGAGTGTATTAAACAATCAGGGGAACACACTCTCCTCACTTATACTGTTCACCTGGTAACATGTCCCGTGTGCATTAAACAATCAGGGGAACACACTCTCCTCACTTATACTGTTCACCTGGTAACATGTCCCGTGTGCATTAAACAAACAGGGGAACACACTCTCCTCACTTATACTGTTCACTTGGCAACATGTCCCATGTGTTTTAAATAATCAGGGGAACACACTCTCCTCACTTATACTGTTCACCTGGTGAAATGTCCCGTGTGCATTAAACAAACAGGGCAACACACTCTCCTCACTTATACTGTTCACCTGGCAACATGTCCCATGTGTTTTAAATAATCAGGGGAACACACTCTCCTCACTTATACTGTTCACCTGGCAACATGTCCCATGTGTTTTAAATAATCAGGGGAACACACTCTCCTCACTTATACTGTTTACCTGGTAACATGTCCAGAGTGCATTAAACAATCAGGGCAACACACTCTCCTCACTTATACTGTTCACCTGGCAACATGTCCCATGTGTTTTAAATAATCAGGGGAACACACTCTCCTCACTTATACTGTTTACCTGGTAACATGTCCAGTGTGCATTAAACAATCAGGGGAACACAGTCTCCTCACTTATACTGTTCACCTGGTAACATGTCCCGTGTATATTAAACCATCAGGGGAACACACTCTCCTCACTTATACTGTTCACCTGGTAACATGTCCCGTGTATATTAAACAATCAGGGGAACACACTCTCCTCACTTATACTGTTCACCTGGTGACATGTCCCGTGTGTATTAAACCATCAGGGGAACACACTCTCCTCACTTATATTGTTCACCTGGTGACATGTCCCGTGTGTATTAAACCATCAGGGGAACACACTCTCCTCACTTATATTATTCACCTGGTAACATGTCCTGTGTGCATTAAACAAACAGGGCAACACACTCTCCTCACTTATATTGTTCACCTGGTAACATGGCCTGTGTGCATTAAACAATCAGGGGAACACACTCTCCTCACTTATACTGTTCACCTGGTGACATGTCCCGTGTGTATTAAACCATCAGGGGAACACACTCTCCTCACTTATATTATTCACCTGGTAACATGTCCTGTGTGCATTAAACAATCAGGGGAACACACTCTCCTCACTTATACTGTTCACCTGGTGACATGTCCCTTGTGTATTAAACCATCAGGGGAACACACTCTCCTCACTTATATTGTTCACCTGGTGACATATCCCGTGTGTCTTAAATAATCAGGGGAACACACTCTCCTCACTTAAACTGTTCACCTGGTAACATGTCCCGTGACTATTAAACCATCAGTGGAACACACTCTCCTCACTTATGCTGTTCACCTGGTAACATGTCCCGTGTGTATTAAACTATCAGGGGAACACACTCTCCTCACTTATACTGTTCACCTGGTAACATCTCCCGTGTATATTAAACAATCAGGGGAACACACTCTCCTCACTTATACTGTTCACCTGGTAACATCTCCCGTGTGTATTAAACAATCAGGGGAAAACACTCTCCTCACTTATACTGTTCACCAGGTAACATGTCCCGTGTGTATTAAACCATCAGGGGAACACACTCTCCTCACTTATACTGTTCACCTGGTAACATCTCCCGTGTATATTAAACAATCAGGGGAACACACTCTCCTCACTTATACTGTTCACCTGGTAACATGTCCCGTGTGTATTAAACCATCAGGGGAACAGACTCTCCTCACTTATACTGTTCACCTGGTGACATGTCAACTGTGCATTAAACAATCAGGGGAACACACTCTCCTCACTTATACTGTTCACCTGGTGACATATCCCGTGTGTCTTAAATAATCAGGGGAACACACTCTCCTCACTTAAACTGTTCACCTGGTAACATGTCCCGTGACTATTAAACCATCAGTGGAACACACTCTCCTCACTTATGCTGTTCACCTGGTGACATGTCCCGTGCGTATTAAACCATCAGGGGAAGACACTCTCCTCACTTATACAGCTCATCTGGGAACATGTCCCGTGCGTATTAAACTATCAGGGGAACACACTCTTCTCTCTTATACTGTTCACCTGGTAACATGTCAACTGTGCATTAAACCATCAGTGGAACACACTCTCCTCACGTATACTGTTCACCTGGTAACATGTCCTGTGTGCATTAAACCATCAGGGGAACACACTCTCCTCACTTATATTGTTCACCTGATAACATGTCCCGTGTGTATTAAACTATCAGGGGAAAACACTCTCCTCACTTATACTGTTCACCTGGTAACATGTCCCGTGTGTATTAAACCATCAGGGGAACACACTCTCCTCACTTATACTGTTCACCTGGTAACATCTCCCGTGTGCATTAAACCATCAGGGGAACACACTCTCCTCACTTAGACTGTTCACCTGGTATCATCTCCCGTGTGTATTAAACCATCAGTGGAACACACTCTCCTCACTTATACTGTTCACCTGGTAACATGTCAACTGTGCATTAAACAATCAGGGGAACACACTCTCCTCACTTATACTGTTCACCTGGTAACTTGTCCTGTGTGCATTAAACAATCAGGGGAACACACTCTCCTCACTTATACAGTTCACCTGGTGCAATGTCCTGTGTATATTAAACCATCAGCGGAACACAATCTACTCTCATATACTGTTCACCTGGTGACATGACCTGTCAGTATTAAACCATCAGGGGAACACATTCTCCTCACTTATACTGTTCATCTGGTAACATGTCCCGTGTATATTAAACAATCAGGGGAACACACTCTCCTCACTTATACTGTTCACCTGGTGACATGTCCCGTGTGTATTAAACCATCAGGGGAACACACTCTCCTCACTTATATTGTTCACCTGGTGACATGTCCCGTGTGTATTAAACCATCAGGGGAACACACTCTCCTCACTTATATTATTCACCTGGTAACATGTCCTGTGTGCATTAAACAAACAGGGCAACACACTCTCCTCACTTATATTGTTCACCTGGTAACATGGCCTGTGTGCATTAAACAATCAGGGGAACACACTCTCCTCACTTATACTGTTCACCTGGTGACATGTCCCGTGTGTATTAAACCATCAGGGGAACACACTCTCCTCACTTATATTATTCACCTGGTAACATGTCCTGTGTGCATTAAACAAACAGGGCAACACACTCTCCTCACTTATATTGTTCACCTGGTAACATGTCCTGTGTGCATTAAACAATCAGGGGAACACACTCTCCTCACTTATACTGTTCACCTGGTAACATGTCCTGTGTATATTAAACCATCAGGGGAACACACTCTCCTCACTTATATTGTTCACCTGGTGACATATCCCGTGTGTCTTAAATAATCAGGGGAACACACTCTCCTCACTTAAACTGTTCACCTGGTAACATGTCCCGTGACTATTAAACCATCAGTGGAACACACTCTCCTCACTTATGCTGTTCACCTGGTAACATGTCCCGTGTGTATTAAACCATCAGCGGAACACACTCTCCTCACTTATACTGTTCACCTGGTAACATGTCCCGTGTGTATTAAACTATCAGGGGAAAACACTCTCCTCACTTATACTGTTCACCTGGTAACATGTCCCGTGTGTATTAAACCATCAGGGGAACACACTCTCCTCACTTATACTGTTCACCTGGTAACATCTCCCGTGTGTATTAAACCATCAGGGGAACAGACTCTCCTCACTTATACTGTTCACCTGGTAACATGTCAACTGTGCATTAAACAATCAGGGGAACACACTCTCCTCACTTATACTGTTCACCTGGTGACATGTCCCTTGTGTATTAAACCATCAGGGGAACACACTCTCCTCACTTATATTGTTCACCTGGTGACATATCCCGTGTGTCTTAAATAATCAGGGGAACACACTCTCCTCACTTAAACTGTTCACCTGGTAACATGTCCCGTGACTATTAAACCATCAGGGGAAGACACTCTCCTCACTTATACAGCTCATCTGGGAACACGTCCCGTGCGTATTAAACTATCAGGGGAACACACTCTTCTCTCTTATACTGTTCACCTGGTAACATGTCAACTGTGCATTAAACCATCAGTGGAACACACTCTCCTCACGTATACTGTTCACCTGGTAACATGTCCTGTGTGCATTAAACCATCAGGGGAACACACTCTCCTCACTTATATTGTTCACCTGATAACATGTCCCGTGTGTATTAAACTATCAGGGGAAAACACTCTCCTCACTTATACTGTTCACCTGGTAACATGTCCCGTGTGTATTAAACCATCAGGGGAACACACTCTCCTCACTTATACTGTTCACCTGGTAACATCTCCCGTGTGCATTAAACCATCAGGGGAACACACTCTCCTCACTTATACTGTTCACCTGGTAACATCTCCCGTGTGTATTAAACCATCAGTGGAACACACTCTCCTCACTTATACTGTTCACCTGGTAACATGTCAACTGTGCATTAAACAATCAGGGGAACACACTCTCCTCACTTATACAGTTCACCTGGTGCAATGTCCTGTGTATATTAAACCATCAGCGGAACACAATCTACTCTCATATACTGTTCACCTGGTGACATGACCTGTCAGTATTAAACCATCAGGGGAACACATTCTCCTCACTTATACTGTTCATCTGGTAACATGTCCCGTGCGTATTAAACCATCAGGGGAAGACACTCTCCTCACTTATACTGTTCACCTGGTAACATGTCAACTGTGCATTAAACAATCAGGGGAACACACTCTCCTCACTTATACTGTTCACCTGGTAACATGTCAACTGTGCATTAAACAATCAGGGGAACACACTCTCCTCACTTATACAGTTCACCTGGTAACATGTCCTGTGTGTATTAAACAATCAGGGGAACACACTCTACTCACTTATGCTGTTCACCTGGTAACATGGCAACTGTGCATTAAACAATCAGGGGAACACACTCTCCTCACTTATACTGTTCACCCGTTAACATGTCCCGTGTATGTTAAACCATCATGGGAACACACTCTCATCACTTATACTGTTCAATTGGCAACATGTCCACTGTATATTAAACAATCAGGGGAACACACTCTCCTCACTTATAATGTTCACCTGGTAACATGTCCTGTGTGTATTTCACCATCAGGGGAACATAATCTCCTCACTTATACTGTTCACCTTGTAACATGTCCTCTGTGTGTTAAACAATCAGGGGAACACACTCTCCTCATTTATAGTGTTCACCTGGTAACATGTCCTGTGTGCATTAAACAATCAGGGGAACACACTCTCCTCACTTATATTGTTCACCTGGTAACATGTCCCGTGTGTATTAAATAATCAGGGGAACACACTCTCCTCACGTATACTGTTCACCTGGTAACATGTCCTGTGTGCATTAAACAATCAAGGGAACACACTCTCCTCACTTATATTGTTCACCTGGTAACATGTCCTGTGTGCATTAAACAATCAGGGGAACACACTCTCCTCACTTATGCTGTTCACCTGGTAACATGTCCCGTGACTATTAAACCATCAGGGGAACACACTCTCCTCACTTATACTGTTCACCTGGTAACATGTCCCGTGTGTATTGAGCCATCAGGGGAACACACTCTCCTCACTTATACTGTTCACCTGGTAACATGTCCCGTGTCTATTAAACCATCAGGGGAACACACTCTCCTCACTTCTACTGTTCACCTGGTAACATGTCCCGTGTGCATTAAACAATCAGGGGAACACACGCTCTTCACTTACACTGTTCACCTGGTAACATGTCCCGTGTGCAATAAACAATCAGGGGAACACACTCTCCTCACTTATACTGTTCACCTGGTAACATGTCCCGAGTGTATTAAACAATCAGGGGAACACACTCTCCTCACTTATACTGTTCACCTGGTAACATGTCCCGTGTGCATTAAACAATCAGGGGAACACTCTCTCCTCACTTATACTGTTCACCTGGTAACATGTCCGTGCGCATTAAACAAACAGGGCAACACACTCTCCTCACTTCCACTGTTCACCTGGCAACATGTCCCATGTGTTTTAAATAATCAGTGGAACACACTCTCCACACCTATACGGTTCACCTGGTGAAATGTCCCGTGTGCATTAAACAAACAGGGCAACACACTCTCCTCACTTATACTGTTCACATGGTAACATGTCCGTGCGCATTAAACAAACAGGGCAACACACTCTCCTCACTTATACTGTTCACCTGGTAACATGTCCCGTGTGTATTAAACAATCAGGTGAACACACTCTCCTCACTTATACAGTTCTCCTGGTAACATGTCCTGTGTGTATTAAACAATCAGGGGAACACACTCTCCTCACTTATATTGTTCACCTGGTAACATGTCCCAAGTATATTAAACCATCAGGGGAACACATTCTCCTCACTTATACTGTTCACCTGGTGACATGTCCCAAGTATATTAAACCATCAGCGGAACACATTCTCCTCACTTAAACTGTTCACCTGGTAACATGTCCCGTGTGTATAAAACGAGCAGGGGAACACACTCTCCTCACTTATACTGTTCACCTGGTAACATGTCCTCTGTGCATTAAACAATCAGTGGAACACAGTCTCCACACTTATACTGTTCACCTTGTAACAGGTCCCGTGTGCATTAAACAATCAGTGGAACACAGTCTCCACACTTATACTGTTCACCTTTTAACATGTCCCGTGTGCATTAAACAATCAGGGGAACACACTCTCCTCATTTATAGTGTTCACCTGGTAACATGTCCTGTGTGCATTAAACAATCAGGGGAACACACTCTCCTCACTTATATTGTTCACCTGGTAACATGTCCCGTGTGTATTAAATAATCAGGGGAACACACTCTCCTCACGTATACTGTTCACCTGGTAACATGTCCTGTGTGCATTAAACAATCAGGGGAACACACTCTCCTCACGTATACTGTTCACCTGGTAACATGTCCTGTGTGCATTAAACAATCAGGGGAACACACTCTCCTCACTTATACTGTTCACCTGGTAACATGTCCCGTGACTATTAAACCATCAGGGGAACACACTCTCCTCACTTATACTGTTCACCTGGTAACATGTCCCGTGTGTATTGAGCCATCAGGGGAACACACTCTCCTCACTTATACTGTTCACCTGGTAACATGTCCCGTGTCTATTAAACCATCAGGGGAACACACTCTCCTCACTTCTACTGTTCACCTGGTAACATGTCCCGTGTGCATTAAACAATCAGGGGAACACACGCTCTTCACTTACACTGTTCACCTGGTGACATGTCCCGTGTATATTAAACCATCAGGGGAATACATTCTCCTCACTTATACTGTTCACCTGGTAACATGTCCCGTGTGTATTAAACAATCAGGGGAACACACTCTCCTCACTTATACCGTTCACCTGGTAACATGTCCCGTGTATATTAAACAATCAGGGGAACACACTCTCCTCACTTATACTGTTCACCTGGTAACATGTCCCGTGTGTATTAAACAATCAGGGGAACACACTCTCCTCACTTATACCGTTCACCTGGTAACATGTCCCGTGTATATTAAACCATCAGGGGAATACATTCTCCTCACTTATACTGTTCACCTGGTAACATGTCCCGTGTGTATTAAACAATCAGGGGAACACACTCTCCTCACTTATACCGTTCACCTGGTAACATGTCCCGTGTATATTAAACCATCAGGGGAATACATTCTCCTCACTTATACTGTTCACCTGGTAACATGTCCCGTGTGTATTAAACAATCAGGGGAACACACTCTCCTCACTTATACCGTTCACCTGGTAACATGTCCCGTGTATATTAAACCATCAGGGGAATACATTCTCCTCACTTATACTGTTCACCTGGTAACATGTCCCGTGTGTATTAAACAATCAGGGGAACACACTCTCCTCACTTATACCGTTCACCTGGTAACATGTCCCGTGGATGTTAAACCATCAGGGGAACACACTCTCCTCACTTATACCGTTCACCTGGTAACATGTCCCGTGTATATTAAACCATCAGGGGAACACACTCTCCTTACTTATACTGTTCACCTGGTAACATGTCCCGTGTGTATTAAACAATCAGGGGAACACACTCTCCTCACTTATACCGTTCACCTGGTAACATGTCCCGTGGATGTTAAACCATCAGGGGAACACACTCTCCTCACTTATACCGTTCACCTGGTAACATGTCCCGTGTATATTAAACCATCAGGGGAATACATTCTCCTCACTTATACTGTTCACCTGGTAACATGTCCCGTGTGTATTAAACAATCAGGGGAACACACTCTCCTCACTTATACCGTTCACCTGGTAACATGTCCCGTGGATGTTAAACCATCAGGGGAACACACTCTCCTCACTTATACCGTTCACCTGGTAACATGTCCCGTGTATATTAAACCATCAGGGGAACACACTCTCCTTACTTATACTGTTCACCTGGTAACATGTCCTGTGTATATTAAACCATCAGGGGAACACACTCTCCTCACTTATACCGTTCACCTGGTAACATGTCCCGTGGATATTAAACCATCAGGGGAACACACTCTCCTCACTTATACCGTTCACCTGGTAACATGTCCCGTGTATATTAAACCATCAGGGGAACACACTCTCCTTACTTATACTGTTCACCTGGTAACATGTCCTGTGTATATTAAACCATCAGGGGAACACACTCTCCTCACTTATACTGTTCACCTGGTAAAATGTCCCGTGTATATTAAACCATCAGGGGAACACACTCTCCTTACTTATACTGTTCACCTGGTAACATGTCCTGTGTATATTAAACCATCAGGGGAACACACTCTCCTCACTTATACTGTTCACCTGGTAACATGTCCCGTGTATATTAAACCATCAGGGGAATACATTCTCCTCACTTATACTGTTCACCTGGTAACATGTCCCGTGTATATTAAACAATCAGGGGAACACACTCTCCGCACTTATACTGTTCACCTGCTAACATGTCCCGTGTATATTAAACCATCAGGGGAACACACTCTCCTCACTTATACTGTTCACCTGGTAACATGTCCCGTGTATATTAAACCATCAGGGGAATACATTCTCCTCACTTATACTGTTCACCTGGTAACATGTCCCGTGTATATTAAACCATCAGGGGAAAGCCTTCTCCTCACTTATGCTCTTCAGCTGGTAACATGTCCCGTGTATATTATACCATCAGGGGAACACACTCTCCTCACTTATACTGTTCACCTGGTAACATGTCCCGTGTATATTAAACCATCAGGGGCAAACACTCTCCTCACTTATACTGTTCACCTGGTAACATGTCCCGTGTATATTGAATCATCAGGGGAATACACTATCCTCACTTATACTGTTCACCTGGTAACATGTCCCGTGTATATTAAACCATCAGTGGAACACATTCTCCTCACTTATTCTGTTCACCTGGTAACATGTCCTGTGTATATTAAACCATCAGGGGAACACATTCTCCTCACTTATACTGTTCACCTGGTAACATGTCCCGTGTATATTAAACCATCAGGGGAACACACTCTCCTCACTTATACTGTTCACCTGGTAACATGTCCCGTGTATATTAAACCATCAGGGGAACACTCTCTCCTCACTTATACTGCTCACCTGGTAACATGTCCCGTGCATATTAAACCATCAGGGGAACACACTCTCCTCACTTATACTGTTCACCTGGTAACATGTCCCGTGTATATTAAACCATCTGGGGAACACATTCTCCTCACTTATACTGTTCACCTGCTAACATGTCCCGTGTATATTAAACCATCAGGGGGACACACTCTCCTCACTTATACCATTCACCTGGTAACATGTCCCGTGTATATTAAACCATCAGGGGAATACATTCTCCTCACTTATACTGTTCACCTGCTAAGGTGTCCCGTGTATATTAAACCATCAGGGGAACACACTCTCCTCACTTATACTGTTCACCTGGTAACATGTCCCGTGTATATTAAACCATCAGGGGAAAGCCTTCTCCTCACTTATGCTCTTCAGCTGGTAACATGTCCCATGTATATTATACCATCAGGGGAACACACTCTCCTCACTTATACTGTTCACCTGGTAACATGTCCCGTGAGTATTAAAAAATCAGGGGAACACACTCTCCTGACTTATACTTTTCACCTGGTGACATGTCCTGTGTATATTAAACCATCTGGGGAACACACTCTCCTCACTTATAATGTTCACCTGGTAACATGTCCCGTTTACATTAAACCATCAGGGGAATACATTCTCCTCACTTATACTGTTCACCTGCTAACATGTCCCGTGTATATTAAACAATCAGGGGAACACACTCTCCTCACTTACACTGTTCACCTGGTAACATGTCCTGTTTGTAATAAACCATCAGGGGAATTCACTCTCCTCACTTACACTGTTTACCTGGTAACATGTCCCGTGTGTATTAAACCATCAGGGGAACACACTCTCCTCACTTACACTGTTCACCTGGTAACATGTCCCGTTTATATTTAACAATCAGGGGAACACACTCTCCTCACTTATACTGTTCAGCTGGTAACATGTCCCGTGTATATTATACCATCAGGGGAACACACTCTCCTCACTTATACTGTTCACCTGGTAACATGTCCCGTGTATATTAAACCATCAGGGGAATACATTCTCCTCACTTATACTGTTCACCAGCTAACATGTCCCGTGTATATTATACCATCAGGGGAACACACTCTCCTCACTTATACTGTTCACCTGGCATCATGTCCTGTGTATATTAAACCATCAGGGGAACACACTCTCCTCACTTATACTGATCACCTGGTGACATGTCCCGTGTGTATTAAACAATCAGGGGAACACACTCTCTTCACTTATACTGTTCACCTGGTAACATGTCCCATGTATATTAAACCATCAGGGGAACACACTCGCTTCACATATACTGTTCAGCTGGTAACATGTCCCGTGCGTATAAAACAATCAGGGGAACACACTCTCCTCACTTATACTGTTCACCTGCTAACATGTCCCGTGTATATTAAACCATCAGGTGAATACATTCTCCTCACTTATACTGTTCACCAGCTAACATGTCCCGTGTATATTGAACCATCAGGGGAATACAGTATCCTCACTTATACTGTTCACCTGGTAACATGTCCCGTGTATATTAAACCATCAGGGGAAGACACTCTCCTCCCTTTTCTGTTCACCTGGTAACATGTCCCGTGTGTATTAAACCATTAGGGGAACTCACTGTCCTCACTTATACTGTTCACCTGGTATCATGTCCCGTGCATGTTAAACCATGAGGGGAACACACTCTCCTCACTTATACTGTTGACCTGATAACATGTCCCGTGCATATTAAACCATCAGGGGAAGACACTCTCCTCCCTTTTCTGTTCACCTGGTAACATGTCCCGTGTGCATTGAACCATCAGGGGAACACACTCTCCTCACTTATACTGCTCACCTGGTAACATGTCCCGTGTATATTAAATCATCAGGGGAAGACACTCTCCTCCCTTTTCTGTTCACCTGGTAACATGTCCCGTGTGCATTGAACATTCAGGGGAACACACTCTCCTCACTTATACTGTTCACCTGGTAACATGTCCCGTGTAAATTAAACCATCTGGGGAACACACTCTCCTCACTTATACTGTTCACCTGGTAACATGTCCCGTGTGTATTAAACCATCTGGGGAACACATTCTCCTCACTTATACTGTTCACCTGGTCACATGTCCCACGTATATTAAACAATCAGGGGAACACGCTCTCTTCACTTATACTGTTCACCTGGTAACATTTCCCATGTATATTAAACCATCAGGGGAACACACTATCTTCACATATACTGTTCACCTGGTAACATGTCCCGTGTGTATTAAACAATCAGGGGAACACACTCTCCTCACTTATACTGTTCACGTTGTAACATGTCCCGTGTATGTTAAACCATCTGGGGAACACACTCTCCTCACTTATACTGTTCACGTTGTAACATGTCCCGTGTATATTAAACCATCTGGGGAACACGCTCTCCTCACTTATACTGTTCACCTGGTGACATGTCCCGTGTATGTTAAACCATCTGGGGAACACACTCTCCTCACTTATACTGTTCATCTGGTAACATGTCCTGTGTATATAGAACCATCAGGGGAACACACTCTCCTCACTTATATAGTTCACCTGGTAACATGTCCCGTGTATATTAAACCATCAGGGGAACACATTCTCCTCACTGATACTGTTCACCTGCTAACATGTCCCATGTATATTAAACCATCAGGGGAAAGCCTTCTCCTCACTTATGCTGTTCAGCTGGTAACATGTCCCGTGTATATTATACCATCAGGGGAACACTCTCTCTTCACATATACTGTTCACCTGGTAACATGTCCCGTGTATATTAGACCATCAGGGGAACACATTCTCCTCACTTCTACTCTTCACCTGGTGACACATCCCGTGCGTGTTAAACCATCAGGGGATCACACTCTCCTCACTTATAATGTTCACCTGGTAACATGACCCGTGTGTATTAAACCATCAGGGGAACACATTCTCCTCACTTATGCTGTTCACCTGGTAACATGTCCCGTGTATATTATACCATCAGGGGAACACACTGTCCTCACTTCTACTGTTCACCTGGTAACATGTCCCGTGTATTTTAAACCATCAGGGGAAAGCCCTCTCCTCACTTATGCTGTTCAGCTGGTAACATGTCCCGTGTATATTATACCATCAGGGGAACACACTCTCCTCACTTATACTGTTCACCTGGTAACATGTCCTGTGTATATTAGACCATCAGGGGAACACACTCTCCTCACTTATACTGTTCATCTGGTCACATGTCCCGTTTGTATTAAACCATCAGGGGAACACACTCTCCTCACTTATACTGTTCACCTGGTAACATGTCCCGTGTATGTTAAACCATCAGGGGAACACACTCTCCTCACTTATACTGTTCACCTGGTAACATGTCCTGTGTACATTAAACAATCAGGGGAACACACTCTCCTCACTTATACTGTTCACCTGGTAACATGTCCCGTGTATGTTAAACCATCAGGGGAACACACTCTCCTCACTTATAGAGTTCACCTGGTAACATGTCCTGTGTGTATTAAACAATCAGGGGAACACACTCTCCTCACTTATACTGCTCACCTGGTAACATGTCCCGTGTATATTAAACCATCAGGGGAATACATTCTCCTCACTTATACTGTTCACCTGCTAAGGTGTCCCGTGTATATTAAACCATCAGGGGAACACACTCTCCTCACTTATACTGTTCACCTGGTAACATGTCCCGTGTATATTAAACCATCAGGGGAAAGCCTTCTCCTCACTTATGCTCTTCAGCTGGTAACATGTCCCGTGTATATTATACCATCAGGGGAACACACTCTCCTCACTTATACTGTTCACCTGGTAACATGTCCCGTGAGTATTAAAAAATCAGGGGAACACACTCTCCTGACTTATACTTTTCACCTGGTGACATGTCCTGTGTATATTAAACCATCTGGGGAACACACTCTCCTCACTTATAATGTTCACCTGGTAACATGTCCCGTTTACATTAAACCATCAGGGGAATACATTCTCCTCACTTATACTGTTCACCTGCTAACATGTCCCGTGTATATTAAACAATCAGGGGAACACACTCTCCTCACTTACACTGTTCACCTGGTAACATGTCCTGTTTGTAATAAACCATCAGGGGAATTCACTCTCCTCACTTACACTGTTTACCTGGTAACATGTCCCGTGTGTATTAAACCATCAGGGGAACACACTCTCCTCACTTACACTGTTCACCTGGTAACATGTCCCGTTTATATTTAACAATCAGGGGAACACACTCTCCTCACTTATACTGTTCAGCTGGTAACATGTCCCGTGTATATTATACCATCAGGGGAACACACTCTCCTCACTTATACTGTTCACCTGGTAACATGTCCCGTGTATATTAAACCATCAGGGGAATACATTCTCCTCACTTATACTGTTCACCAGCTAACATGTCCCGTGTATATTATACCATCAGGGGAACACACTCTCCTCACTTATACTGTTCACCTGGCATCATGTCCTGTGTATATTAAACCATCAGGGGAACACACTCTCCTCACTTATACTGATCACCTGGTGACATGTCCCGTGTGTATTAAACAATCAGGGGAACACACTCTCTTCACTTATACTGTTCACCTGGTAACATGTCCCATGTATATTAAACCATCAGGGGAACACACTCGCTTCACATATACTGTTCAGCTGGTAACATGTCCCGTGCGTATAAAACAATCAGGGGAACACACTCTCCTCACTTATACTGTTCACCTGCTAACATGTCCCGTGTATATTAAACCATCAGGTGAATACATTCTCCTCACTTATACTGTTCACCAGCTAACATGTCCCGTGTATATTGAACCATCAGGGGAATACAGTATCCTCACTTATACTGTTCACCTGGTAACATGTCCCGTGTATATTAAACCATCAGGGGAAGACACTCTCCTCCCTTTTCTGTTCACCTGGTAACATGTCCCGTGTGTATTAAACCATTAGGGGAACTCACTGTCCTCACTTATACTGTTCACCTGGTATCATGTCCCGTGCATGTTAAACCATGAGGGGAACACACTCTCCTCACTTATACTGTTGACCTGATAACATGTCCCGTGCATATTAAACCATCAGGGGAAGACACTCTCCTCCCTTTTCTGTTCACCTGGTAACATGTCCCGTGTGCATTGAACCATCAGGGGAACACACTCTCCTCACTTATACTGCTCACCTGGTAACATGTCCCGTGTATATTAAATCATCAGGGGAAGACACTCTCCTCCCTTTTCTGTTCACCTGGTAACATGTCCCGTGTGCATTGAACATTCAGGGGAACACACTCTCCTCACTTATACTGTTCACCTGGTAACATGTCCCGTGTAAATTAAACCATCTGGGGAACACACTCTCCTCACTTATACTGTTCACCTGGTAACATGTCCCGTGTGTATTAAACCATCTGGGGAACACATTCTCCTCACTTATACTGTTCACCTGGTCACATGTCCCACGTATATTAAACAATCAGGGGAACACGCTCTCTTCACTTATACTGTTCACCTGGTAACATTTCCCATGTATATTAAACCATCAGGGGAACACACTATCTTCACATATACTGTTCACCTGGTAACATGTCCCGTGTGTATTAAACAATCAGGGGAACACACTCTCCTCACTTATACTGTTCACGTTGTAACATGTCCCGTGTATGTTAAACCATCTGGGGAACACACTCTCCTCACTTATACTGTTCACGTTGTAACATGTCCCGTGTATATTAAACCATCTGGGGAACACGCTCTCCTCACTTATACTGTTCACCTGGTGACATGTCCCGTGTATGTTAAACCATCTGGGGAACACACTCTCCTCACTTATACTGTTCATCTGGTAACATGTCCTGTGTATATAGAACCATCAGGGGAACACACTCTCCTCACTTATATAGTTCACCTGGTAACATGTCCCGTGTATATTAAACCATCAGGGGAACACATTCTCCTCACTGATACTGTTCACCTGCTAACATGTCCCATGTATATTAAACCATCAGGGGAAAGCCTTCTCCTCACTTATGCTGTTCAGCTGGTAACATGTCCCGTGTATATTATACCATCAGGGGAACACTCTCTCTTCACATATACTGTTCACCTGGTAACATGTCCCGTGTATATTAGACCATCA
This sequence comes from Heterodontus francisci, assembly GCF_036365525.1. Classification (NCBI taxonomy): domain Eukaryota; kingdom Metazoa; phylum Chordata; class Chondrichthyes; order Heterodontiformes; family Heterodontidae; genus Heterodontus; species Heterodontus francisci. The sequence goes on along the minus strand of NW_027141175.1, from coordinate 259,437 downwards.
GGGGAACACATTCTCCTCACTTCTACTCTTCACCTGGTGACACATCCCGTGCGTGTTAAACCATCAGGGGATCACACTCTCCTCACTTATAATGTTCACCTGGTAACATGACCCGTGTGTATTAAACCATCAGGGGAACACATTCTCCTCACTTATGCTGTTCACCTGGTAACATGTCCCGTGTATATTATACCATCAGGGGAACACACTGTCCTCACTTCTACTGTTCACCTGGTAACATGTCCCGTGTATTTTAAACCATCAGGGGAAAGCCCTCTCCTCACTTATGCTGTTCAGCTGGTAACATGTCCCGTGTATATTATACCATCAGGGGAACACACTCTCCTCACTTATACTGTTCACCTGGTAACATGTCCTGTGTATATTAGACCATCAGGGGAACACACTCTCCTCACTTATACTGTTCATCTGGTCACATGTCCCGTTTGTATTAAACCATCAGGGGAACACACTCTCCTCACTTATACTGTTCACCTGGTAACATGTCCCGTGTATGTTAAACCATCAGGGGAACATACTCTCCTCACTTATACTGTTCACCTGGTAACATGTCCTGTGTACATTAAACAATCAGGGGAACACACTCTCCTCACTTATACTGTTCACCTGGTAACATGTCCCGTGTATGTTAAACCATCAGGGGAACACACTCTCCTCACTTATAGAGTTCACCTGGTAACATGTCCTGTGTGTATTAAACAATCAGGGGAACACACTCTCCTCACTTATACTGCTCACCTGGTAACATGTCCCGTTTGTATCAAACCATCAGGGGAAGACACTCTCCTCACTTATACTGATCACCTGGTAACATGTCCTGTGTGTATGAAACAATCAGGGGAACACACTCTCCTCGCTTATACTGCTCACCTGGTAACATGTCCTGTGTATATTAACCCATCAGGGGAACACACTCTCCTCGCTTATACTGTTCACCTGGTAACATGTCCCGTGTGTATTAAACCATCAGGGGAACACACTCTCCACACTTATAATGTTCACCTGGTAACATGTCCCGTGGATATAAAATCATCAGGGGAACACACTCTCCTCACTTATACCGTTCACCTGGTAACATGTCCCGTGTATGTTAAACCATCAGGGGAACACACTCTCCTCACTTCTTATGTTCACCTGGTAACATGACCCGTGTGTATTAAACCATCAGGGGAAAACACTCTCCTCACTTATACTGTTCACCTGGTGACATGTCCCATGTATATAAAACCCTCTGGGGAACACACTCTCCTCAATTATACTGATCACCTGGTAACTTGTCCCGTCTGTATTAAACCATCAGGGAAACACACTCTCCACACTTATAATGTTCACCTGGTAACATGTCCCGTCTGTATTAAACCATCAGGGGAACACACCCTCCACACTGATAATGTTCACCTGGTAACATGTCCCGTCTTTATTAAACCATCAGGGGAACACACTCTCCACGCTTATTATGTTCACCTGGTAACATGTCCCGTGTGTATTAAACAATCAGGGGAACACACTCTCCTCACTTATACCGTTCACCTGGTAACATGTCCCGTGTATTTTAAACCATTTGGGGGACACACTCTCCTCACTTATAGAGTTCACCTGGTGACATGTCCCATGTATATAAAATCATCAGGGGAACACACTCTCCTCACTTATACCATTCACCTGGTGACATGTCCCGTGTATGTTAAACCATCAGGGGGACACATTCTCCTCACTTATACTGTTCACCTGGTAACATGTCCTGTGTATATTAAACCATCAGGGGAACACACTCTCCTCACTTATACTTTTCACCTGGTAACATGTCCCGTGTATATTAAACCATCAGGGGAATACATTCTCCTCACTTATACTGTTCACCTGCTAACGTGTCCCGTGTATATTAAACCATCAGGGGAACACACTCTCCTCACTTATACTGTTCACCTGGTAACATGTCCCGTGTATATTAAACCATCAGGGGAAAGCCTTCTCCTCACTTATGCTCTTCAGCTGGTAACATGTCCCGTGTATATTATACCATCAGGGGAACACACTCTCCTCACTTATACTGTTCACCTGGTAACATGTCCCGTGTATATTAAACGATCAGGGGAAAGCCTTCTCCTCACTTATGCTGTTCAGCTGGTAACATGTCCCGTGTATACTAAACCATCAGGGGAACACACTCTCCTCACATATACTGTTCACCTGGTAACATGTCCCGTGTATATTAAACCATCAGGGGAAAACACTCTCCTCACTTATACTGTTCACCTGGTAACATGTCCCGTGTATATTGAACCATCAGGGGAATACAGTATCCTCACTTATACTGTTCACCTGGTAACATGTCCCGTGTATATTAAACCATCAGTGGAACACATTCTCCTCACTTATACTGTACACCTGGGAACATGTCCCTTGTATATTAAACCATCAGTGGAACACATTCTCCTCACTTATACTGTTCACCTGGGAACATGTCCCGTGTATATTAAACCATCAGGGGAAAGCCCTCTCCACACTTATACTGTTCACCTGGTAACATGTCCCGTGTATATTAAACCATCAGTGGAACACATTCTCCTCACTTATACTGTTCACCTGGTAACATGTCCCGTGTGTATTAAACCATCAGGGGAACTCACTCTCCACACTTATAATGTTCACCTGGTAACATGTCCCGTCTGTATTAAACCATCAGGGGAACACACTCTCCACACTTATTATGTTCACCTGGTAACATGTCCCGTGTATATTAAGCCATCAGTGGAACACACTTTCCTCACTTATAGAGTTCACCTGGTAACATGTCCCGTGTGTATTAAACAATCAGGGGAACACACTCTCCTCACTTATATTGTTCACCTGGAGACATGTCCCGTGTGTATTAAACAATCAGGGGAACACACTCTGCTCACTTATACCGTTCACCTGGTAACATGTCCCGTGTATGTTAAACCATTTGGGGGACACACTCTCCTCACTTATCGAGTTCACCTGGTAACATGTCCTGTGTATATTAAACCATCAGGGGAACAGATTCTCCTCACTTATACTGTTCACCTGGTAACATGTCCTGTGTATATTAAACCATCAGGGGAACACACTCTCCTCACTTATACTGTTCACCTGGAAACATGTCCCGTGTATATTAAACCATCACGGGAATACATTCTCCTCACTTATACTGTTCACCTGCTAACATGTCCCGTGTATATTAAACCATCAGGGGAACACACTCTCCTCACTTATACTGTTCACCTGGTAACATGTCCCGTGTATATTAAACCATCAGGGGAATACATTCTCCTCACTTATACTGTTCACCTGGTAACATGTCCCGTGTATATTAAACCATCAGGGGAAAGCCTTCTGCTCACTTATGCTCTTCAGCTGGTAACATGTCCCGTGTATATTATACCATCAGGGGAACACACTCTCCTCACTTATACTGTTCACCTGGTAACATGTCCCGTGTATATTAAACCATCAGGGGCAAACACTCTCCTCACTTATACTGTTCACCTGGTAACATGTCCCGTGTATATTGAATCATCAGGGGAATACACTATCCTCACTTATACTGTTCACCTGGTAACATGTCCCGTGTATATTAAACCATCAGTGGAACACATTCTCCTCACTTATTCTGTTCACCTGGTAACATGTCCTGTGTATATTAAACCATCAGGGGAACACATTCTCCTCACTTATACTGTTCACCTGGTAACATGTCCCGTGTATATTAAACCATCAGGGGAACACACTCTCCTCACTTATACTGTTCACCTGGTAACATGTCCCGTGTATATTAAACCATCAGGGGAACACTCTCTCCTCACTTATACTGTTCACCTGCTAACATGTCCCGTGCATATTAAACCATCAGGGGAACACACTCTCCTCACTTATACTGTTCACCTGGTAACATGTCCCGTGTATATTAAACCATTGGGGGAACACATTCTCCTCACTTATACTGTTCACCTGGTAACATGTCCTGTGTATATTAAACCATCAGGGGAACACATTCTCCTCACTTATACTGTTCACCTGGTAACATGTCCTGTGTATATTAAACCATCAGGGGAACACACTCTCCTCACTTATACTGTTCACCTGGTAACATGTCCCGTGTATATTAAACCATCAGGGGAACACATTCTCCTCACTTATACTGTTCACCTGGGAACATGTCCCTTGAATATTAAACCATCAGGGCAAAGCCCTCTCCTCACTTATACTGTTCAGCTGATAACATGTCCCATGTACATTATACCATCAGGGGAACACACTGTCCTCACTTAGACTGTTCACCTGGTAACATCTCCCGTGTATACTAAACCATCAGGGGATCTCACTCTCCTCACTTCTACTGTTCACCTGGTATCATGTCCTGTGTGTATTAAACCATCAGGGGAAGACACTCTCCTCCCTTTTCTGTTCACCTGGTAACATGTCCCGTGTGTATTAAACCATCAGGGGAACTAAATGTCCTCACTTATACTGTTCACCTGGTGACATGTCCCGTGTATATTAAACCATCAGGGGAAAGCCTTCTCCTCACTTATGCTGTTCACCTGGTAACATGTCCCGTGTATATTAAACCATCAGGGGAACACACTCTCCTCACTTATACTGTTCACCTGGTAACACGTCCCGTGTATATTAAACCATCAGGGGAAAGCCTTCTCCTCACTTATGCTGTTCAGCTGGTAACATGTCCCGTGTATTTTAAACCATCAGGGGAAAACACTCTCCTCAGTTATACTGTTCACCTGGCAACATGTCCCGTGTATATTAAACCATCAGGGGAAAACACTCTCCTCACTTATACTGTTCACCTGGTAACATGTCCCGTGTATATTGAATCATCAGGGGAATACAGTATCCTCACTTATACTGTTCACCTGGTAACATGTCCCGTGTATATTAAACCATCAAGGGAACACACTCTCCTTACTTATACTGTTCACCTGGTAACATGTCCTGTGTATATTAAACCATCAGGGGAACACATTCTCCTCACTTATACTGTTCACCTGGTAACATGTCCCGTGTATATTAAACGATCAGGGGAAAGCCTTCTCCTCACTTATGCTCTTCAGCTGGTAACATGTCCCGTGTATATTATACCATCAGGGGAACACACTCTCCTCACTTATACTGTTCACCTGGTAACATGTCCCGTGTATATTAAACCATCAGGGGAAAGCCTTCTCCTCACTTATGCTGTTCAGCTGGTAACAAGTCCCGTGTATACTAAACCATCAGGGGAACACACTCTCCTCACATATACTGTTCACCTGGTAACATGTCCCGTGTATATTAAACCATCAGGGGAAAACACTCTCCTCACTTATACTGTTCACCTGGTAACATGTCCCGTGTATATTGAACCATCAGGGGAATACAGTATCCTCACTTATACTGTTCACCTGGTAACATGTCCCGTGTATATTAAACCATCAGTGGAAAACATTCTCTTCACTTATACTGTTCACCTGGGAACATGTCCCTTGTATATTAAACCATCAGTGGAACACATTCTCCTCACTTATACTTTTCACCTGGGAACATGTCCCGTGTACATTAAACCATCAGGGGAAAGCCCTCTCCTCACTTATACTGTTCACCTGGTAACATGTCCCGTGTATATTAAACCATCAGTGGAACACATTCTCCTCACTTATACTGTTCACCTGGTAACATGTCCCGTGTATATTAAACCATCAGGGGAACTCACTCTTCTCACTTCTACTGTTCACCTGGTATCATGTCCTGTGTGTATTAAACCATCAGGGGAACACATTCTCCTCACTTATACTGTTCACCTGGGAACATGTCCCGTGTATATTAAACCATCAGGGGAAGACACTCTCCTCCCTTTTCTGTTCACCTGGTAACATGTCCCGTGTGTATTAAACCATCAGAGGAACACACTCTCCACACTTATAATGTTCACCTGGTAACATGTCCCGTCTGTATTAAACCATCAGGGGAACACTCTCTCCACACTTATAATGTTCACCTGGTAACATGTCCCGTCTGTATTAAAAAATCAGGGGAAGACACTCTCCACACTTATTATGTTCACCTGGTAACATGTCCCGTGTATATTAAGCCATCAGAGGAACACACTTTCCTCACTTATAGAGTTCACCTGGTAACATGTCCCGTGTGTATTAAACAATCAGGGGAACACTCTCTCCTCACTTATATTGTTCACCTGGAGACATGTCCCGTGTGTATTAAACAATCAGGGGAACACACTCTCCTCACTTATACCGTTCTCCTGGTAACATGTCCCGTGTATGTTAAACCATTTGGGGGACACACTCTCCTCACTTATAGAGTTCACCTGGTAACATGTCCTGTGTATATTAAACCATCAGGGGAACAGATTCTCCTCACTTATACTGTTCACCTGGTAACATGTCCTGTGTATATTAAAGCATCAGGGGAACACACTCTCCTCACTTATACTGTTCACCTGCAAACATGTCCCGTGTATATTAAACCATCAGGGGAATACATTCTCCTCACTTATACTGTTCACCTGCTAACATGTCCCATGTATATTAAACCATCAGGGGAACACCCTCTCCTCACTTATACTGTTCACCTGGTAACATGTCCCGTGTATATTAAACCATCAGGGGAAGACATTCTCCTCACTTATACTGTTCACCTGGTAACATGTCCCGTGTATATTAAACCATCAGGGGAAAGCCTTCTCCTCACTTATGCTCTTCAGCTGGTAACATGTCCCGTGTATATTATACCATCAGGGGAACACACTCTCCTCACTTATACTGTTCACCTGGTAACATGTCCCGTGTATATTAAAGCATCAGGGGAAAGCCTTCTCCTCACTTATGCTGTTCAGCTGGTAACATGTCCCGTGTATATTAAACCATCAGGGGAAAACACTCTCCTCACTTATACTGTTCACCTGGTAACATGTCCCGTGTATATTAAACCATCAGGGGAAAACACTCTCCTCACTTATACTGTTCACCTGGTAACATGTCCCGTGTATATTAAACCATCAGGGGAAAACACTCTCCTCACTTATACTGTTCACCTGGTAACATGTCCCGTGTATATTGAATCATCAGGGGAATACAGTATCCTCACTTATACTGTTCATCTGGGAACATGTCCCGTGTATATTAAACCATCAGGGGAAAACACTCTCCTCACTTATACTGTTCACCTGGTAACATGTCCCGTGCATATTAAACCATCAGCGGAACACACTCTCCTCACTTATACTGTTCACCTGGTAACATGTCCCGTGTACATTAAACCATCAGTGGAACACATTCTCCTCACTTATACTGTTCACCTGGTAACATGTCCCGTGTATATTAAACCATCAGGGGAACACACTCTCCTCACTTATTCTGTTCACCTGGTAACATGTCCTGTGTATATTAAACCATCAGGGGAACACATTCTCCTCACTTATACTGTTCACCTGGTAACATGTCCCGTGTATATTAAACCATCAGTGGAACACATTCTCCTCACTTATTCTGTTCACCTGGTAACATGTCCTGTGTATATTAAAACATCAGGGGAACACATTCTCCTCACTTATACTGTTCACCTGGTAACATGTCCCGTGTATATTAAACCATCAGGGGAACACACTCTCCTCACTTATACTGTTCACCTGGTAACATGTCCCGTGTATATTAAACCATCAGGGGAACACACTCTCCTCACTTATACTGTTCACCTGGTAACATGTCCCGTGTATATTAAACCATCAGGGGAACACACTCTCCTCACTTATACTGTTCACCTGGTAACATGTCCCGTGTATATTAAACCATCGGGGGAACACATTCTCCTCACTTATACTGTTCACCTGGTAACATGTCCTGTGTATATTAAACCATCAGGGGAACACATTCTCCTCACTTATACTTTTCACCTGGCAACATGTCCCGTGTATATTAAACCATCAGGGGAACACACTCTCCTCACTTATACTGTTCACCTGGTAACATGTCCTGTGTATATTAAACCATCAGGGGAACACACTCTCCTCACTTATACTGTTCAGCTGATAACATGTCCCGTGTATATTAAACCATCAGGGGAACACAATGTCCTCACTTATACTGTTCACCTGGTAACATGTCCCATGTACATTATACCATCAGGGGAACACAATGTCCTCACTTATACTGTTCACCTGGTAACATGTCCCGTGTATATTAAACCATCAGGGGAACACACTCTCCTCACTTATACTGTTCAGCTGGTAACATGTCCCGTGTACATTATACCATGTGGGGAACACACTGTCCTCACTTATACTGTTCACCTGGTAACATGTCCCGTGTATATTAAAACATCAGGGGAAAGCACTCTCCTCACTTATACTGTTCAACTGGTAACATGTCCCGTGTATATTAAACCTTCAGGGGAACTCACTCTCCTCACTTCTACTGTTCACCTGGTATCATGTCCTGTGTGTATTAAACCATCAGGGGAAGACACTCTCATCCCTTTTCTGTTCACCTGGTAACATGTCCCGTGTATATTAAACCATCAGGGGAATACATTCTCCTCACTTATACTGTTCACCTGCTAACATGTCCCGTGTATATTAAACCATCAGGGGAACACACTCTCCTCACTTATACTGTTCACCTGGTAACACGTCCCGTGTATATTAAACCATCAGGGGAAAGCCTTCTCCTCACTTATGCTGTTCAGCTGGTAACATGTCCCGTGTATTTTAAACCATCAGGGGAAAACACTCTCCTCACTTATACTGTTCACCTGGCAACATGTCCCGTGTATATTAAACCATCAGGGGAAAACACTCTCCCCACTTATACTGTTCACCTGGTAACATGTCCCGTGTATATTGAATCATCAGGGGAATACAGTATCCTCACTTATACTGTTCACCTGGTAACATGTCCCGTGTATATTAAACCATCAAGGGAACACACTCTCCTTACTTATACTGTTCACCTGGTAACATGTCCTGTGTATATTAAACCATCAGGGGAACACATTCTCCTCACTTATACTGTTCACCTGGTAACATGTCCTGTGTATATTAAACCATCAGGGGAACACACTCTCCTCACTTATACTTTTCACCTGGTAACATGTCCCGTGTATATTAAACCATCAGGGGAATACATTCTCCTCACTTATACTGTTCACCTGCTAACGTGTCCCGTGTATATTAAACCATCAGGGGAACACACTCTCCTCACTTATACTGTTCACCTGGTAACATGTCCCGTGTATATTAAACCATCAGGGGAAAGCCTTCTCCTCACTTATGCTCTTAAGCTGGTAACATGTCCCGTGTATATTATACCATCAGGGGAACACACTCTCCTCACTTATACTGTTCACCTGGTAACATGTCCCGTGTATATTAAACCATCAGGGGAAAGCCTTCTCCTCACTTATGCTGTTCAGCTGGTAACATGTCCCGTGTATACTAAACCATCAGGGGAACACACTCTCCTCACATATACTGTTCACCTGGTAACATGTCCCGTGTATATTAAAGCATCAGGGGAAAACACTCTCCTCACTTATACTGTTCACCTGGTAACATGTCCCGTGTATATTGAACCATCAGGGGAATACAGTATCCTCACTTATACTGTTCACCTGGTAACATGTCCCGTGTATATTAAACCATCAAGGGAACACACTCTCCTTACTTATACTGTTCACCTGGTAACATGTCCTGTGTATATTAAACCATCAGGGGAACACATTCTCCTCACTTATACTGTTCACCTGGTAACATGTCCTGTGTATATTAAACCATCAGGGGAACACACTCTCCTCACTTATACTTTTCACCTGGTAACATGTCCCGTGTATATTAAACCATCAGGGGAATACATTCTCCTCACTTATACTGTTCACCTGCTAACGTGTCCCGTGTATATTAAACCATCAGGGGAACACACTCTCCTCACTTATACTGTTCACCTGGTAACATGTCCCGTGTATATTAAACCATCAGGGGAAAGCCTTCTCCTCACTTATGCTCTTAAGCTGGTAACATGTCCCGTGTATATTATACCATCAGGGGAACACACTCTCCTCACTTATACTGTTCACCTGGTAACATGTCCCGTGTATATTAAACCATCAGGGGAAAGCCTTCTCCTCACTTATGCTGTTCAGCTGGTAACATGTCCCGTGTATACTAAACCATCAGGGGAACACACTCTCCTCACATATACTGTTCACCTGGTAACATGTCCCGTGTATATTAAAGCATCAGGGGAAAACACTCTCCTCACTTATACTGTTCACCTGGTAACATGTCCCGTGTATATTGAACCATCAGGGGAATACAGTATCCTCACTTATACTATTCACCTGGTAATATGTCCCGTGTATATTAAACCATCAGTGGAACACATTCTCCTCACTTATACCGTTCACCTGGGAACATGTCCCTTGTATATTAAACCATCAGTGGAACACATTCTCCTCACTTATACTGTTCACCTGGGAACATGTCCCGTGTATATTAAACCATCAGGGGAAAGCCCTCTCCTCACTTATACTGTTCACCTGGTAACATGTCCCGTGTATATTGAACCATCAGGGGAATAATGTATCCTCACTTATACTATTCACCTGGTAATATGTCCCGTGTATATTAAACCATCAGTGGAACACATTCTCCTCACTTATACTGTTCACCTGGGAACATGTCCCTTGTATATTAAACCATCAGTGGAACACATTCTCCTCACTTATACTGTTCACCTGGGAACATGTCCCTTGTATATTAAACCATCAGTGGAACACATTCTCCTCACTTATACTGTTCACCTGGGAACATGTCCCGTGTATATTAAACCATCAGGGGAAAGCCCTCTCCTCACTTATACTGTTCACCTGGTAACATGTCCCGTGCATATTAAACCATCAGGGGAACACACTCTCCTCACTTAAACTGTTCACCTGGTAACATGTCCTGTGCGTGTTAAACCATCAGGGGAACACACTCTCCTCACATATACTGTTCACCTGGTAACATGTCCCTTGTATATTAAACCATCAGAGGAAAGCACTCTCCTCACTTATACTGTTCACCTGGTAACATGTCCCTTGTATATTAAACCATCAGAGGAAAGCACTCTCCTCACATATACTGTTCACCTGGTAACATGTCCCTTGTATATTAAACCATCAGAGGAAAGCACTCTCCTCACTCATACTGTTCACCTGGTGGCATGTCCTGTGCGTGTTAAACCATCAGGGGAACACACTCTCCTCACATATACTGTTCACCTGGTAACATGTCCAGTGCGTGTTAAACCATCAGGGGAACACACTCTCCTCACTTATACTGTTCAGCTGGTAACATGTCCCGTGTATATTAAACCATCAGGGGAACACACTCTCCTCACTTATACTGTTCACCTGGTAACATGTCCTGTGCGTGTTAAACCATCAGGGGAGCACACTCTCCTCACTTATACTGTTCACCTGGTAACATGTCCTGTGCGTGTTAAACCATCAGGGGAACACACTCTCCTCACTTATACTGTTCACGTGGGGAAATGTCCCGTCAGTATTAAACCATCAGGGGAACACACTCTCCTCACTTATACTGTTCACCTGGTGACATGTCCCGTGTGTATTAACCAATCAGGGAAACATACTCTCCTCACTTATACTGTTCACCTGGTAACATGTCCTGTGCGTGTTAAACCATCAGGGGAACACACTCTCCTCACTTATACTGTTCACCTGGTGCCATGTCCCGTCAGTATTAAACCATCAGGGCAAGACACTCTCCTCCCTTTTCTGTTCACCTGGTAACATGTCCCGTGTGTATTAAACCATCAGGGGAACTCACTGTCCTCACTTCAGCTGTTCACCTGGTAACATGTCCCGTGTATATTAAACCATCAGGGGAAAGCCCTCTCCTCACTTATACTGTTCACCTGGTAATATGTCCCGTGTATATTAAACCATCAGGGGAACACACTCTCCTCAATTATACTGTTCACCTGGTAACATCTCCTGTGAGTATTAAACAATCAGGGGAACACTCTCTCCTCACTTATACTGTTCACCTGGCAACATGTCCCATGTATATTAAACAATCAGGGGAACACACTCTCCTCACTTATACTGTTCACCTGGTAACATGTCCTGTGTATATTTAACGATCAGGGGAACACACTCTCCTCACTTATACTGTTCACCTGGTAACATGTCCCGTGTGTATTAAACCATCAGGGGAACTCACTGTCCTCACTTCTACTGTTCACCTGGTAACATGTCCCGTGTATATTAAACCATCAGGGGAACACATTCTCCTCACTTATACTGTTCACGTTGTAACATGTCCCGTGTATATTAAACAATCAGGGGAAAACACTCTCCTCACTTATACAGTTCACCTGGTAACATGTCCCTTGTATATTAAACCATCAGGGGAAAGCCCTCTCCTCACTTATACTGTTCAGCTGGTAACATGTCCTGTGTATATTAAACCATCAGGGGAAAGCACTGTCCTCACTTATACTGTTCACCTGGTAATATGTCCCGTGTATATTAAACCATCAGGGGAAAGCCCTCTCCTCACTTATACTGTTCACCTGGTAATATGTCCCGTGTATATTAAACCATCAGGGGAACACATTCTCCTCACATTTACTGTTCACGTTGTAACATGTCCCGTGTATATTAAACAATCAGGGGAACACACTCTCCTCACTTATACTTTTCACCTGGTAACATGTCCCGTGTAGATTAAACCATCAGGGGAACACATTCTCCTCACTTATTCTGTTCACATGCTAACATGTCCCGTGTATATTGAACCATCAGGGGAATACAGTCTCCTCACTTATATTGTTCACCTGGTAAAATGTCCCGTGTATATTTAACCATCAGGGGAACACACTCTCCTCACTTATACTCGTCACCTGGTAACATGTCCCGTGTATATTGAACCATCAGGGGAACACACTCTCCTCACTTATGCTGTTCACCTTGTGACATGTCCCGTGCATATTAAACCATCAGGGGAACACACTCTCCTCACTTATATTGTTCACCTGGTGACATGTCCCGTGTGTATTAAACCATCAGGGGAACACACTCTCCTCACTTATACTGTTCACCTGGTAACATGTCCCGCCAGTATTAAACCATCAGGGGAAGAAACTCTCCTCCCTTTTCTGTTCACCTGGTAACATGTCCCGTGTGTATTAAACCATCAGGGGAACTCACTGTCCTTACTTATACTGTTCACCGGGTAACATGTCCCGTGTATATTAAACCATCAGGGGAATACACTCTCCTCACTTATACTGTTCACCAGGTAACATGTCCCGTGTATATTAAACCATCAGTGGAACACATTCTCCTCACTTATACAGTTCACCTGGTAACATGTCCCGTGTGTATTAAACCATCAGGGGAATACACTCTCCTCACTTATACTGTTCACCAGGTAACATGTCCCGTGTATATTAAACCATCAGTGGAACACATTCTCCTCACTTATACTGTTCAGCTGGTAACATGTCCTGTGTGTATTAAACCATCAGGGGAAGACATTCTCCTCACTTATTCTGTTCGCATGCTAACATGTCCCGTGTGTATTAAACCATCAGGGGAACTCATTGTCCTTACTTATACAGTTCACCGGGTAACATGTCCCGTGTATATTAAACCATCAGGGGAATACACTCTCCTCACTTATACAGTTCACCTGGTAACATGTCCCGTGTGTATTAAACCATCAGGGGAATACACTCTCCTCACTTATACTGTTCACCAGGTAACATGTCCCGTGTATATTAAACCATCAGTGGAACACATTCTCCTCACTTATACTGTTCAGCTGGTAACATGTCCTGTGTGTATTAAACCATCAGGGGAAGACATTCTCCTCACTTATTCTGTTCGCATGCTAACATGTCCCGTGTATATTGAACCATCAGGGGAATAAAGTATCCTCACTTATACTCTTCATCTGGTAACATGTCCCGTGTATATTAAACCATCAGGGGAACACACTCTCCTCACTTACACTGTTCACCTGGTAACATGTCCTGTGCGTGTTAAACCATCAGGGGAACACACTCTCCTCACTTATACTGTTCACCTGGTAACATGTCCCTTGTATATTAAACCATCAGAGGAAAGCCCTCTCCTCACTTATACTGTTTAGCTGGTAACATGTCCCGTGTATATTAAAACATCAGGGGAAAGCACTCTCCTCACTCATACTGTTCACCTGGTGGCATGTCCTGTGCGTGTTAAACCATCAGGGGAACACACTCTCCTCTCTTATACTGTTCACCTGGTAACATATCCCGTGTATATTAAACCATCAGGGGAAAGCACTGTCCTCACTTACACTGTTCACCTGGTAATATGTCCCGTGTATATTAAACCATCAGGGGAAAGCCCTCTCCTCACTTATACTGTTCACCTTGTAATATGTCCCGTGTATATTAAACCTTCAGGGGAACACACTCTCCTCACTTATACTGTTCACGTTGTAACATGTCCCGTGTATATTAAACGATCAGGGGAACACACTCTCCTCACTTATACTTTTCACCTGGTAACATGTCCCGTGTATATTAAACCATCAGGGGAACACATTCTCCTCACTTATACTGTTCACCTGCTAATTTGTCCCGTGTATATTGAACCATCAGGGGAACACACTCCCCTCACTTATACTGTTCACCTGGTAACATGTCGAATGTATATTAAACCATCAGGGGAACACATTCTCCTCACAGATACTGTTCACCTGCTAACATGTCCCGTGTATATTAAACAATGAGGGGAACAAACTCTCCTCACTTATACTGTTCACCTGGTAACATGTCGAAAGTATATTAAGCTATCAGGGGAACCCGCTCTCTTCACTTATACTGTTCACCTGGAAACATGTCCCATGTATATTAAACCATCAGGGGAACATACTCTCTTCACATATACTATTCACCTGGTAACATGTCCCGTGTATATTAGACCATCAGGGGAACACACTCTCCTCACTTCTACTCTTCACCTGGTGACACGTCCCGTGCGTGTTAAACCATCAGGGGAACACACTCTCCTCTCTTATACTGCTCACCTGGTAACATGTCCCGTGTATATTAAACCATCAGGGGAACACATTCTCCTCACTTATAATGTTCACCTGGTAACATGTCCTGTGCATATTATACAATCAGGGGAACACACTCTCCTCACTTATACTGTTCACCTGGTAACATGTCCCGTGTATATTAAACCATCAGGGGAACACACTCTCCTCACTTATACTGTTCACTGGTAACATGTCCCGTGTATATTAAACCATCAGGGGAATACATTCTCCTCAGTTATACTGTTCACATGCTGACATGTCCTGTGTGTATTAAACCATCAGGGGAAAGCCCTCTCCTCACTTATACTGTTCACCTGGTAACATGTCCCGTGTATATTAAATCATCAGGGGAAAGCCCTCTCCTCACTTATACTGTTCACCTGGTAACATGTCCCGTGTATATTATACCATCAGGGGAACACACTCTCCTCACTTATACTGTTCACCTGGTAACATGTCCCGTGAATATTAAACCATCAGGGGAAAAACCCTCTCCTCACTTATACTGTTCAGCTGGTAACATGTCCCGTGTATATTAAACCATCAGGGGAACACACTCTCCTCACTTATACTGTTCACCTGGTAACTTGTCCCGTGTATATTAAACCATCACGGGAACACACTCTCCTCACTTATACTGTTCACCTGGTAACATGTCCCGTGTATATTTAACAATCAGGGGAACACACTCTCCTCACTTATGCTGTTCACCTGGGAACATGTCCCGTGTATATTAAACAATCAGGGGAACACACTCTCCTCACTTATACTGTTCACCTGGTAACATGTCTCGTGTATATTAAACAATCAGGGGAACACACTCTCCTCCCTTTTCTGTTCACCTGGTAACATGTCCCGTGTGTATTAAACCATCAGGGGAACTCACTGTCCTCACTTCTACTGTTCACCTGGTAACATGTCCCGTGGATATTAAACCATCAGGGGAACACATTCTCATCACTTATACTGTTCACGTTGTAACATGTCTCGTGTATATTTAACAATCAGGGGAACACACTCTCCTCACTGTTACTGTTCACCTGGTAACATGTCCCGTGTATATTGAAACATCAGGGGAATACAGTCTCCTCACTTATACTGTTCACCTGGTAACATGTCCCGTGTATATTTAACCATCAGGGGAACACACTCTCCTCACTTACACTGTTCACCTGGTAACATGTCCCGCCAGTATTAAACCATCAGGGGAAGACACTCTCCTCCCTTTTCTGTTCACCTGGTAACATGTCCCGTGTGTATTAAACCATCAGGGGAACTCACTGTCCTCACTTATACTGTTCACCTGGTAACATGTCCCGTGTATATTAAACCATCAAGGGAATAAATTCTCCTCACTTATACTGTTCACCAGCTAACATGTCCCGTGTATATTAAACCATCAGTGGAACACATTCTCCTCACTTATACAGTTCACCTGGTAACATGTCCCTTGTATATTAAACCATCAGGGGAAAGCCCTCTCCTCACTTATACTGTTCAGCTGGTAACATGTCCCGTGTATAATGAACCATCAGGGGAATAAAGTATCCTCACTTATGCTCTTCACCTGGTAACATGTCACGTGTATATTAAACCATCAGGGAAACACACTCTCCTAACTTACACTGTTCACCTGGTAACATGTCCTGTGCGTGTTAAACCATCAGGGGAACACACTCTCCTCACTTATACTGTTCACCTGGTAACATGTCCTGTGCGTGTTAAACCATCAGGGGAACACACGCTCCTCACTTATACTGATCACTTGGTTACATGTCCCGTGCTTATTAAACAATCTGGGGAACAGACTCTCCTCTCTTATACTGTTCACCTGGTAATATGTCCCGTGTATATTAAACCATCAGGGGAAAGCCCTCTCCTCACTTATACTGTTCACCTGGTAATATGTCCCGTGTATATTAACCATCAGGGGAACACATTCTCCTCACTTATACTGTTCACATTGTAACATGTCCCGTGTATATTAAACCATCAGGGGAACACACTCTCCTCACTTATACTTTTCACCTGGTAACATGTCCCGTGTATATTAAACCATCAGGGGAACACATTCTCCTCACTTATACTGTTCACGTTGTAACATGTCCCGTGTATATTAAACCATCAGGGGAACACATTCTCCTCACTTATACTGTTCACCTGGTAGCATGTCCCGTGTATTTTAAACCATCAGGGGAAAAAACTCCCCTCACTTATATTGTTCACCTGGTAACATGTCCCGTGTATATTTAACCATCAGGGGAACACACTCTCCTCACTTATACTGTTCACCTGGTAACATGTCCCGTGTATATTTAACAATCAGGGGAACACACTCTCCTCACTTATACTTTTCACCTGGTAACATGTCGAATGTATATTAAACCATCAGGGGAACACATTCTCCTCACAGATACTGTTCACCTGCTAACATGTCCCGTGTATATTAAACAATGAGGGGAACACACTCTCCTCACTTATACTGTTCACCTGGTAACATGTCCAAACTATATTAAGAAATCAGGGGAACCCGCTCTCTTCACTTATACTGTTCACCTGGAAACATGTCCCATGTATATTAAACCATCAGGGGACCATACTCTCTTCACATATACTATTCACCTGGTAACATGTCCCGTGTATATTAGACCATCAGGGGAACACAGTCTCCTCACTTATACTGCTCACCTGGTAACATGTCCCGTGTATATTAAACCATCAGGGGAACACATTCTCCTCACTTATAATGTTCACCTGGTAACATGTCCCGTGTATATTATACAATCAGGGGAACACACTCTCCTCACTTATACTGTTCACTGGTAACATGTCCCGTGTATATTAAACCATCAGGGGAACACACTCTCCTCACTTATACTGTTCACTGGTAACATGTCCCGTGTATATTAAACCATCAGGGGAATACACTCTCCTCACTTATACTGTTCACCTGGTAACATGTCCCGTGTATGTTAAACCATCAGGGGAACACACTCTCCTCACTTATACTGTTCACCTGGTAACATGTCCCGTGTATATTAAACCATCAGGGGAAAAACCCTCTCCTCACTTATACTGTTCAGCTGGTAACATGTCCCGTGTATATTAAACCATCAGGGGAACACACTCTCCTCACTTCTACTGTTCACCTGGTAACTTGTCCCGTGTATATTAAACCATCACGGAACACACTCTCCTCACTTATACCGTTCACCTGGTAACTTGTCCCGTGTATATTAAACCATCACGGGAACACACTCTCCTCACTTATACTGTTCACCTGGGAACATGTCCCGTGTATATTAAACCATCACGGGAACACACTCTCCTCACTTATACTGTTCACCTGGTAACTTGTCCCGTGTATATTAAACAATGAGGGGAAAACACTCTCCTCACGTATACCCGTCACCAGGTAACATGTCCCACGTATATTAAGCAATCAGGGGAACACGCTCTCTTCACTTATACTGTTCACCTGGTAACATGTCCCATGTATATTAAACCATCAGGGGAACACACTCTCTTCACATATACTGTTCACCTGGTAACATGTCCCGTGTATATTAGACCATCAGGGGAACACAATCTCCTCACTTCAACTCTTCACCTGGTAACATGTCCCATGTATATTAAACCATCAGGGGAACACACTCTCTTCACATATACTGTTCACCTGGTAACATGTCCCGTGTATATTAAACCATCAGGGGAACACACTCTCCTCACATATACTGTTCACCTGGTAACATGTCTCGTGTATATTAAACCATCAGGGGAACACACTCTCCTCACTTATACTGTTCACCTGGTGACATGTCCCGTGTATATTAAACCATCAGGGGAACACATTCTCCTCACTTATACTGTTCACCTGGTAGCATGTCCCGTGTATTTTAAACCATCAGGGGAAAAAACTCCCCTCACTTATATTGTTCACCTGGTAACATGTCCCGTGTATATTTAACCATCAGGGGAACACACTCTCCTCACTTATACTGTTCACCTGGTAACATGTCCCGTGTATATTTAACAATCAGGGGATCACACTCTCCTCACTTATACTTTTCACCTGGTAACATGTCGAATGTATATTAAACCATCAGGGGAACACATTCTCCTCACAGATACTGTTCACCTGCTAACATGTCCCGTGTATATTAAACAATGAGGGGAACACACTCTCCTCACTTATACTGTTCACCTGGTAACATGTCCCGTGTATATTAAACCATCAGGGGAACACACTCTCCTCACTTATACTGTTCACTGGTAACATGTCCCGTGTATATTAAACCATCAGGGGAATACACTCTCCTCACTTATACAGTTCACCTGGTAACATGTCCCGTGTATGTTAAACCATCAGGGGAACACACTCTCCTCACTTATACTGTTCACCTGGTAACATGTCCCGTGTATATTAAACCATCAGGGGAAAAACCCTCTCCTCACTTATACTGTTCAGCTGGTAACATGTCCCGTGTATATTAAACCATCAGGGGAACACACTCTCCTCACTTATACTGTTCACCTGGTAACTTGTCCCGTGTATATTAAACCATCACGGAACACACTCTCCTCACTTATACCGTTCACCTGGTAACTTGTCCCGTGTATATTAAACCATCACGGGAACACACTCTCCTCACTTATACTGTTCACCTGGGAACATGTCCCGTGTATATTAAACCATCACGGGAACACACTCTCCTCACTTATACTGTTCACCTGGTAACTTGTCCCGTGTATATTAAACAATGAGGGGAAAACACTCTCCTCACGTATACCCGTCACCAGGTAACATGTCCCACGTATATTAAGCAATCAGGGGAACACGCTCTCTTCACTTATACTGTTCACCTGGTAACATGTCCCATGTATATTAAACCATCAGGGGAACACACTCTCTTCACATATACTGTTCACCTGGTAACATGTCCCGTGTATATTAGACCATCAGGGGAACACAATCTCCTCACTTCAACTCTTCACCTGGTAACATGTCCCATGTATATTAAACCATCAGGGGAACACACTCTCTTCACATATACTGTTCACCTGGTAACATGTCCCGTGTATATTAAACCATCAGGGGAACACACTCTCCTCACATATACTGTTCACCTGGTAACATGTCTCGTGTATATTAAACCATCAGGGGAACACACTCTCCTCACTTATACTGTTCACCTGGTGACATGTCCCGTGTATATTAAACCATCAGGGGAACACACTCTCCTCACATATACTGTTCACCTGGTAACATGTCTCGTGTATATTAAACCATCAGGGGAACACACTCTCCTCACTTATACTGTTCACCTGGTAACATGTCCCGTGTATATTAAACAATCAGGGGAACAGACTCTCCTCACATATACTGTTCACCTGGTAACATGTCCCGTGTATATTAAACCAACAGGGGAACACACTTTCCTCACTTATACTGTTCACCTGGTAACATGTCCCGTGTATATTAAACCATCAGCGGAACACATTCTCCTCACTTATACTCTTCACCTGGTGACATGTCCCGTGTATATTAAACCATCAGGGGAACACACTCTCCTCACATATACTGTTCACCTGGTAACATGTCCCGTGTATATTAAACCAACAGGGGAACACACTTTCCTCACTTATACTGTTCACCTGGTAACATGTCCTGTGTATATTAAACAACGAGGGGAACACACTCTCCTGACTTATACTCGTCACCTGTTAACATGTCCCATGTATATTAAACCATCAGGGGAACACACTCTCTTCACATACACTGTTCACGTTGTAACATATCCCGTGTATATTAAACCATCAGCGGAACACATTCTCCTCACTTATACTGTTCACCTGCTAACATGTCCCGTGTATATTAAACCATCAGCGGAACACATTCTCCTCACTTATACTGTTCACCTGTTTACATGTCCCGTGTATATTAAACCATCAGGGGAACACACTCTCCACACTTATACTCGTCACCTGGTAACATGTCCCTCGTATATTAAACAATCAGGGGAACACGCTCTCTTCACTTATTCTGTTCACCTGGTAACATGTCCCTCGTATATTAAACAATCAGGGGAACACGCTCTCTTCACTTATACTGTTCACCTGGTAACATGTCCCGTGCGTGTTAAACCATCAGGGGAACACACTCTCCTCACTTATACTGTTCACCTGGTAACATCTACCGTGAGTACTAAACTATCAGGGGAACACACTCTCCTCACTTATACTGTTCACCTGGTAACATGTCCCTTGTATATTGAACCATCAGGGGAATACAGTCTCCTCACTTATACTGTTCACCTGGTAACATGTCCCGTGTATATTAAACAATCAGGGGAACACACTCTCCTGACTTATACTCGTCACCTGTTAACATGTCCCACGTATATTAAGCAATCAGGGGAACACGCTCTCTTCACTTATACTGTTCACCTGGTAACATGTCCCATGTATATTAAACCATCAGGGGAACACACTCTCTTCACATATATTGTTCAACTGGTAACATGTCCCGTGTATGTTAGACCATCAGGGGAACACACTCTCCTCCCTTCTACTCTTCACCTGGTGACACGTCCCGTGCGTGTTAAACCATCAGGGGAACACACTCTCCTCACTTATAATGCTCACCTGGTAACATGTCCCGTGAGTATTAAACAATCAGGGGAACACACTCTCCTCTCTTATACTTTTCACCTGGTAACATGTCCCATGTATATTAAACCATCAGGGGAACACACTCTCTTCACATACACTGTTCACGTTGTAACATGTCCCGTGTATATGAAACCATCAGGGGAATACACTCTCCTCACTTACACTGTTCACCTGGTAACATGTCCCGTGTATATTAAACCATCAGTGGAACACATTCTCCTCACTTATACTGTTCACCTGCTAACATGTCCCGTGTATATTGAACCATCAGGGGAATACAGTCTCCTCACTTATACTGTTCACCTGGTAACATGTCCCGTGTATATTATACCATCAGGGGAACACACTCTCCTCACCTATACTGTTCACCTGGCAACATGTCCCGTGTATATTAAACCATCTGGGGAACACACTCTCATCACTTATACTGTTCACCTGGTAACATGTCCCGTGTATATTAAACCATCAGGGGAACACACTCTCCTCACTTATACTGTTCACCTGGTAACATGTCCCGTGTATATTAAACAATCAGGGGAACACACTCTCCTCGCTTATACTGTTCACGTTGTAACATGTCCCGTGTATATTAAACCACCAGGGGAACACACTGTCCTCACTTATACTCGTCACCTGGTAACATGTCCCATGTATATTAAGCAATCAGGGGAACACGCTCTCTTCGCTTATACTGTTCACCTGGTAACATGTCCCGTGTATATTATACCATCAGGGGAACACACTCTCCTCACCTATACTGTTCACCTGGTAACATGTCCCGTGTATATTAAACCATCAGGGGAACACACTCTCCTCACTTATACTGTTCACCTGGTAACATGTCCCGTGTATATTAAACCATCAGGGGAACACATTCTCCTCACTTATACTGTTCACCTGGTTTCATGTCCCGTGTATATTATACCATCAGGGGAACACACTCTCCTCAATTATACTGTTCACCTGGTAACATGTCCCGTGTATATTAAACAATGAGGGGAACACACTCTCCTCACTTATACTCGTCACCTGGTAACATGTCCCACGTATATTAAACCATCAGGGGGACTCACTCTCCTCACTTCTACTCTTCACCTGGTAACATGTCCCGTGTATATTAAACCATCAGGGGAACACTCTCTCCTCACTTATACTGTTCACCTGGTAACATGTCCCGTGTATATTAAACCATCAGGGGAACACACTCTGCTGACATATACTGTTCACCTGGTAACATGTCCCGTGTACATTAAACCATCAGGGGAACACACTCTCCTCACCTATACTGTTCACCTGGTAACATGTCCCGTGTATATTAAACCATCAGGGGAACACACTCTCCTCACTTATACAGTTCACCTGGTAACATGTCCTTTGTATATTGAACCATCAGGGGAATACAGTCTCCTCACTTATACTGTTCACCTGGTAACATGTCCCGTGTATATTAAACCATCAGGGGAACACACTCTCCTCACTTATACTGCTCACCTGGTAACATCTCCCGTGTGCATTAAACAATCAGGGGAACACACTGTCCTCTCTTATACTGTTCACTTTGTAACATGTACCGTGTATATTAAACCATCAGGGGAACACACTCTCCTCACTTATACTGTTCACCTGGTAACATGTCCCGCGTATATTAAACCATCAGGGGAACACACTCTCCTCACTTATACTGCTCACCTGGTAACATCTCCCGTGTGTATTAAACAATCAGGGGAACACACTGTCCTCTCTTATACTGTTCACTTTGTAACATGTACCGTGTATATTAAAGCATCAGGGGAACTCACTCTCCTCACTTCTACTGTTCAACTGGTAACATGTCCCGTGTATATTAAACCATCAGGGAAACAGACTCTCCTAACTTATACTGTTCACCTGGTGACATGTCCCGTGTGCATTAAACAATCAGGGGAAAACACTCTCCTAACTTATACTGTTCACCTGGTGACATGTCCCGTGTGTATTAAACAATCAGGGGAACTCACTCTACTCACTTATACTGTTCACCTGGTATCATGTCCTGTATATATTAATCAATCTGGGGAACACACTCTCCTCACTTATACTGTTCACCTGGTAACATGTCCCGTTTGTATTAAACAATCAGGGGAACACAATCTCTTCACATATACTGTTCACCTGGTAACATGTCCCGTGTATATTAAACTATCAGGGGAACACATTCTCCTCACATATGCTGTTCACCGGGTATCATGTCCTGTGTATATTAAACCATCAGGGGAACACACTCTCCTCACTTATACTGTTCACCTGTTAACATGTCCCGTGTGCAATAAACAATCAGGGGTACACACTCTCCTCACTTATACTGTTCACCTGGTAACATGTCCAGTGCGTATTAAACCATCAGGGGAACACACTCTCCTCACAGATACTGTTCACTTGGTTACATGTCCCGTGTGTATTAAACAATCAGGGGAACACAATCTCTTCACTTACACTGTACACCTGGTAACATGTCCAGTGCGTATTAAACAATCAGGGGAACACACTCTCCTCACAGATACTGTTCACTTGGTTACATGTCCCGTGTGTATTAAACATTCAGGGGAACACACTCTCTTCACTTATACTGTTCACCTGGGAACATGTCCCGTGTATATTAAACAATCAGGGGAACACACTCTCCTCACTTATACTGTTCACCTGGTAACATGTCCTGTGTGTATTAAACAATCAGGGGAACACACTCTCCTCACTTATACTGTTCACCTGGTAACATGTCCCATGTATATTAAACAATCAGGGGAACACACTGTCCTCACTTATACTGTTCACCTGGTAACATGTCCCGTGCGTGTTAAACCATCAGGGGAACACTCTCTCCTCACTTATACTGTTCACCTGGGGAAATGTCCTGTCAGTATTAAACCATCAAGGGAACACACTCTCCTCACATATACTGTTCACCTGGTAACATGTCCTGTGTGTATTAAAGCATCAGGGGAACACACTCTCCTCACTTATACTGTTCACCTGGTAACATGTCCTGTGTGTATTAAACAATCAGGGGAACACACTCTCTTCTCTTATACTGTTCACCTGGTAACATGTCCCATGTATATTAAACCATCAGGGGAACACACTCTCCTCACTTATACTGTTCACCTGGTAACATGTCCCGTGCATATTAAACCATCAGGGGAAAGCTCTCTCCTCACTTATAATGTTCACCTGGGAACTTGTCCCGTGTATATTAAACCATCAGGGGAACACACTCTCCTCACTTATACTGTTCATCTGGTAACATGTCCCGTGCGTATTAAACCATCAGGGAAACACACTCTCCTCACTTCTACTGTTCACCTGGTGACATGTCCCATGTGTATTAAACCATCAGGGGAGCACACTCTCCTCACTTATACTGTTCACCTGGTGACGTGTCCCGTGTATATTAAACAATCAGGAGAACACACTCTCCTCACTTATACTGTTCATCTGGTAACATGTCCCGTGTGTATTAAAGAATCTGGTGAATACACTCTCCTCACTTATACTGTTCAACTGGTAACATGTCCCGTGTGTATTAAACAATCAGGGGAATACACTCTGCTCAATTATACTGTTCACCTGGTAACATGTCCCGTGTGTATTAAACAATCAGGGGAACACACTCTCCTCAATTATACAGTTCACCTGGTAACATGTCCCGTGTATATTAAACCATCAGGGGAACACACTCTCCTCACTTATACTGTTCACCTGGTAACATGTCCCGTGAATATTAAACCATCAGGAGAACACAATCTGCTCAATTATACAATTCATCTGGTAACATGTCCTGTGTATATTAAACAATCAGGGGAACACACTCTCCTCACTTACACGGTTCACCTGGTGACATGTCCCGTGCGTATTAAACCATCAGGGGAACACACTCTCCTCACTTATACTGTTCAACTGGTAAAATGTCCCGTGTATATTAAACCATCAGGGGAACACACTCTCCTCACTTATACTTTTCATCTGGTGACATGTCCCATGTAAATGAAACCATCAGGGGAACACACTCTCCTCACTTATACTGTTCACCTGGTTACATGTCCCATGTGTATTGAACAATCAGGGGAACACACTCTCCTCACTTATAATGTTCACCTGGTAACATGGCCTGTTTGTATTAAACAATCAGGGGAACACACTCTCCTCACTTATACTGTTCAGCTGGTAACATGTCCCGTGCATATTAAACCATCAGGAGAACACACTCTCCTCACTTATACTGTTCACCTGGTAACATGTTCCGTGTGTATTAAACCATGAGGGGAACACACTCTCCTCACTTATACTGTTCACCTGGTTACATGTCCCATGTGTATTGAACAATCAGGGGAACACACTCTCCTCACTTATAATGTTCACCTGGTAACATGGCCTGTTTGTATTAAACAATCAGGGGAACACACTCTCCTCACTTATACTGTTCAGCTGGTAACATGGCCTGTTTGTATTAAACAATCAGGGGAACACACTCTCCTCACTTATACTGTTCACCGGGTAACATTTCCCGTGTATATTAAACTATCAGGGGAACACACTCCGCTCACTTATACTGTTCACATGGTTACATGTCCCGTGTATATTAAAACATCAGGGGAACATACTCTCCTCACATATACTGTTCACCTGGTGACATGTCCCGTGCATATTAAACAATCAGGGGAACACACTCTCCTCACTCCTACTCTTGAGCTGGTAACATGCCCGTGTATATTAAACCATCAGGGGAACACACTCTCCTCACTTCTACTGTTAACCTCGTAACATGTCCCGTGTATATTAAACCATCAGGGGAACACACTCTCCTCACTTATACTGTTCACCTGGTAACATGTCCCGTGTGTATTCAACAATCAGGGGAACACACTCTCCTCACTTATACTGTACACCTGGTAACATGTCCCGTGTATATTAAACCATCTGGGGAACACACTCTCCTCACTTATACTGTTCACCTGGTGACATGTCCCGTCTGTATTAACCCATCAGGTGAACACACTCTCCTCACTTCTACTGTTCACATGGTGACATGTCCTTTGTGTATTAAACCATCAGGGGAACACACTCTCCTCACTTCTACTGTTCACATGGTGACATGTCCTTTGTGTATTAAATCATCAGGGCAACACACTCTCCTCACTTATACTGTTCACCTGTTGACATGTCCCGTGTATATTAAACAATCAGGAGAACAAACTCTCCTCACTTATACTGTTCACCTGGTAACATGTCCCGTGTATATTATACCATCAGGGGAACACACTCTCCTCACTTACACTGTTCACCTGGTAACATGTCCCACGTATATTAAACAATCATGGGAAAACACTCTGGTCACTTATACTGTTCACCTGGTCACATGTCCTGTGTGTATTAAACCATTAGGGGAACACACTCTCCTCACTTATACTGTGCACCTGGTAACATGTCCTGTGTATATTAAACCATCAGGGCAACACACTCTCCTCACTTATACTGTTCACCTGGTAACATGTCCCGTGTATATTAAACCATCAGGGGAACACACTCTCCTCACTTATACTGTTCACCTGGTAACAGGTCCCGTGTATATTAAACCATCAGGGCAACACACTCTCCTCACTTATACTGTTCACCTGGTAACATGTCCTGTGTATATTAAACCATCAGGGCAACACACTCTCCTCACTTATACTGTTCACCTGGTAACATGTCCCGTGTATATTAAACCATCAGGGGAACACACTCTCCTCACTTATACTGTTCACCTGGTAACAGGTCCCGTGTATATTAAACCATCAGGGCAACACACTCTCCTCACTTATACTCTTCACCTGGTGACATGTCCTGTGTATATTAAACAATCAGGGGAACACACTCTCCTCACTTCAGCTCGTCACCTGGTAACATGTCCCGTTTATATTAAATCATCAGGGCAACACACTCTCCTCACATATAATGTTCACCTAGTAACATGTCCTGTGTTTATTAAACCATCAGGGGAACACACTCTCCTCACTTATACTCTTCACCAGGTAACATGTCCCGTGTATATTAAACCATCAGGGGAAAACACTCTCCTCACTATTCTGTTCACCTGGTAACATGTACCGTGCGTATTAAACAATCAGGGGAACACACTCTCCTCACTTATACTGTTCACCTGGTAACATGTTCCGTGTATATTAAACTATCAGGGGAACACACTCTCCTCACTTATACTGTTCATCTGGTAACATGCCCCGTGTGTATTAAACAATCAGGGGAACACACACTCCTCACTTACACTGTTCACCTGGTAACATGTCCCGTGTATATTAAACCATCAGGGGAACACACTCTACTTACTTATACTGTTCACCTGGTAACATGTCCCATGTATAAGAAACCATCAGGGGAACACACTCTCCTCACTTATACTGTTCACCTGGTAACATGTCCTGTGTATATTAAACCATCAGGGGAACACACTCTACTTACTTATACTGTTCACCTGGTAACATGTCCCATGTATAAGAAACCATCAGGGGAACACACTCTCCTCACTTATACTGTTCACCTGGTAACATGTCCCGTGTGCATTACAAAATCCGGGGAACACACTCTCCTCACTTATACTGTTCATCTGGTAACATGTCCCGTGTGCATTAAACAATCAGGGAACATACTCTCCTCACTTATACTGTTCTCCTGGTAACATGTCCCGTGCGTATTAATCAATCAGGGGAACACACTCTACTTACTTATACTGTTCACCTGGTAACATGACCCGTGTGCATTAAACCATCATGGGAAAACACTCTCCTCACTATTCTGTTCACCTGGTAACATGTCCAGTGTGAATTAAACAATCTCGGGAACACAATCTCCTCACTTATACTGTTCACCTGGTGACATGTCCCGTGTTCATTAAACAATCAGGGGAACACACCCTCCCCACTTATACTGTTCACCTGGTGACATGTCCCGTGTTCATTAAACAATCAGGGGAACACACTCTCCTCACTTATACTGTTCACCTGGTGTCATGTCCCGTGTTCATTAAACAATCAGGGGAACATACTCTCCTCACTTCTACTCTAGAGCTGGTAACATGTCCCGTGTATATTAAACCATCAGGGGAACACACTCTCCTCACTGATACTGTTCACCTGGTAAAATGTCCCGTGCATGTTAAACCATCAGGGGAACACACACTCCTCACTTATACTCTTCACCTGGTGACATGTCCCGTGCGCATAAAACCATCAGGGGAATACACTCTCCTCACTTATACTGTTCACCTGGTGACATGTCCCGCGTGCATTAAACAATCAGGGGAACACACTCTCCTCACTTATACTCTTCATCAGGTAACGTGTCCCGTGTATTTTAAACCATCAGGGGAACACACTCTCCTCACTTATACTGTTCACCTGGTAACATGTCCCAAGTTTATTAAACAATCAGGGGAACACACTCTCCTCTCTTCTGCTCTTCACCTGGTAACATGTCCCATGTATATTAAATCATCAGGGCAACACACTCTCTTCACTTATACTGTTCACCTGGTAACATGTCTTGTGTATATTAAACCATCAGGGGAACTCACTCTCCTCACTTATACTGTTCACCTGGTAACATGTCCCGTGCATATTAAGCCATCTGGGGAACACATTCTCCTCACTTATACTTTTCACCTAGTGCCATGTCCTGTGAATATTAAACCATCAGGGGAACACACTCTGCTCACTTATACTGTTCACCTGTTGACATGTCCCGTGTATATTAAACAATCAGGGAAACAAACTCTGCTCACTTATACTGTTCACCTGGTGACATGTCCCGCGTATATTAAACCATCAGGGGAACGCACTCTCCTCTCTTATACTTTTCACCTGGTAACATGTCCCGTGTAAGTCAAACCATCATGGGAACTCACTCTCCTCACTTATTCTGTTCATCTGGTAACATGTCCCGTGTGCATTAAACAATCAGGGAACACACTCTCCTCACTTATACTGTTCACCTGGTAACATGTCCCGTGAGTATTAAACAATCAGGGAACACACTCTCCTCACTTATACTGTTCACCTGGTAACATGTCCCGTGTGTATTAAACAATCAGGGGAACACACTCTCCTCACTTACACTGTTCACCTGGTGACATGTCCCGTGTGTATTAAACAATCAGGGGAACACACTCTCCTCACTTATACTGTTCACCTGGTAACATGTCCCGTGTGTATTAATCCATCAGGGGAACACACTCTCCTCACCTATACTGTTCACCTGGTAACATGTCCCGTGTGTATTAAACCATCAGGGGAACACACCCTCCTCACTTATACTGTTCACCTAGTGACATGTCCCGTGTTCATTAAACAATCAGGGGAACACACTCTCCTCACTTATACTGTTCACCTAGTGACATGTCCCGTGTTCATTAAACAATCAGGGGAACATACTCTCCTCACTTCTACTCTAGAGCTGGTAACATGTCCCGTGCATATTAAACCATCAGGGGAACACACTCTCCTCACTTATACTGTTCACCTGGTAACATGTCCCGTGTGTATTAAACAATCAGGGGAACACACTCTCCTCACTTACACTGTTCACCTGGTGACATGTCCTGTGTATATTAAACCATCAGGGGAACATACTCTCTTCACTTATACTGTTCACCTGGTAACATGTCCCGTGTGTATTAAACCATCAGGGGAACACACTCTCCTCACCTATACTGTTCACCTGGTAACATGTCCCGTGTGTATTAAACCATCAGGGGAACACACCCTCCTCACTTATACTGTTCACCTAGTGACATGTCCCGTGTTCATTAAACAATCAGGGGAACACACTCTCCTCACTTATACTGTTCACCTAGTGACATGTCCCGTGTTCATTAAACAATCAGGGGAACATACTCTCCTCACTTCTACTCTAGAGCTGGTAACATGTCCCGTGTATATTAAACCATCAGGGGAACACACTCTCCTCACTTATACTGTTCAACTGGTAACATGTCCCGTGTATATTAAACAATCAGGGGAACACACTCTCCTCACTTATACTGTTCACCTGGTAACATGTCTTGTGTATATGAAACCATCAGGGGAACATACTCTCTTCACTTATACTCTTCACCTGGTAACATGTCTTGTGTATATTAAACCATCAGGGGAACACACACTCCTCACTTATACTCTTCACCTGGTGACATGTCCCGTGCGCATAAAACCATCAGGGGAATACACTCTCCTCACTTATACTGTTCACCTGGTGACATGTCCCGCGTGCATTAAACAATCAGGGGAACACACTCTCCTCACTTATACTCTTCATCAGGTAACGTGTCCCGTGTATTTTAAACCATCAGGGGAACACACTCTCCTCACTTATACTGTTCACCTGGTAACATGTCCCAAGTTTATTAAACAATCAGGGGAACACACTCTCCTCTCTTCTGCTCTTCACCGGGTAACATGTCCCATGTATATTAAATCATCAGGGCAACACACTCTCTTCACTTATACTGTTCACCTGGTAACATGTCTTGTGTATATTAAACCATCAGGGGAACTCACTCTCCTCACTTATACTGTTCACCTGGTAACATGTCCCGTGCATATTAAGCCATCTGGGGAACACATTCTCCTCACTTATACTTTTCACCTAGTGACATGTCCTGTGAATATTAAACCATCAGGGGAACACACTCTGCTCACTTATACTGTTCACCTGTTGACATGTCCCGTGTATATTAAACAATCAGGGAAACAAACTCTGCTCACTTATACTGTTCACCTGGTGACATGTCCCGCGTATATTAAACCATCAGGGGAACGCACTCTCCTCTCTTATACTTTTCACCTGGTAACATGTCCCGTGTAAGTCAAACCATCATGGGAACTCACTCTCCTCACTTATTCTGTTCATCTGGTAACATGTCCCGTGTGCATTAAACAATCAGGGAACACACTCTCCTCACTTATACTGTTCACCTGGTAACATGTCCCGTGAGTATTAAACAATCAGGGAACACACTCTCCTCACTTATACTGTTCACCTGGTAACATGTCCCGTGTGTATTAAACAATCAGGGGAACACACTCTCCTCACTTACACTGTTCACCTGGTGACATGTCCCGTGTGTATTAAACAATCAGGGGAACACACTCTCCTCACTTATACTGTTCACCTGGTAACATGTCCCGTGTGTATTAAACCATCAGGGGAACACACTCTCCTCACCTATACTGTTCACCTGGTAACATGTCCCGTGTGTATTAAACCATCAGGGGAACACACCCTCCTCACTTATACTGTTCACCTAGTGACATGTCCCGTGTTCATTAAACAATCAGGGGAACACACTCTCCTCACTTATACTGTTCACCTAGTGACATGTCCCGTGTTCATTAAACAATCAGGGGAACATACTCTCCTCACTTCTACTCTAGAGCTGGTAACATGTCCCGTGCATATTAAACCATCAGGGGAACACACTCTCCTCACTTATACTGTTCACCTGGTAACATGTCCCGTGTGTATTAAACAATCAGGGGAACACACTCTCCTCACTTACACTGTTCACCTGGTGACATGTCCTGTGTATATTAAACCATCAGGGGAACATACTCTCTTCACTTATACTGTTCACCTGGTAACATGTCCCGTGTGTATTAAACCATCAGGGGAACACACTCTCCTCACCTATACTGTTCACCTGTTAACATGTCCCGTGTGTATTAAACCATCAGGGGAACACACCCTCCTCACTTATACTGTTCACCTAGTGACATGTCCCGTGTTCATTAAACAATCAGGGGAACACACTCTCCTCACTTATACTGTTCACCTAGTGACATGTCCCGTGTTCATTAAACAATCAGGGGAACATACTCTCCTCACTTCTACTCTAGAGCTGGTAACATGTCCCGTGTATATTAAACCATCAGGGGAACACACTCTCCTCACTTATACTGTTCAACTGGTAACATGTCCCGTGTATATTAAACAATCAGGGGAACACACTCTCCTCACTTATACTGTTCACCTGGTAACATGTCTTGTGTATATGAAACCATCAGGGGAACATACTCTCTTCACTTATACTCTTCACCTGGTAACATGTCTTGTGTATATTAAACCATCAGGGGAACACAGTCTCCTCACTTATACTGTTATCCTGGTAACATGTCCCGTGTGCATTAAACAGTCAGGGGAACACACTCTCCTCACTGATACTGTTCACCTGGTAACATGTCCTGTGTGTATTAAACCATCAGGGGAACATACTCTCTTCACTTATACTGTTCACCTGGTAACATGTCTTGTGTATATTAAACCATCAGGGGAACACTCTCTCCTCACTTATACTGTTTACCTGGTAATATGTCCTGTGTGCATTAAACAATCAGGGGAACACAATCTCCTCACTTATACTGTTCACCAGGTGACATGTCCTGTGTATATTAAACCATCAGGGGAACATACTCTCTTCACTTATACTGTTCACCTGGTAACATGTCTTGTGTATATTAAACCATCAGGGGAACACACTCTCCTCACTTATACGGTTCACCTGGTAACATGTCCCGTGTGCATTAAACAATCAGGGGAACACACTCTCCTCACTTATACTGTTCACCTGGTAACATGTCCTGTGTATATTAAACCATCAGGGGAACATACTCTCTTCACTTATACTGTTCACCTGGTAACATGTCTTGTGTATATTAAACCATCAGGGGAACACACTCTCCTCACTTATACTGTTTACCTGGTAACATGTCCTGTGTGTATTAAACCATCAGGGGAACACGCTCTCCTCACTTATACTGTTTACCTGGTAACATGTCCTGTGTATATTAAACCATCAGGGGAACAAACTCTGCTCACTTATACTGTTCACCTGGTAACATGTCCCGTGTATATTAAACCATCAGGGGAACACACTCTCCTCACTTATACTGTTTACCTGGTAACATGTCCTGTGTGTATTAAACCATCAGGGGAACACACTCTCCTCACTTATACTGTTTACCTGGTAACATGTCCTGTACATATTAAACCATCAGGGGAACAAACTCTGCTCACTTATACTGTTCACACGGTAACATGTCCTGTGTGCATTAAACCATTTGGGGAACACACTCTCCTCACTTATACTGTTCATATGGTAACATATCCCGTGCATATTAAACCATCAGGGGAACGCACACTCCTCACTTCTACTCTTCAAATGGTAACATGTCCTGTGTATATTAAACCATCAGGGCAACACACTCTCCTCACCTATACTGTTCACCTGGTAACATGTCCCGTGTATATTAAACCATCAGGGGAACACACTCTCCTCACTTATACTGTTCACCTGGTAACATATCCCGTGTATATTAAACCATCAGGGGAACACACTCTCCTCACTTATACTGTTCACCTGGTAACATGTCCCGTATATATTAAACCATCAGGGGAACACACTCTCCTCACTTATACTGTTCAACTGGTAACATGTCCCGTGTATATTAAATAATCAGGGCAACACACTCTCCTCACTTATACTGTTCACCTGGTAACATGTCCCGTGTATATTAAATAATCAGGGGAACACACTCTCCTCACTTATACTGTTCACCTGGTGACATGTCCCTTGCGTATTAAACCATCAGGGCAACACACTCTCCTCACTTATACTGTTCACCTGGTAACATGTCCTGTGTTTATTAAACCATCAGGGGAACACACTCTCCTCACTTATACTCTTCACCAGGTAACATGTCCCGTGTATATTAAACCATCAGGGGAAAACACTCTCCTCACTATTCTGTTCACCTGGTAACATGTACCGTGCGTATTAAACAATCAGGGGAAAACACTCTCCTCACTTATACTGTTCATCTGGTAACATGTCCCGTGTGTATTAAACAATCAGGGGAACACACACTCCTCACTTATACTGTTCACCTGGTAACATGTCCTGTGTATATTAAACCATCAGGGGAACACACTCTCTTCACTTATACTGTTCACCTGGTAACATGTCCCATGTATAAGAAACCATCAGGGGAACACAATCTCCTCACTTATACTGTTCACCTGGTAACATGTCCCGTGTGCATTACAAAATCCGGGGAACACACTCTCCTCACTTATACTGTTCATCTGGTAACATGTCCCGTGTGCATTAAACAATCAGGGAACACACTCTCCTCACTTATACTGTTCATCTGGTAACATGTCCCGTGCGTATTAATCAATCAGGGGAACACACTCTACTTACTTATACTGTTCACCTGGTAACATGTCCCGTGTGCATTAAACCATCATGGGAAAACACTCTCCTCACTATTCTGTTCACCTGGTAACATGTCCCGTGTGAATTAAACAATCAGGGGAACACACTCTCCTCACTTATACTGTTCACCTGGTAACATGTCCTGTGTATATTAAACCATCAGGGGAACATACTCTCTTCAATTATACTGTTCACCTGGTAACATGTCTTGTGTATATTAAACCATCAGGGGAACACACTCTCCTCACTTATACTGTTTACCTGGTAACATGTCCTGTGTGTATTAAACCATCAGGGGAACACACTCTCCTCACTTATACTGTTTACCTGGTAACATGTCCTGTGTATATTAAACCATCAGCGGAACAAACTCTGCTCACTGATACTGTTCACCTGGTAATATGTCCCGTGTATATTAAACCATCAGGGGAACACACTCTCCTCACTTATACTGTTTACCTGGTAACATGTCCTGTGTGTATTAAACCATCAGTGGAACACACTCTCCTCACTTTTACTGTTTACCTGGTAACATGTCCTGTGTATATTAAACCATCAGGGGAACAAACTCTGCTCACTTATACTGTTCACACGGTAACATGTCCTGTGTGCATTAAACCATTTGGGGAACACACTCTCCTCACTTATACTGTTCATATGGTAACATATCCCGTGTGTATTAAACCATCAGGGGAACACACACTCCTCACTTCTACTCTTCAAATGGTAACATGTCCTGTGTATATTAAACCATCAGGGCAACAAACTTTCCTCACTTATACTGTTCACCTGGTAACATGTCCCGTGTATATTAAACCATCAGGGGAACACACTCTCCTCTCTTCTACTCTTCAAATGGTAACATGTCCTGTGTATATTAAACCATCAGGGGAACACACTCTCCTCACTTATACTGTTCACCTGGTGACATGTCCCGTGTTCATTAAACAATCAGGGGAACACACCCTCCTCACTTATACTGTTCACCTGGTGACATGTCCCGTGTTCATTAAACAATCAGGGGAACACACTCTCCTCACTTATACTGTTCACCTGGTGACATGTCCCGTGTTCATTAAACAATCAGGGGAACACAATCTCCTCACTGATACTGTTCACCTGGTAACATGTCCCGTGTATATTAAACCATCAGGGGAACACACTCTCCTCACTTATACTGTTCACCTGGTAACATGTCCCGTGTATATTAAAACATCAGCGGAACACAATCTCCTCACTTATACTGTTCACCAGGTGACATGTCCCGTGTATATGAAACCATCAGGGGAACACACACTCCTCACTTATACTCTTCACCTGGTGACATGTCCCGTGCGCATAAAACCATCAGGGGAATACACTCTCCTCACTTATACTGTTCACCTGGTGACATGTCCCGCGTGCATTAAACAATCAGGGGAACACACTCTCCTCACTTATACTGTTCACCTGGTAACATGTCCCGTATATATTAAACCATCAGGGGAACACACTCTCCTCACTTATACTGTTCATCTGGTAACATGTCCCGTGTATATTACATAATCAGGGCAACACACTCTCCTCACTTATACTGTTCACCTGGTAACATGTCCCGTGTATATTAAACCATCAGGGGAACACACTCTCCTCACTTATACTGTTCACCTGGTGACATGTCCCTTGCGTATTAAACCATCAGGGCAACACACTCTCCTCACTTATACTGTTCACCTGGTAACATGTCCCGTGCGCATTAAACCATCATGGGAAAACACTCTCCTCACTATTCTGTTCACCTGGTAACATGTCCCGTGTGTATTAAACAATCAGGGGAACACAATCTCCTCACTTATACTGTTCACCTAGTAACATGTCCTGTGTATATTAAACAATCAGGGGAACACACTCTCCTCACTTCTGCTCTTCACCTGGTAACATGTCCCGTGTATATTAAATCATCAGGGGAACTCACTCTCCTCACTTATACTGTTCACCTGGTAACATGTCCCGTGCATATTAAGCCATCTGGGGAACACACTCTGCTCACTTATACTCTTCGCCTGGTGACATGTCCCGCGTATATTAAACCATCAGTGGAACACCCTCTCCTCACTTATACTGTTCACCTGGTAACATGTCCCGTGTAAGTTAAACCATCATGGGAACTCACTCTCCTCACTTATAGATTTCAACTGGTAACATGTCCCGTGTGCATTAAACAATCAGGGGAACACACTCTCCTCACTTATTCTGTTCACCTGGTGACATGTCCCATGTGTATTAAACAATCAGGGGAACACACTCTCCTCACTTATACTGTTCATCTGGTAACATGTCCCGTGCGTATTAAACAATCAGGGGAACACACTCTCCTCACTTCTACTGTTCACCTGGTAACATGTCCCGTGTATATTAAACCATCAGGGGAACACACTCTCCTCACTTATACTGTTCACGTGGTAACATGTCCCGTGTGTATTAAACAATCAGGGGAACAGACTCTCCTCACTTATACTTTTCACCTGGTGACATGTCCCGTGTGTATTAAACAATCAGGGGAACACACTCTCCTCACTTATACTGTTCACCTGGTAACATGTCCCGTGTATATTAAACCATCAGGGGAACACACTCTCCTCACTTATACTGTTCACCTGGTGACGTGTCCCGTGTGCATTAAACAATCAGGGGAACACACTCCCCTCACTTATACTGTTCACCTGGTAACATGTCCCGTGCGCATTAAATCATCAGGGGAAAACACTCTCCTCACTATTCTTTTCACCTGGTAACATGTCCCGTGTATATTAAACCATCAGGGCAACAAACTCTCCTCACTTATACTGTTCACCTGGTAACATGTCCCGTGTATATTAAACCATCAGGGGAACACACTCTCCTTACTTCTACTGTTCACCTGGTGACATGTCCCATGTATATTAAACCATCAGGGGAACACACTCTCCTCACTTATACTGTTCACCTGGTAACATGTCCCGTGTATGTTAAACAATCAGGGGAACACAATCTCCTCACTTTTACTGTTCACCTGGTAAAATGTCCCGTGTATGTTAAACCATCAGGGGAACACACTCTCCTCACTTATACTCTTCACCTGGTGACATATCCCGTGTGCATTAAACCATCAGGGGAACACACTCTCCTCACTTATACTCTTCATCAGGTAACGTGTCCCGTGTATATTAAATCATCAGGTCAACACACTCTCCTCACATATACTGTTCACCTGGTAACATGTCTCGTGTATATTAAACCATCAGGGGAACACACTCTCCTCACTTATACTGTTCACCTGGTAACATGTCCCGTGCATATTAAGCCATCTGGGGAACACACTCTCCTCACTTATACTTTACACCTAGTAACATGTCCTGTGTATATTAAACCATCAGGGGAACACACTCTCCTCACTTATACTCTTCACCAGGTAACATGTCCTGTGAATATTAAACCATCAGGGGAACACACTCTCCTCACTTATACTGTTCACCTGGTGACATGTCCCACGTATATTAAACCATCAGTGGAACACGCTCTCCTCACTTATACTGTTCACCTGGTAACATGTCCCGTGTGAGTTAAACCATCATGGGAACTCACTCTCCTCACTTATAGATTTCACCTGGTAACATTTCCCGTGTGCATTTAACAATCAGGGGAACACACTCTCCTCACTTATTCTGTTCATCTGGTGACATGTCCCGTGTGTATTAAACAATCAGGGGAACACACTCTCCTCACTTATAGAGTTCACCTGGTAACATGTCCCGTGTGTATTAAACCATCAGGGGAACACACTCTCCTCACTTATACTGTTCATCTGGTAACATGTCCTGTGTATATTAAACAATCAGGGGAACACACTCTCCTCACTTATACTGTTCATCTGGTAACATGTCCCGTGTAAGTCAAACCATCATGGGAACTCACTCTCCTCACTTATTCTGTTCACCTGGTAACATGTCCCGTGTATATTAAACAATCAGGGGAACACACTCTCCTCACTTATACTGTTCACCAGGTGACATGTCCTGTGTATATTAAACCATCAGGGGAACATACTCTCTTCACTTATACTCTTCACCTGGTAACATGTCTTGTGTATATTAAACCATCAGGGGAACACACTCTCCTCACTTATACTGTTTACCTGGTAACATGTCCTGTGTGTATTAAACCATCAGGGGAACACACTCTCCTCACTTATACTGTTTACCTGGTAACATGTCCTGTGTATATTAAACCATCAGGGGAACAAACTCTGCTCACTTATACTGTTCACACGGTAACATGTCCTGTGTGCATTAAACCATTTGGGGAACACACTCTCCTCACTTATACTGTTCATATGGTAACATATCCCGTGTGTATTAAGCCATCAGGGGAACACACACTCCTCACTTCTACTCTTCAAATGGTAACATGTCCTGTGTATATTAAACCATCAGGAGAACACACTCTGCTCACTTATACTCTTCGCCTGGTGACATGTCCCGTGTATATTAAACCATCAGTGGAACACCCTCTCCTCACTTATACTGTTCACCTGGTAACATGTCCCGTGTAAGTTAAACCATCATGGGAACTCACTCTCCTCACTTATAGATTTCAACTGGTAACATGTCCCGTGTGCATTAAACAATCAGGGGAACACACTCTCCTCACTTATTCTGTTCACCTGGTGACATGTCCCATGTGTATTAAACAATCAGGGGAACACACTCTCCTCACTTATACTGTTCACCTGGTAACATGTCCCATGCGTATTAAACAATCAGGGGACCACACTCTCCTCACTTCTACTGTTCACCTGGTAACATGTCCCGTGTATATTAAACCATCAGGGGAACACACTCTCCTCACTTATACTGTTCACCTGGTAAAATGTCCCGTGAGTATTAAACAATCAGGGGAACACACTCTCCTCACTTATACTTTTCACCTGGTGACATGTCCCGTGTGTATTAAACAATCAGGGGAACACACTCTCCTCACTTATACTGTTCACCTGGTAACATGTCCCGTGTGCATTAAACAATCAGGGGAACACACTCCCCTCACTTATACTGTTCACCTGGTGACGTGTCCCGTTTGCATTAAACAATCAGGGGAACACACTCTCCTCACTTATACTTTTCACCTGGGAACATGTCCCGTGTATATTAAACCATCAGGGCAACAAACTCTCCTCACTTATACTGTTCACCTGGTAACATGTACCGTGTATATTAAACCATCAGGGGAACACTCTCTCCTTACTTCTACTGTTCACCTGGTGACATGTCCCGTGTATATTAAACCATCAGGGGAAAACACTCTCCTCACTATTCTGTTCACCTGGTAACATGTCCCGTGTATATTAAACCATCAGGGAAACAAACTCTCCTCACTTATACTGTTCACCTGGTAACATGTCCCGTGTATATTAAACCATCAGGGGAACACACTCTCCTTACTTCTACTGTTCACCTGGTGACATGTCCCTTGTATATTAAACCATCAGGGGAACACACTCTCCTCACTTATACTGTTCACCTGGTAACATGTCCCGTGTATGTTAAACAATCAGGGGAACACAATCTCCTCACTTTTACTGTTCACCTGGTAAAATGTCCCGTGTATGTTAAACCATCAGGGGAACACACTCTCCTCACTTGTACTTTTCACCTGGTGACATATCCCGTGTGCATTAAACCATCAGGGGAACAGACTCTCCTCACTTATACTGTTCACCTGGTAACATGTCCCGTGTATGTTAAACAATCAGGGGAACACAATCTCCTCACTTTTACTGTTCACCTGGTAAAATGTCCCGTGTATGTTAAACCATCAGGGGAACTCACTCTCCTCACTTATACTCTTCACCTGGTGACATATCCCGTGTGCATTAAACAATCAGGGGAACACACTCTCCTCACTTATACTCTTCATCAGGTAACGTGTCCCGTGTATATTAAACCATCAGGGGAACACACTCTCCTCACTTATACTCTTCACCTGGTGACATATCCCGTGTGCATTAAACAATCAGGGGAACACACTCTCCTCACTTATACTCTTCATCAGGTAACGTGTCCCGTGTATATTAAACAATCAGGGGAACACACTCTCCTCACTTATACTCTTCACCAGGTAACATGTCCTGTGAATATTAAACCATCAGGGGAACACACTCTCCTCACTTATACTGTTCACTAGGTGACATGTCCCACGTATATTAAACCATCAGTGGAACACTCTCTCCTCACTTATACTGTTCACCTGGTAACATGTCCCGTGTATATTAAACAATCAGGGGAACACACTCTCCTCACTTATACTGTTTACCTGGTAACATGTCCCGTGTGAGTTAAACCATCATGGGAACTCACTCTCCTCTCTTATAGATTTCACCTGGTAACATGTCCCGTGTGCATTTAACAATCAGGGGAACACACTCTCCTCACTTATTCTGTTCATCTGGTAACATGTCCCATGTGTATTAAACAATCAGGGGAACACACTCTCCTCACTTATACTGTTCACCAGGTGACATGTCCTGTGTATATTAAACCATCAGGGGAACATACTCTCTTCACTTATACTCTTCACCTGGTAACATGTCTTGTGTATATTAAACCATCAGGGGAACACACTCTCCTCACTTATACTGTTTACCTGGTAACATGTCCTGTGTATATTAAACCATCAGGGGAACAAACTCTGCTCACTTATACTGTTCACACGGTAACATGTCCTGTGTGCATTAAACCATTTGGGGAACACACTCTCCTCACTTATACTGTTCATATGGTAACATATCCCGTGTGTATTAAGCCATCAGGGGAACACACACTCCTCACTTCTACTCTTCAAATGGTAACATGTCCTGTGTATATTAAACCATCAGGAGAACACACTCTGCTCACTTATACTCTTCGCCTGGTGACATGTCCCGTGTATATTAAACCATCAGTGGAACACCCTCTCCTCACTTATACTGTTCACCTGGTAACATGTCCCGTGTAAGTTAAACCATCATGGGAACTCACTCTCCTCACTTATAGATTTCAACTGGTAACATGTCCCGTGTGCATTAAACAATCAGGGGAACACACTCTCCTCACTTATTCTGTTCACCTGGTGACATGTCCCATGTGTATTAAACAATCAGGGGAACACACTCTCCTCACTTATACTGTTCACCTGGTAACATGTCCCATGCGTATTAAACAATCAGGGGACCACACTCTCCTCACTTCTACTGTTCACCTGGTAACATGTCCCGTGTATATTAAACCATCAGGGGAACACACTCTCCTCACTTATACTGTTCACCTGGTAAAATGTCCCGTGAGTACTAAACAATCAGGGGAACACACTCTCCTCACTTATACTTTTCACCTGGTGACATGTCCCGTGTGTATTAAACAATCAGGGGAACACACTCTCCTCACTTATACTGTTCACCTGGTAACATGTCCCGTGTGCATTAAACAATCAGGGGAACACACTCCCCTCACTTATACTGTTCACCTGGTGACGTGTCCCGTTTGCATTAAACAATCAGGGGAACACACTCTCCTCACTTATACTTTTCACCTGGGAACATGTCCCGTGTATATTAAACCATCAGGGCAACAAACTCTCCTCACTTATACTGTTCACCTGGTAACATGTACCGTGTATATTAAACCATCAGGGGAACACTCTCTCCTTACTTCTACTGTTCACCTGGTGACATGTCCCGTGTATATTAAACCATCAGGGGAAAACACTCTCCTCACTATTCTGTTCACCTGGTAACATGTCCCGTGTATATTAAACCATCAGGGAAACAAACTCTCCTCACTTATACTGTTCACCTGGTAACATGTCCCGTGTATATTAAACCATCAGGGGAACACACTCTCCTTACTTCTACTGTTCACCTGGTGACATGTCCCTTGTATATTAAACCATCAGGGGAACACACTCTCCTCACTTATACTGTTCACCTGGTAACATGTCCCGTGTATGTTAAACAATCAGGGGAACACAATCTCCTCACTTTTACTGTTCACCTGGTAAAATGTCCCGTGTATGTTAAACCATCAGGGGAACACACTCTCCTCACTTGTACTTTTCACCTGGTGACATATCCCGTGTGCATTAAACCATCAGGGGAACAGACTCTCCTCACTTATACTGTTCACCTGGTAACATGTCCCGTGTATGTTAAACAATCAGGGGAACACAATCTCCTCACTTTTACTGTTCACCTGGTAAAATGTCCCGTGTATGTTAAACCATCAGGGGAACACACTCTCCTCACTTATACTCTTCACCTGGTGACATATCCCGTGTGCATTAAACAATCAGGGGAACACACTCTCCTCACTTATACTCTTCATCAGGTAACGTGTCCCGTGTATATTAAACCATCAGGGGAACACACTCTCCTTACTTCTACTGTTCACCTGGTGACATGTCCCTTGTATATTAAACCATCAGGGGAACACACTCTCCTCACTTATACTGTTCACCTGGTAACATGTCCCGTGTATGTTAAACAATCAGGGGAACACAATCTCCTCACTTTTACTGTTCACCTGGTAAAATGTCCCGTGTATGTTAAACCATCAGGGGAACACACTCTCCTCACTTGTACTTTTCACCTGGTGACATATCCCGTGTGCATTAAACCATCAGGGGAACAGACTCTCCTCACTTATACTGTTCACCTGGTAACATGTCCCGTGTATGTTAAACAATCAGGGGAACACAATCTCCTCACTTTTACTGTTCACCTGGTAAAATGTCCCGTGTATGTTAAACCATCAGGGGAACACACTCTCCTCACTTATACTCTTCACCTGGTGACATATCCCGTGTGCATTAAACAATCAGGGGAACACACTCTCCTCACTTATACTCTTCATCAGGTAACGTGTCCCGTGTATATTAAACCATCAGGGGAACACACTCTCCTCACTTATACTCTTCACCTGGTGACATATCCCGTGTGCATTAAACAATCAGGGGAACACACTCTCCTCACTTATACTCTTCATCAGGTAACGTGTCCCGTGTATATTAAACCATCAGGGGAACACACTCTCCTCACTTATACTCTTCACCAGGTAACATGTCCTGTGAATATTAAACCATCAGGGGAACACACTCTCCTCACTTATACTGTTCACTAGGTGACATGTCCCACGTATATTAAACCATCAGTGGAACACTCTCTCCTCACTTATACTGTTCACCTGGTAACATGTCCCGTGTATATTAAACAATCAGGGGAACACACTCTCCTCACTTATACT
Source organism: Heterodontus francisci (assembly GCF_036365525.1). Taxonomy (NCBI): domain Eukaryota; kingdom Metazoa; phylum Chordata; class Chondrichthyes; order Heterodontiformes; family Heterodontidae; genus Heterodontus; species Heterodontus francisci. The sequence goes on along the minus strand of NW_027141175.1, from coordinate 215,018 downwards.
GTTTACCTGGTAACATGTCCCGTGTGAGTTAAACCATCATGGGAACTCACTCTCCTCTCTTATAGATTTCACCTGGTAACATGTCCCGTGTGCATTTAACAATCAGGGGAACACACTCTCCTCACTTATTCTGTTCATCTGGTAACATGTCCCGTGCGTATTAAACAATCAGGGGAACACACTCTCCTCACTTATACTGTTCACCTGGTAACATGTCCCGTGTGTATTAAACAATCAGGGGAACACACTCTCCTCACTTATACTGTTCACCTGGTAACATGTCCCGTGTGTATTAAACAATCAGGGGAACACACTCTCCTCACTTATACTGTTCACCTGGTAACATGTCCCGTGTGTATTAAACAATCAGGGGAACACACTCTCCTCACTATTCTGTTCACCTGGTAACATGAGCCGTGTGTATTAAACAATCAGGGGAACAGACTCTCCTCACTATTCTGTTCACCTGGTAACATGTCCCGTGTGTATTAAACCATCAGGGGAACACACTCTCCTCACTTATACTGTTCATCTGGTAACATGTCCCGTGTATATTAAATCATCAGGGGAACACACTGACCTCACTTATACTGTTCACCTGGTAACATGTCCCGTGCGTATTAAACAATCAGGGGAAAACATTCTCCTCACTATTCTGTTCACCTGGTAACATGTCCCGTGTGTATTAAACAATCAGGGGAACACACTCTCCTCACTTATACTGTTCACCTGGTAACATGTCCCATGTATATGAAACCATCAGGGGAACACACTCTCCTCACTTCTACTGTTCACCTGGTAACATGTCCCGTGTGCATTAAAAAATCAGGGGAACACACTCTCCTCACTTATACTGTTCATCTGGTAACATGTCCCGTGTATATTAAACCATCAGGGGAACACACTCTCCTCACTTATACTGTTCATCTGGTAACATGTCCCGTGTATATTAAACCATCAGGGGAACACACTCTCCTCACTTATACTGTTCACCTGGTGACATGTCCCTTGCGTATTAAACCATCAGTGCAACACACTCTCCTCACTTATACTGTTCATCTGGTAACATGTCCCGTGTATATTAAACCATCAGGGGAACACACTCACCTCACTTATACTGTTCACCTGGTGACATGTCCCGTGCGTTTTAAACAATCAGGGGAACACACTCTCCTCACTTGTACTTTTCACCTAGTGACATGTCCTGTGTATATTAAACCATCAGGGGAACACACTCTCCTCACTTATACTGTTCACCTGGTAACATGTCCTGTGCATATTCAGCCATCTGGGGAACACACTCTCCTCACTTCTACTCTTCACCAGGTAACATGTCCTGTGAATATTAAACCATCAGGGGAACACACTCTCCTCACTTATACTGTTCACCTGGTAACATGTCCTGTGCATATTCAGCCATCTGGGGAACACACTCTCCTCACTTATACTGTTCACCTGGTAACATGTCCCGTGATTATAAAATAATCAGGGCAACACACTCTCCTCACTTATACTGTTCACCTGGTAACATGTCCCGTGCGCATTAAACCATCAGGGGAAAACACTCTCCTCACTATTCTGTTCACCTGGTAACATGTCCCGTGTGTATTAAACAATCAGGGGAACACAATCTCCTCACTTATACTGTTCACCTGGTAACATGTCCTGTGTATATTAAACAATCAGGGGAACACACTCTCCTCACTTATACTGTTCACCTGGTAACATGTCCCGTGTATGTTAAACAATCAGGGGAACACAATCTCCTCACTTTTACTGTTCACCTGGTAAAATGTCCCGTGTATGTTAAACCATCAGGGGAACACACTCTCCTCACTTATACTGTTCACCTGGTAACATGTCCTGTGTATATTAAACAATCAGGGGAACACACTCTCCTCACTTATACTGTTCACCTGGTAACATGTCCCGTGTGTATTAAACAATCAGGGGAACATACTCTCCTCACTTATACTCTTCACCTGGTGACATATCCCGTGTGCATTAAACAATCAGGGGAACACACTCTCCTCACTTATACTGTTCACCTGGTAACGTGTCCCGTGCATATTAAACCATCAGGGGAACACACTCTCCTCACTTATACTGTTCACCTGGTAACATGTCTCGTGCATATTAAGCCATCTGGGGAACACACTCTCCTCACTTATACTTTTCACCTAGTAACATGTCCTGTGTATATTAAACTATCGGGGGAACACACTCTCCTCACTTATACTGTTCACATGGTAACATGTCCCGTGCATATTAAGCCATCTGGGGAACACACTCTCCTCACTTATACTTTTCACCTAGTAACATGTCCTGTGTATATTAAACCATCAGGGGAACACACTCTCCTCACTTATACTGTTCACATGGTAACATGTCCTGTGAATATTAAACCATCAGGGGAACACACTCTCCTCACTTATACTGTTCACCTGGTAACATGTCCCGTGTGAGTTAAACCATCATGGGAACTCACTCTCCTCTCTTATAGATTTCACCTGGTAACAGGTCCCGTGTGCATTTAACAAACAGGGGAACACACTCTCCTCACTTATTCTGTTCACCTGGTGACATGTCCCGTGTGTATTAAACAATCAGGGGAACACACTCTCCTCACTTATACTGTTCATCTGGTAACATGTCCCGTGTATATTAAATCATCAGGGGAACACACTCACCTCACTTATACTGTTCACCTGATGACATGTCCCGTGCGTATTAAACAATCAGGGGAACACACTCTCCTCACTTATACTGTTCACCTGGTAACATGTCCTGTGCATATTCAGCCATCTGGGGAACACACTCTCCTCACTTATACTGTTCACCTGGTAACATGTCCTGTGTCTATTAAACCATCAGGGGAACACACTCTCCTCACTTATACTGTTCACCTGGTAACATATCCTGTGTATGTTAAACCATCAGGGGCACACACTCTCCTCACTTATACTCTTCACCTGGGAACATGTCCCGTGTGTATTAAACCATGAGGGGAACACACTCTCCTCACTTATACTGTTCACCTGGTAACATGTCCCGTGTATATTAAACCATCTGGGGAACACACTCTCCTCACTTATACTGTTCACCTGGTGACATGTCCCGTGCGTATTAAACAATCAGGGGAACACACTCTCCTCACTTCTACTGTTCACCTGGTGACATGTCCCGTGTATATTAAACCATCAGGGGAACACACTCTCCTCACTTCTACTGTTCACCTGGTAACATATCTCGTGTGCATTAAAAAATCAGGGGAACACACTCTCCTCACTTATACTGTTCATCTGGTAACATGTCCCGTGTATATTAAACCATCAGGGGAACACACTCTCCTCACTTATACTGTTCAACTGGTAACATGTCCCGTGTATATTAAACCATCAGGGGAACACACTCACCTCACTTATAATGTTCACCTGGTGACATGTCCCGTGCGTATTAAACAATCAGGGGAACACACTCTCCTCACTTATACTTTTCACCTAGTGACATGTCCTGTGTATATTAAACCATCAGGGGAACACACTCTCCTCAGTTATACTGTTCAACTGGTAACATGTCCTATGCATATTCAGCCATCTGGGGAACACACTCTCCTCACTTATACTGTTCACCTGGTAACATGTCCCGTGTATATTAAATAATCAGGGCAACACACTCTCCTCACTTATACTGTTCACCTGGTAACATGTCCCGTGCGCATTAAACCATCAGGGGAAAACACTCTCCTCACTTATACTGTTCACCTGGTAACATGTCCAGTTTATATTAAATCATCAGGTCAACACACTCTCCTCACATATACTGTTCACCTGGTAACATGTCTCGTGTATATTAAACTATCAGGGGAACTCACTCTCCTCACTTATACTGTTCACCTGGTAACATGTCCCGTGCATATTAAGCCATCAGGGGAACACACTCTCCTCACTTATACTGTTCACCTGGTGACATGTCCCGCGTATACTAAACCATCAGTGGAACACTCTCTCCTCACTTATACTGTTCACCTGGTAACATGTCCCGTGTGAGTTAAACCATCATGGGAACTCACTCTCCTCTCTTATAGATTTCACCTGGTAACATGTCCCGTGTGCATTTAACAAACAGGGGAACACACTCTCCTCACTTATTCTGTTCACCTGGTGACATGTCCCGTGTGTATTAAACAATCAGGGGAACACACTCTCCTCACTTATACTGTTCATCTGGTAACATGTCCCGTGTATATTAAATCATCAGGGGAACACACTCACCTCACTTATACTGTTCACCTGATGACATGTCCCGTGCGTATTAAACAATCAGGGGAACACACTCTCCTCACTTGTACTTTTCACCTAGTGACATGTCCTGTGTATATTAAACCATCAGGGGAACACACTCTCCTCACTTATACTCTTCACCAGGTAACATGTCCTGTGAATATTAAGCCATCAGGGGAACACACTCTCCTCACTTATACTGTTCACCTGGTAACATGTCCCGTGCATATTAAGCCATCTGGGGAACACACTCTCCTCACTTATACTTTTCACCTAGTAACATGTCCTGTGTATATTAAACCATCAGGGGAACACACTCTCCTCACTTATACTGTTCACATGGTAACATGTCCTGTGAATATTAAACCATCAGGGGAACACACTCTCCTCACTTATACTGTTCACCTGGTAACATGTCCCGTGTGAGTTAAACCATCATGGGAACTCACTCTCCTCTCTTATAGATTTCACCTGGTAACATGTCCCGTGTGCATTTAACAAACAGGGGAACACACTCTCCTCACTTATTCTGTTCACCTGGTGACATGTCCCGTGTGTATTAAACAATCAGGGGAACACACTCTCCTCACTTATACTGTTCTTCTGGTAACATGTCCCGTGTATATTAAATCATCAGGGGAACACACTCACCTCACTTATACTGTTCACCTGATGACATGTCCCGTGCGTATTAAACAATCAGGGGAACACACTCTCCTCACTTATACTGTTCACCTGGTAACATGTCCTGTGCATATTCAGCCATCTGGGGAACACACTCTCCTCACTTATACTGTTCACCTGGTAACATGTCCTGTGTCTATTAAACCATCAGGGGAACACACTCTCCTCACTTATACTGTTCACCTGGTAACATATCCTGTGTATGTTAAACCATCAGGGGCACACACTCTCCTCACTTATACTCTTCACCTGGGAACATGTCCCGTGTGTATTAAACCATGAGGGGAACACACTCTCCTCACTTATACTGTTCACCTGGTAACATGTCCCGTGTATATTAAACCATCAGGGGAACACACTCTCCTCACTTATACTGTTCACCTGGTGACATGTCCCGTGCGTATTAAACAATCAGGGGAACACACTCTCCTCACTTCTACTGTTCACCTGGTGACATGTCCCGTGTATATTAAACCATCAGGGGAACACACTCTCCTCACTTCTACTGTTCACCTGGTAACATATCTCGTGTGCATTAAAAAATCAGGGGAACACACTCTCCTCACTTATACTGTTCATCTGGTAACATGTCCCGTGTATATTAAACCATCAGGGGAACACACTCTCCTCACTTATACTGTTCAACTGGTAACATGTCCCGTGTATATTAAACCATCAGGGGAACACACTCACCTCACTTATACTGTTCACCTGGTGACATGTCCCGTGCGTATTAAACAATCAGGGGAACACACTCTCCTCACTTATACTTTTCACCTAGTGACATGTCCTGTGTATATTAAACCATCAGGGGAACACACTCTCCTCAGTTATACTGTTCAACTGGTAACATGTCCTATGCATATTCAGCCATCTGGGGAACACACTCTCCTCACTTATACTGTTCACCTGGTAACATGTCCCGTGTATATTAAATAATCAGGGCAACACACTCTCCTCACTTATACTGTTCACCTGGTAACATGTCCCGTGCGCATTAAACCATCAGGGGAAAACACTCTCCTCACTTATACTGTTCACCTGGTAACATGTCCCGCGTATATTAAACTATCAGGGGAACTCACTCTCCTCACTTATACTGTTCACCTGGTAACATGTCCAGTTTATATTAAATCATCAGGTCAACACACTCTCCTCACATATACTGTTCACCTGGTAACATGTCTCGTGTATATTAAACTATCAGGGGAACTCACTCTCCTCACTTATACTGTTCACCTGGTAACATGTCCCGTGCATATTAAGCCATCAGGGGAACACACTCTCCTCACTTATACTGTTCACCTGGTGACATGTCCCGCGTATACTAAACCATCAGTGGAACACTCTCTCCTCACTTATACTGTTCACCTGGTAACATGTCCCGTGTGAGTTAAACCATCATGGGAACTCACTCTCCTCTCTTATAGATTTCACCTGTTAACATGTCCCGTGTGCATTTAACAAACAGGGGAACACACTCTCCTCACTTATTCTGTTCACCTGGTGACATGTCCCGTGTGTATTAAACAATCAGGGGAACACACTCTCCTCACTTATACTGTTCATCTGGTAACATGTCCCGTGTATATTAAATCATCAGGGGAACACACTCACCTCACTTATACTGTTCACCTGATGACATGTCCCGTGCGTATTAAACAATCAGGGGAACACACTCTCCTCACTTGTACTTTTCACCTAGTGACATGTCCTGTGTATATTAAACCATCAGGGGAACACACTCTCCTCACTTATACTCTTCACCAGGTAACATGTCCTGTGAATATTAAGCCATCAGGGGAACACACTCTCCTCACTTATACTGTTCACCTGGTAACATGTCCTGTGCATATTCAGCCATCTGGGGAACACACTCTCCTCACTTATACTCTTCACCAGGTAACATGTCCTGTGAATATTAAAGCATCAGGGGAACACACTCTCCTCACTTATACTGTTCACCTGGTAACATGTCCTGTGTCTATTAAACCATCAGGGGAACACACTCTCCTCACTTATACTGTTCACCTGGTAACATATCCTGTGTATGTTAAACCATCAGGGGCACACACTCTCCTCACTTATACTCTTCACCTGGGAACATGTCCCGTGTGTATTAAACCATGAGGGGAACACACTCTCCTCACTTATACTGTTCACCTGGTAACATGTCCCGTGTATATTAAACCATCAGGGGAACACACTCTCCTCACTTATACTGTTCACCTGGTGACATGTCCCGTGCGTATTAAACAATCAGGGGAACACACTCTCCTCACTTATACTGTTCACCTGGTGACATGTCCCGTGTATATTAAACCATCAGGGGAACACACTCTCCTCACTTCTACTGTTCACCTGGTAACATATCTCGTGTGCATTAAAAAATCAGGGGAACACACTCTCCTCACTTATACTGTTCATCTGGTAACATGTCCCGTGTATATTAAACCATCAGGGGAACACACTCACCTCACATATACTGTTCACCTGGTAAAATGTCCCGTGCATGTTAAATCATCAGGGGAACACACTCTCCTCACAGAAACTGTTCACCTGCTAACATGTCTCGTGTATATTAAACAATCAGGGGAACACACTCTCCTCACTTCTACTGTACACCTGGTAACATGTCGCGTGTGTATTAAACCATCAGTGCAACACACTCTCCTCACATATACTGTTCACCTGGTAACATGTCTCGTGTATATTAAATCATTAGGGGAAAACACTCTCCTCACTTATACTGTTCACCTGGTAAAATGTCCCGTGCTTGTTAAACCATCAGGGGAACACTTACTCCTCACTTATACTCTTCACCTGGTGACATGTCCCGTGCGCATAAAACCATCAGAGGAATACACTCTCCTCACTTATACTGTTCACCTGGTAACATGTGCCGTGTATATTAAACCATCAGGGGAACACACTCACCTCACTTATACTGTTCACCTGGTGACATGTCCCGTGCGTATTAAACAATCAGGGGAACACACTCTCCTCACTTATACTTTTCACCAAGTGACATGTCCTGTGTATATTAAACCATCAGGGGAACACACTCTCCTCACTTATACTGTTGAACTGGTAACATGTCCTGTGCATATTCAGCCATCTGGGGAACACACTCTCCTCACTTATACTCTTCACCAGGTAACATGTCCTGTGAATATTAAACCATCAGGGGAACACACTCTCCTCACATATACTGTTCACCTGGTGACATGTCCCGTGTGCATTAAACCATCATTGGAAAACAGTCTCCTCACTATTCTGTTCACCTGGTAACATGTCCCGTGTGAATTAAACAATCAGGGGAACACACTCTCCTCACTTATACTGTTCACCTGGTAACATGTCCTGTGTATATTAAACCATCAGGGGAACACACTCTCCTCACTTATACTGTTTACCTGGTAACATATCCTGTGTATGTTAAACCATCAGGGGCACACACTCTCCTCACTTATACTCTTCACCTGGTAACCTGTCCCGTGTGTCTTAAACCATTAGGGGAGCACACTCTCCTCACTTATACTGTTCACCTGGTAAAATGTCCCGTGCATGTTAAACCATCAGGGGAACACACTCTCCTCACAGAAACTGTTCACCTGCTAACATGTCTCGTGTATATTAAACCATCAGGGCAACACACTCACCTCACTTATACTGTTCACCTGGTGACATGTCCCGTGTGTATTAAACAATCAGGGGAACACACTCTCCTCACTTCTACTGTTCACCTGGTAAAATGTCGCGTGTGTATTAAACCATCAGGGGAACACACTCTCCTCACTTATACTGTTCACCTGGTAACATGTCTCGTGTATATTAAATCATCAGGGGAACACACTCTCCTCACTTATACTGTTCACCTGGTAAAATGTCCCGTGCTTGTTAAACCATCAGGGGAACACTTACTCCTCACTTATACTCTTCACCTGGTGACATGTCCCGTGCGCATAAAACCATCAGAGGAATACACTCTCCTCACTTATACTGTTCACCTGGTGACATATCCCGTGTGCATTAAACAATCAGGGGAACACACTCTCTTCACTTCTGCTCTTCACCTGGTAACATGTCCCGTGTATATTAAATCATCAGGGCAACACACTCTCCTCACATATACTGTTCACCTGGTAACATGTCTCGTGTATATTAAACCATCAGGGGAACTCACTCTCCTCACTTATACTGTTCACCTGGTAACATGTCCCGTGCATATTAAGCCATCTGGGGAACACACTCTCCTCACTTATACTTTCCACCTAGTGACATGTCCTGTGTATATTAAAACATCAGGGGAACACACTCTCCTCACTTATACTCTTCCCCAGGTAACATGTCCTGTGAATATTAAACCATCAGGGGAACACACTCTCCTCACTTATACTGTTCACCTGGTGACATGTCCCGTTTATACAGAACCATCAGGGGAACACACTCTGCTCACTTATACTGTTCACCTGGTGACATGTCCCGCGTATATTAAACCATCAGGGGAACACACTCACCTCACTTATACTGTTCACCTGGTGACATGTCCCGTGCGTATTAAACAATCAGGGGAACACACTCTCCTCACTTATACTTTTCACCTAGTGACATGTCCTGTGTATATTAAACCATCAGGGGAACACACTCTCCTCACTTATACTGTTCAACTGGTAACATGTCCTGTGCATATTCAGCCATCTGGGGAACACACTCTCCTCACTTATACTCTTCACCAGGTAACATGTCCTGTGAATATTAAACCATCAGGGGAACACACTCTCCTCACATATACTGTTCACCTGGTGACATGTCCCGTGTGCATTAAACCATCATTGGAAAACACTCTCCTCACTATTCTGTTCACCTGGTAACATGTCCCGTGTGAATTAAACAATCAGGGGAACACACTCTCCTCACTTATACTGTTCACCTGGTAACATGTCCTGTGTATATTAAACCATCAGGGGAACACACTCTCCTCACTTATACTGTTTACCTGGTAACATATCCTGTTTATGTTAAACCATCAGGGGCACACACTCTCCTCACTTATACTCTTCACCTGGTAACCTGTCCAGTGCATGTTAAACCATCAGGGGAACACACTCTCCTCACAGAAACTGTTCACCTGCTAACATGTCTCGTGTATATTAAACCATCAGGGGAACACACTCTCCTCACTTATACTGTTCACCTGGTAACATGTCTCGTGTATATTAAAACATCAGGGGAACAAACTCTCCTCACTTATACTGTTCACCTGGTAAAATGTCCCGTGCTTGTTAAACCATCAGGGGAACACTTACTCCTCACTTATACTCTTCACCTGGTGACATGTCCCGTGCGCATAAAACCATCAGAGGAATACACTCTCCTCACTTATACTGTTCACCTGGTGACATATCCCGTGTGCATTAAACAATCAGGGGAACACACTCTCCTCACTTCTGCTCTTCACCTGGTAACATGTCCCGTGTATATTAAATCATCAGTGCAACACACTCTCCTCACATATACTGTTCACCTGGTAACATGTCTCGTGTATATTAAACCATCAGGGGAACTCACTCTCCTCACTTATACTGTTCACCTGGTAACATGTCCCGTGCATATTAAGCCATCTGGGGAACACACTCTCCTCACTTATACTGTTCACCTGGTAACATGTCCCGTGCATATTAAGCCATCTGGGGAACACACTCTCCTCACTTATACTTTCCACCTAGTGACATGTCCTGTGTATATTAAAACATCAGGGGAACACACTCTCCTCACTTATACTCTTCCCCAGGTAACATGTCCTGTGAATATTAAACCAACAGGGGAACACACTCTCCTCACTTATACTTTTCACCTGGTGACATGTCCCGTGTATACAGAACCATCAGGGGAACACACTCTGCTCACTTATACTGTTCACCTGGTGACATGTCCCGCGTATATTAAACCATCAGGGGAACGCACTCTCCTCTCTTATACTGTTCACCTGGTAACATGTCCCGTGCGTATTAAACAATCAGGGGAACACACTCTCCTCACTTATACTGTTCACCTGGTAACATGTCCCGTGTAAGTTAAACCATCATGGGAACTCACTCTCCTCACTTATAGATTTCACCTGGTAAACATGTCCCGTGTGCATTAAACAATCAGGGGAACACACTCTCCTCACTTATAATGTTCACCTGGTGACATGTCCCGTGCGTATTAAACCATCAGGGGAACACACTCTCCTCACTCATACTGTTCACCTGGTAACATGTCCCGTGTGCATTAAACAATCAGGGGAACACACTCTCCTCACTTATAATGTTCACCTGGTGACATGTCCCGTGCGTATTAAACCATCAGGGGAACACACTCTCCTCACTCATACTGTTCACCTGGTAACATGTCCCGTGTGCATTAAACAATCAGGGGAACACACTCTCCTCACTTATAATGTTCACCAGGTGACATGTCCCGTGCGTATTAAACCATCAGGGGAACACACTCTCCTCACTCATACTGTTCACCTGGTAACATGTCCCGTGTGCATTAAATCATCAGGGGAACACACTCTCCTCACTTATAATGTTCACCAGGTGACATGCCCCGTGCGTATTAAACCATCAGGGGAACACACTCACCTCACTTATACTATTCACCTGGTAACATGTCCCGTGTATATTAAACAATCAGGGGAACACACTCTCCTCACTTATAATGTTCACCTGGTGACATGTCCCGTGCGTATAAAACAATCAGGGGAACACACTCTCCTCACTTATACTGGTCACCTGGTAACATGTCCCGTGCGCATTAAACCATCAGGGGAAAACACTCTCCTCACTATTCTGTTCACCTGGTAACATGTCCCGTGTGTATAAAACAATCAGGGGAACACACTCTCCTCACTTATACTGTTCACCTGGTAACATGTCCTGTGTATATTAAACCATCAGCGGAACACTCTCCCTTCACTTTCCTGTTCACCTGGTAACATGTCCCATGTATATGAAACCATCAGGGGAACACACTCTCCTCACTTCTACTGTTGACCTGGTAACATGTCCCGTGTGCATTAAAAAATCAGGGGAACACACTCTCCTCACTTATACTGTTCATCTGGTAATGTGACCCGTGTGTATTAAACCATCAGGGGAACACACTCTCCTCACTGCTACTCTTCACCTGGTAACATGTCCTGTGTATATTAAACCATCAGGGCAACACACTCCACTCACATATACTGTTCACCTGGTAACATGTCCCGTGTATATTAAACCATCAGGGGAACACACTCTCCTCACTTGTACTGTTCACCTGGTAACATGTCCTGAGTGTATTAAACCATCAGGGGAACACACTCTCCTCACTTATACTGTTCACCTTGTGACATGTCCCGTGTGCATTAAACCATCATGGGAAAACACTCTCCTCACTATTCTGTTCACCTGGTAACATGTCCCGTATGTATTAAACCATCAGGGGAACACACTCTCCTCACTTATACTGTTTACCTGGTAACATATCCAGTGTTTGTTAAACTATCAGGGGAACACACTCTCCTCACTTATACTGTTCACCTGGTCACATGTCCCGTGTGCATTAAACCATTAGGGGAACACACTCTCCTCACTTCTACTCTTCACCTGGTAACATGTCCTGTGTATATTAAACCATCAGGGCAACACACTCTCCTCACTTATACTGTTCACCTGGTAACATGTCCCGTGTATATTAAATAATCAGGGCAACACACTCTCCTCACTTATACTGTTCACCTGGTAACATGTCCCGTGTGTATTAAACCATCAGGGGAACACACTCTCCTCACTTATACTGTTCACCTGGTGACATGTCCCTTGCGTATTAAACCATCAGGGCAACACACTCTCCTCACTTATACTGTTCACCTGGTAACATGTCCCGTGCGCATTAAACCATCAGGGGAACACACTCTCCTCACTTATACTGTTCACCTGGTGACATGTCCCTTGCGTATTAAACCATCAGGGCAACACACTCTCCTCACTTATACTGTTCACCTGGTAACATGTCTCGTGTATATTAAATAATCAGGGCAACACACTCTCCTCACTTATACTGTTCACCTGGTAACATGTCCCGGGCGCATTAAACCATCAGGGGAAAACACTCTCCTCACTATTCTGTTCACCTGGTAACATGTCCCGTGTGCATTAAACAATCAGGGGAACACAATCTCCTCACTTATACTGTTCACCTGGTAACATGTCCTGTGTATATTAAACCATCAGGGGAACACACTCTCCTCACTTATACTGTTCACCTGGTAACATGTCCTGTGTATATTAAACCATCAGGGGAACACACTCTCCTCACTTATACTGTTTACCTGGTAACATATCCAGTGTTTGTTAAACCATCAGGGGCACACACTCTCCTCACTTATACTGTTCACCTGGTCACATGTCCCGTGTGTATTAAACCATTAGGGGAACACACTCTCCTCACTTCTACTCTTCACCTGGTAACATGTCCTGTGTATATTAAACCATCAGGGCAACACACTCTCCTCACTTATACTGTTCACCTGGTAACATGTCCCGTGTATATTAAATAATCAGGGCAACACACTCTCCTCACTTATACTGTTCACCTGGTAACATGGCCCGTGTGTATTAAACCATCAGGGGAACACACTCTCCTCACTTATACTGTTCACCTGGTGACATGTCACTTGCGTATTAAACCATCAGGGCAACACACTCTCCTCACTATTCTGTTCACCTGCTAACATGTCCCGTGTGCATTAAACAATCAGGGGAACACAATCTCCTCACTTATACTGTTCACCTGGTAACATGTCCTGTGTATATTAAACAATCAGGGAACACACTCTCCTCACTTCTGCTCTTCACCTGGTAACATGTCCCGTGTATATTAAATCATCAGGGGAACTCACTCTCCTCACTTATACTGTTCACCTGGTAACATGTCCCGTGCATATTAAGCCATCTGGGGAACACACTCTCTTCACTTATACTTTTCACCAGGTAACATGTCCTGTGAATTATTAAACCATCAGGGGAAAACTCTCTCCTCACTTATACTGTTCACCTGGTGACATGTCCCGTGTATATTAAACCATCAGGAGAACACACTCTGCTCACTTATACTCTTCGCCTGGTGACATGTCCCGCGTATATTAAACCATCAGTGGAACACCCTCTCCTCACTTATACTGTTCACCTGGTAACATGTCCCGTGTAAGTTAAAGCATCATGGGAACTCACTCTCCTCACTTATAGATTTCAACTGGTAACATGTCCCGTGTGCATTAAACAATCAGGGGAACACACTCTCCTCACTTATTCTGTTCACCTGGTGACATGTCCCATGTGTATTAAACAATCAGGGGAACACTCTCCTCACTTATACTGTTCATCTGGTAACATGTCCCGTGCGTATTAAACAATCAGGGGAACACACTCTCCTCACTTCTACTGTTCACCTGGTAACATGTCCCGTGTATATTAAACCATCAGGGGAACACACTCTCCTCACTTATACTGTTCACCTGGTAACATGTCCCGTGTGTATTAAACAATCAGGGGAACACACTCTCCTCACTTATACTTTTCACCTGGTGACATGTCCCGAGTGTATTAAACAATCAGGGGAACACACACTCCTCACTTATACTGTTCACCTGGTGACGTGTCCCGTGTGCATTAAACAATCAGGGGAACACACTCCCCTCACTTATACTGTTCACCTGGTAACATGTCCCGTGTATATTAAACCATCAGGGGAACACACTCTCCTTACTTCTACTGTTCACCTGGTGACATGTCCCGTGTATATTAAACCATCAGGGGAAAACACTCTCCTCACTATTCTGTTCACCTGGTAACATGTCCCGTGTATATTAAACCATCAGGGCAACAAACTCTCCTCACTTATACTGTTCACCTGGTAACATGTCCCGTGTATATTAAACCATCAGGGGAACACACTCTCCTTACTTCTACTGTTCACCTGGTGACATGTCCCGTGTATATTAAACCATCAGGGGAACACACTCTCCTCACTTATACTGTTCACCTGGTAACATGTCCCGTGTATGTTAAACAATCAGGGGAACACAATCTCCTCACTTTTACTGTTCACCTGGTAAAATGTTCCGTGTATGTTAAACCATCAGGGGAACACACTCTCCTCACTTATACTCTTCACCTGGTGACATATCCCGTGTGCATTAAACAATCAGGGGAACACACTCTCCTCACTTATACTCTTCATCAGGTAACGTGTCCCGTGTATATTAAACCATCAGGGGAACACACTCTCCTCACTTATACTGTTCACCTGGTAACATGTCCAGTTTATATTAAATCATCAGGTCAACACACTCTCCTCACATATACTGTTCACCTGGTAACATGTCTCGTGTATATTAAACCATCAGGGGAACTCACTCTCCTCACTTATAGTGTTCACCTGGTAACATGTCCCGTGCATATTAAGCCATCTGGGGAACACACTCTCCTCACTTATACTGTTCACCTGGTAACATGTCCCGTGTGAGTTAAACCATCATGGGAACTCACTCTCCTCTCTTATAGATTTCACCTGGTAACATGTCCCGTGTGCATTTAACAATCAGGGGAACACACTCTCCTCACTTATTCTGTTCACCTGGTGACATGTCCCGTGTGTATTAAACAATCAGGGGAACACACTCTCCTCACTTATACTGTTCATCTGGTAACATGTCCCGTGTATATTAAACCATCATGGGAACTCACTCTCCTCTCTTATAGATTTCACCTGGTAACATGTCCCGTGTGCATTTAACAATCAGGGGAACACACTCTCCTCACTTATTCTGTTCACCTGGTGACATGTCCCGTGTGTATTAAACAATCAGGGGAACACACTCTCCTCACTTATACTGTTCACCTGGTAACATGTCCCGTGCGTATTAAACAATCAGGGGAACACACTCTCCTCACTTGTACTTTTCACCTAGTGACATGTCCTGTGTATATTAAACCATCAGGGGAACACACTCTCCTCACTTATACTCTTCACCAGGTAACATGTCCTGTGAATATTAAACCATCAGGGGAACACACTCTCCTCACTTATACTGTTCACCTGGTAACATGTCCTGTGCATATTCAGCCATCTGGGGAACACACTCTCCTCACTTATACTCTTCACCAGGTAACATGTCCTGTGAATATTAAACCATCAGGGGAACACACTCTCCTCACTTATACTGTTCACCTGGTAACATGTCCTGTGTCTATTAAACCATCAGGGGAACACACTCTCCTCACTTCTACTGTTTACCTGGTAACATATCCTGTGTATTTTAAACCATCAGGGGGACACACTCTCCTCACTTATACTCTTCACCTGGGAACATGTCCCGTGTATATTAAACCATGAGGGGAACACACTCTCCTCACTTATACTGTTCACCTGGTAACATGTCCCGTGTATATTAAACCATCAGGGGAACACACTCTCCTCACTTATACTGTTCACCTGGTGACATGTCCCGTGCGTATTAAACAATCAGGGGAACACACTCTCCTCACTTCTACTGTTCACCTGGTGACATGTCCCGTGTATATTAAACCATCAGGGGAACACACTCTCCTCACTTCTACTGTTCACCTGGTAACATGTCTCGTGTGCATTAAAAAATCAGGGGAACACACTCTCCTCACTTATACTGTTCACCTGGTAACATGTCCCGTGTATATTAAACCATCAGGGGAACACACTCACCTCACTTTTACTGTTCACCTGGTGACATGTCCCGTGCGTATTAAACAATCAGGGGAACACACTCTCCTCACTTATACTTTTCACCAAGTGACATGTCCTGTGTATATTAAACCATCAGGGGAACACACTCTCCTCACTTATACTGTTCACCTGGTAACATGTTCTGTGCATATTCAGCCATCTGGGGAACACACTCTCCTCACTTATACTCTTCACCAGGTAACATGTCCTGTGAATATTAAACCATCAGGGGAACACACTCTCCTCACATATACTGTTCACCTGGTGACATGTCCCGTGTGCATTAAACCATCATTGGAAAACACTCTCCTCACTATTCTGTTCACCTGGTGACATGTCCCGTGTGAATTAAACAATCAGGGGAACACACTCTCCTCACTTATACTTTTCACCTAGTGACATGTCCTGTGTATATTAAACCATCAGGGGAACACACTCTCCTCACTTATACTGTTCACCTGGTAACATGTCCTGTGCATATTCAGCCATCTGGGGAACACACTCTCCTCACTTATACTCTTCACCAGGTAACATGTCCTGTGAATATTAAACCATCAGGGGAACACACTCTCCTCACATATACTGTTCACCTGGTGACATGTCCCGTGTGCATTAAACCATCATTGGAAAACACTCTCCTCACTTATACTGTTCACCTGGTAACATGTCCCGTGTATATTAAACAATCAGGGGAACACACTCTCCTCACTTATACTTTTCACCTAGTGACATGTCCTGTGTATATTAAACCATCAGGGGAACACACTCTCCTCACTTATACTGTTCACCTGGTAACATGTCCTGTGCATATTCAGCCATCTGGGGAACACACTCTCCTCACTTATACTCTTCACCAGGTAACATGTCCTGTGAATATTAAACCATCAGGGGAACACACTCTCCTCACATATACTGTTCACCTGGTGACATGTCCCGTGTGCATTAAACCATCATTGGAAAACACTCTCCTCACTATTCTGTTCACCTGGTAACATGTCCCGTGTGAATTAAACAATCAGGGGAACACACTCTCCTCACTTATACTGTTTACCTGGTAACATATCCTGTGTATGTTAAACCGTCAGGGGCACACACTCTCCTCACTTCTACTCTTCACCTGGTAACATGTCCCATGTGTATTAAACCATTAGGGGGCGGCACAGTGCCGCAGTGGTTAGCACCGCAACCTCACAGCTCCAGCGACCCGAGTTCAATTCTGGGTACTGCCTGTGTGGAGTTTGCAAGTTCTCCCTGTGTCTGCGTGGGTTTCCTCCGGGTGCTCCGGTTTCCTCCCATATGCCAAAGACTTGCAGGTTGATAGGTAAATTGGCCATTAGCAATTGCCCCTAGTATAGGTAGGTGGTAGGGAAATATAGGGACAGGTGGGGATGTGGTAGGAATATGGAATTAGTGTAGGATTAGTATAAATGGGTGGTTGATGGTCGGCACAGACTCGGTGGGCCGAAGGGCCTGTTTCAGTGGTGTATCTCTAAAAAAAAAACACACTCTACTCACTTATACTGTTCACCTGCTAACATGTCTCGTGTATATTAAACCATCAGGGCAACACACTCACCTCACTTATACTGTTCACCTGGTGACATGTCCCGTGCGTATGAAACAATCAGGGGAACACACTCTCCTCACTTCTACTGTTCACCTGGTAACATGTCGCGTGTGTATTAAACCATCAGGGGAACACACTCTCCTCACATATACTGTTCACCTGGTAACATGTCTCGTGTATATTAAACCATCAGGGGAACTCACTCTCCTCACTTATACTGTTCACCTGGTAACATGTCCCGTGCATATTAAGCCATCTGGGGAACACACTCTCCTCACTTATACTTTCCACCTAGTGACATGTCCTGTGTATATTAAAACATCAGGGGAACACACTCTCCTCACTTATACACTTCCCCAGGTAACATGTCCTGTGAATATTAAACCATCAGGGGAACACACTCTCCTCACTTATACTGTTCACCTGGTGACATGTCCCGTGTATACAGAACCATCAGGGGAACACACTCTGCTCACTTATACTGTTCACCTGGTGACATGTCCCGTGTGTATTAAACAATCAGGGGAACACACTCTCCTCACTTATACTGCTCATCTGGTAACATGTCCCGTGTGCATTAAACAATCAGGGGAACACACTCTCCTCATTTATAATGTTCACCTGGTGAAATGTCCCGTGCGTATTAAACCATCAGGGGAACACACTCTCCTCACTTATAATGTTCACCTGGTGACATGTCCCGTGCGTATAAAACAATCAGGGGAACACACTCTCCTCACTTATACTGTTCACCTGGTGACGTGTCCAGTGTGCATTAAACAATCAGGCGAACACACTCTCCTCACTTATAATGTTCACCTGGTGACATGTCCCGTGTCTATTAAACAATCAGGGGAACACACTCTCCTCACTTATACTGTTCACCTGGTAACATGTCCCGTGCGCATTACACCATCAGGGGAAAACACTCTCCTCACAATTCTGTTCACCTGGTAACATGTCCCGTGTGTATAAAACAATCAGGGGAACACACTCTCCTCACTTATACTTTTCACCTGGTAACATGTCCTGTGTATATTAAACCATCAGGGGAACACTCTCTCTTCACTTTCCTGTTCACCTGGTAACATGTCCCATGTATTTGAAACCATCGGGGGAACACACTCTCCTCACTTCTACTGTTCACCTGGTAACATGTCCCCTGTGCATTAAAAAATCAGGGGAACACACTCTCCTCACTTATACTGTTCATCTGGTGATGTGACCCGTGTGTATTAAACCATCAGGGGAACACACTCTCCTCACTTCTACTCTTCACCTGGTAACATGTCCTGTGTATATTAAACCATCAGGGCAACACACTCTCCTCACATATACTGTTCACCTGGTAACATGTCCCGTGTATATTAAACCATCAGGGGAACACACTCTCCTCACTTGTACTCTTCACCTGGTAACATGTCCTGTGTGTATTAAACCATCAGGGGAACACACTCTCCTCACTATTCTGTTCACCTTGTGACATGTCCCGTGTGCATTAAACCATCATGGGAAAACACTCTCCTCACTATTCTGTTCACCTGGTAACATGTCCCGTGTGAATTTAACAATCAGGGGAACACACTCTCCTCACTTATACTGTTCACCTGGTAACATCTCCTGTGTATATTAAACCATCAGGGGAACACACTCTCCTCACTTATACTGTTTACCTGGTAACATATCCAGTGTATGTTAAACCATCAGGGGCACACACTCTCCTCACTTATACTGTTCACCTGGTCACATGTCCCGTGTGTATTAAACCATTAGGGGAACACACTCTCCTCACTTCTACTCTTCACCTGGTAACATGTCCTGTGTATATTAAACCATCAGGGCAACACACTCTCCTCACTTATACTGTTCACCTGGTGACATGTCCCGTGTGTATTAAACAATCAGGGGAACACACTCTCCTCACTTATACTGTTCATCTGGTAACATGTCCCGTGTGCATTAAACAATCAGGGGAACACACTCTCCTCAATTATACAGTTCACCTGGTAACATGTCCCGTATGTATTAAACCATCAGGGGAACACACTCTCCTCACTCATACTGTTCACCTGGTAACATGTCCCGTGTGCATTAAACAATCAGGGGAAAACACTCTCCTCACTTATAATGTTCACCTGGTGACATGTCCCGTGCGTATAAAACAATCAGGGGAACACACTCTCCTCACTTATACTGTTCACCTGGTGACATGTCCCGTGTGTATTAAACAATCAGGCGAACACACTCTCCTCACTTATAATGTTCACCTGGTGACATGTCCCGTGTCTATTAAACAATCAGGGGAACACACTCTCCTCACTGCTACTGTTCACCTGGTAACATGTCGCGTGTGTATTAAACCATCAGGGCAACACACTCTCCTCACATATACTGTTCACCTGGTAACATGTCTCGTGTATATTAAAACATCAGGGGAACACACTCTCCTCACTTATACTGTTCACCTGGTAAAATGTCCCGTGCGTATTAAACAATCAGGGGAACACACTCTCCTCACTTATACTCTTCACCTGGTGACATGTCCCGTGCGCATAAAACCATCAGAGGAATACACTCTCCTCACTTATACTGTTCACCTGGTAACATGTCCCGTGTGTATTAAGCCATCAGGGGAACACACTCTCCTCACTTATACTTTCCACCTAGTGACATGTCCTGTGTATATTAAAACATCAGGGGAACACACTCTCCTCACTTATACTCTTCCCCAGGTAACATGTCCTGTGAATATTAAACCATCAGGGGAACACACTCTCCTCACTTATACTGTTCACCTGGTGACATGTCCCGTGTATACAGAACCATCAGGGGAACACACTCTGCTCACTTATACTGTTCACCTGGTGACATGTCCCGTGTGTATTAAACAATCAGGGGAACACACTCTCCTCACTTATAATGTTCATCTGGTGACATGTCCCGTGCGTATTAAACCATCAGGGGAACACACTCTCCTCAATTATAATGTTCACCTGGTGACATGTCCCGTGCGTATAAAACAATCAGGGGAACACACTCTCCTCACTTATACTGTTCACCTGGTAACATGTCCCGTGCGCATTAAACCATCAGGGGAAAACACTCTCCTCACTATTCTGTTCACCTGGTAACATGTCCCGTGTGTATAAAACAATCAGTGGAACACACTCTCCTCACTTATACTGTTCACCTGGTAACATGTCCTGTGTATATTAAACCATCAGGGGAACACTCTCTCTTCACTTTCCTGTTCACCTGGTAACATGTCCCATGTATAGGAAACCATCGGGGGAACACACTCTCCTCACTTCTACTGTTCACCTGGTGAAATGTCCCGTGTGTATTAAACAATCAGGGGAATACACTCTCCTCACTTATACTGTTCACCTGGTGAAATGTCCCGTGTGTATTAAACAATCAGGGGAACACACTCTCCTCACTTATACTGTTCACCTGGTAACATGTCCCGTGTGCATTAAAAAATCAGGGGAACACACTCTCCTCACTTATACTGTTCATCTGGTGATGTGACCCGTGTGTATTAAACCATCAGGGGAACACACTCTCCTCACTTCTACTCTTCACCTGGTAACATGTCCTGTGTATATTAAACCATCAGGGCAACACACTCTCCTCACATATACTGTTCACCTGGTAACATGTCCCGTGTATATTAAACCATCAGGGGAACACACACTCCTCACTTGTACTCTTCACCTGGTAACATGTCCTGTGTGTATTAAACCATCAGGGGAACACACTCTCCTCACTTATACTGTTCACCTTGTGACATGTCCCGTGTGCATTAAACCATCATGGGAAAACACTCTCCTCACTATTCTGTTCACCTGGTAACATGTCCCGTGTGAATTTAACAATCAGGGGAACACACTCTCCTCACTTATACTGTTCACCTGGTAACATCTCCTGTGTATATTAAACCATCAGGGGAACACACTCTCCTCACTTATACTGTTTACCTGGTAACATATCCAGTGTACGTTAAACCATCAGGGGCACACACTCTCCTCACTTATACTGTTCACCTGGTCACATGTCCCGTGTATATTAAACCATTAGGGGAACACACTCTCCTCACTTCTACTCTTCACCTGGTAACATGTCCTGTGTATATTAAAGCATCAGGGCAACACACTCTCCTCACTTATACTGTTCACCTGGTGACATGTCCCGTTTGTATTAAACAATCAGGGGAACACACTCTCCTCACTTATACTGTTCATCTGGTAACATGTCCCGTGTGCATTAATCAATCAGGGGAACACACTCTCCTCACTTATACTGTTCACCTGGTAACATGTCCTGTGTATATTAAACCATCAGGGGAACACTCTCTCTTCACTTTCCTGTTCACCTGGTAACATGTCCCATGTATATGAAACCATCAGGGGAACACACTCTCCTCACTTCTACTGTTCACCTGGTAACATGTCCCGTGTGCATTAAAAAATCAGGCAAACACACTCTCCTCACTTATACTGTTCATCTGGTGATGTGACCCGTGTGTATTAAACCATTAGGGGAACACACTCTCCTCACTTCTACTCTTCACCTAGTAACATGTCCTGTGTATATTAAACCATCAGGGCAACACACTCTCCTCACTTATACTGTTCACCTGGTAACATGTCCCGTGTATATTAAACCATCAGGGGAACACTCTCTCCTCACTTGTACTCTTCATCTGGTAACATGTCCTGTGTATATTAAACCATCAGGGGAACACACTCTCCTCACTTATACTGTTTACCTGGTAACATATCCAGTGTATGTTAAACCATCAGGGGCACACTCTCTCCTCACTTATACTGTTCACCTGGTCACATGTCCCGTGTGTATTAAACCATCAGGGGAACACACTCTCCTCACTTATACTGTTCACCTTGTGACATGTCCCGTGTGCATTAAACCATCGCGGTAAAACACTCTCCTCACTATTCTGTTCACCTGGTAACATGTCCCGTGTGAATTTAACAATCAGGGGAACACACTCTCCTCACTTATACTGTTCACCTGGTAACATGTCCTGTGTATATTAAACCATCAGGGGAACACACTCTCCTCACTTATACTGTTTACCTGGTAACATATCCAGTGTATGTTAAACCATCAGGGGCACACTCTCTCCTCACTTATACTGTTCACCTGGTCACATGTCCCGTGTGTATTAAACCATCAGGGCAACACACTCTCCTCACTTATACGTTCACCTGGTAACATGTCCCGTGTATATTAAACCATCAGGGGAACACACTCTCCTCACTTATACTGTTCACCTGGTAACATGTCCCGTGTATATTAAACCATCAGGGGAACACACTCTCCTCACTTATACTCTTCACCAGGTAACATGTCCCGTGTCTATTAAACCATCAGGGGAACACACTCTCCTCACATATACTGTTCACCTGGTAACATGTCTCGTGTATATTAAACCATCAGGGGAACACACTCTCCTCACTTATACTGTTCACCTGGTAAAATGTCCCGTGCATGTTAAACCATCAGGGGAACACACTCTCCTCACTTATACTGTTCACCTGGTAACATGTCCCGTGTATGTTAAACCATCAGGGGAACACACTCTCCTCACTTATACTGTTCACCTGGTGACATGTCCCGTGTCTATTAAACCATCAGGGGAACACACTCTCCTCACATATACTGTTCACCTGGTAACATGTCTCGTGTATATTAAACCATCAGGGGAACACACTCTCCTCACTTATACTGTTCACCTGGTAAAATGTCCCGTGCATGTTAAACCATCAGGGGAACACACTCTCCTCACTTATACTGTTCACCTGGTAACACGTCCCGTGTGAGTTAAACCATCATGGGAACTCAATCTCCTCTCTTATAGATTTCACCTGGTAACATGTCCCGTGTGCATTTAACAATCAGGGGAACACACTTTCCTCACTTATACTGTTCTCCTGGTGACAAAAACCGTGTGCATTAAACAATCAGGGGAACACACTCTCCTCACTTATATTGTTCACCTGGTAACATGTCCCGTGTGTATTAAACAATCAGTGGAACACACTCTCCTCACTCTTCTGTTCACCTGGTAACATGTCCCGTGTGTATTAAACAATCAGGGGAACACACTCTCTTCACTTATAATGTTCACCTGGTAACATGTCCCGTGTATATTAAACCATCAGGGGAACACACTCACCTCACTTATACTGTTCACCTGGTAACATGTCTCGTGCGTATTAAACAATGAGGAGAACACACTCTCCTCACTTATACTGTTCACCTGGTAACATGTCCCGTGCGCATTAAACCATCAGGGGAAAACATTCTCCTCACTATTCTGTTCACCTGGTAACATGTCCCGTGTGTATTAAACAATCAGGGGAACACACTCTCCTCACTTATACTGTTCACCTGGTAACATGTCCCATGTATATGAAACCATCAGGGGAACACACTCTCCTCACTTCTACTGTTCACCTGGTAACATGTCCCGTGTGCATTAAAAAATCAGGGGAACACACTCTCCTCACTTACACTGTTCATCTGGTAACATGTCCCGTGTATATTAAACCATCAGGGGAACACACTCTCCTCATTTATGCTGTTCATCTGGTAACATGTCCCGTGTATATTAAACCATCAGGGGAACACACTCACCTCACTTATACTGTTCACCTGGTGACATGTCCCGTGCGTATTAAACAATCAGGGGAACACACTCTCCTCACTTGTACTTTTCACCTAGTGACATGTCCTCTGTATATTAAACCATCAGGGGAACACACTCTCCTCACTTATACTCTTCACCAGGTAACATGTCCCGTGTATATTAAACCATCAGGGGAACACACTCACCTCACTTATACTGTTCACCTGGTAACATGTCCCGTGCGTATTAAACAATGAGGGGAACACACTCTCCTCACTTCTACTGTTCACCTGGTAACATGTCCCGTGTGCATTAAAAAATCAGGGGAACACACTCTCCTCACTTATACTGTTCATCTGGTAACATGTCCCGTGTATATTAAACCATCAGGGAAACACACTCTCCTCATTTATACTGTTCATCTGGTAACATGTCCCGTGTATATTAAACCATCAGGGGAAAACATTCTCCTCACTATTCTGTTCACCTGGTAACATGTCCCGTGTGTATTAAACAATCAGGGGAACACACTCTCCTCACTTATACTGTTCACCTGGTAACATGTCCCATGTATATGAAACCATCAGGGGAACACACTCTCCTCACTTCTACTGTTCACCTGGTAACATGTCCCGTGTGCATTAAAAAATCAGGGGAACACACTCTCCTCACTTATACTGTTCATCTGGTAACATGTCCCGTGTATATTAAACCATCAGAGGAACACACTCTCCTCATTTATACTGTTCATCTGGTAACATGTCCCGTGTATATTAAACCATCAGGGGAACACACTCACCTCACTTATACTGTTCACCTGGTGACATGTCCCGTGCGTATTAAACAATCAGGGGAACACACTCTCCTCACTTGTACTTTTCACCTAGTGACATGTCCTGTGTATATTAAACCATCAGGGGAAAACACTCTCCTCACTTATACTGTTCACCTGGTAACATGTCCCGTGTGAATTAAACAATCAGGGGAACACACTCTCCTCACTTATACTGTTCACCTGGTAACATGTCCCGTGTGAATTAAACAATCAGGGGAACACACTCTCCTCACTTATACACTTCACCAGGTAACATGTCCTGTGAATATTAAACCATCAGGGGAACACACTCTCCTCACATATACTGTTCACCTGGTAACATGTCCCGTGTGAATTAAACAATCGGGGAACACACTCTCCTCACTTATACTGTTCACCTGGTAACATGTCCTGTGTCTATTAAACCATCAGGGGAACACACTCTCCTCACTTATACTGTTTACCTGGTAACATATCCTGTGTATGTTAAACCATCAGGGGCACACACTCTCCTCACTTATACTCTTCACCTGGTAACATGTCCCGTGTGTATTAAACCATGAGGGGAACACACTCTCTTCACTTATACTTTTCACCTAGTGACATGTCCTGTGTATATTAAACAATCAGGGGAACACACTCTCTTCACTTATACTTTTCACCTAGTGACATGTCCTGTGTATATTAAACCATCAGGGGAACACACTCTCCTCACTTATACTGTTCACCTGGTAACATGTCCTGTGCATATTCAGCCATCTGGGGAACACACTCTCCTCACTTATACTCTTCACCAGGTAACATGTCCTGTGAATATTAAACCATCAGGGGAACACACTCTCCTCACTTATACTGTTGACCTGGTAACATGTCCCGTGTGCATTAAAAAATCAGGGGAACACACTCTCCTCACTGATACTGTTCATCTGGTAACATGTCCCGTGTATATTAAACCATCAGGGGAACACACTCTCCTCACTTATACTGTTCACCTGGTAACATGTCCCATGTGTATTAAACAATCAGGGGAACACACTCTCTTCACTTATACTTTTC
This sequence comes from Heterodontus francisci, assembly GCF_036365525.1. NCBI lineage: Eukaryota > Metazoa > Chordata > Chondrichthyes > Heterodontiformes > Heterodontidae > Heterodontus > Heterodontus francisci. The sequence continues at coordinate 188,166 of NW_027141175.1, read as the reverse complement.
ACCTAGTGACATGTCCTGTGTATATTAAACCATCAGGGGAACACACTCTCCTCACTTATACTGTTCACCTGGTAACATGTCCTGTGCATATTCAGCCATCTGGGGAACACACTCTCCTCACTTATACTCTTCACCAGGTAACATGTCCTGTGAATATTAAACCATCAGGGGAACACACTCTCCTCACATATACTGTTCACCTGGTGACATGTCCCGTGTGCATTAAACCATCATTGGAAAATACTCTCCTCACTATTCTGTTCACCTGGTAACATGTCCCGTGTGTATTAAACCATTAGGGGAACACACTCTCCTCACTTATACTGTTCACCTGGTAAAATGTCCCGTGCATGTTAAACCATCAGGGGAACACACTCTCCTCACATATACTGTTCACCTGGTAACATGTCTCGTGTATATTAAACCATCAGGGCAACACACTCTCCTCACATATACTGTTCACCTGGTAACATGTCTCTTGTATATTAAACCATCAGGGGAACACACTCTCCTCACTTATACTGTTCACCTGGTAACATGTCGCGTGTATATTAAACCATCAGGGCAACACACTCTCCTCACATATACTGTTCACCTGGTAACATGTCGCGTGTATATTAAACAATCAGGGGAACACACTCTCCTTACTTCTACTGTTCACCTGGTGACATGTCCCGTGTATATTAAACCATCAGGGGAACACACTCTCCTCACTTATACTGTTCACCTGGTAACATGTCCCGTGTATGTTAAACAATCAGGGGAACACAATCTCCTCACTTTTACTGTTCATCTGGTAACATGTCCCGTGTATATTAAACCATCAGGGGAACACACTCTCCTCATTTATACTGTTCATCTGGTAACGTGTCCCGTGTATATTAAACCATCAGGGGAACACACTCACCTCACTTATACTGTTCACCTGGTGACATGTCCCGTGCGTATTAAACAATCAGGGGAACACACTCTCCTCACTTGTACTTTTCACCTAGTGACATGTCCTGTGAATATTAAACCATCAGGGGAACACACTCTCCTCACATATACTGTTCACCTGGTAACATGTCCCGTGTGAATTAAACAATCGGGGAACACACTCTCCTCACTTATACTGTTCACCTGGTAACATGTCCTGTGTCTATTAAACCATCAGGGGAACACACTCTCCTCACATATACTGTTTACCTGGTAACATATCCTGTGTATGTTAAACCATCAGGGGCACACACTCTCCTCACTTATACTCTTCACCTGGTAACATGTCTCGTGTGTATTAAACCATGAGGGGAACACACTCTCCTCACTTATACTGTTCACCTGGTAACATGTCCCGTGTATATTAAACCATCAGGGGAACACACTCTCCTCACTTATACTCTTCACCTGGTGACATGTCCCGTGCGTATTAAACAATCAGGGGAACACACTCTCCTCACTTCTACTGTTCACCTGGTGACATGTCCCGTGTATATTAAACCATCAGGGGAACACACTCACCTCACTTATACTGTTCACCTGGTAACATGTCCCATGTGTATTAAACAATCAGGGGAACACACTCTCCTCACTTATACTTTTCACCTAGTGACATGTCCTGTGTATATTAAACCATCAGGGGAACACACTCTCCTCACTTATACTGTTCACCTGGTAACATGTCCTGTGCATATTCAGCCATCTGGGGAACACACTCTCCTCACTTATACTCTTCACCAGGTAACATGTCCTGTGAATATTAAACCATCAGGGGAACACACTCTCCTCACAAATATTGTTCACCTGGTGACATGTCCCGTGTGCATTAAACCATCATTGGAAAACAGTCTCCTCACTATTCTGTTCACCTGGTAACATGTCCCGTGTGAATTAAAGAATCAGGGGAACACACTCTCCTCACTTATACTGTACACCTGGTAACATGTCCTGTGTATATTAAACCATCAGGGGAACACAATCTCCTCACTTATACTGTTTACCTGGTAACATATCGTGTGTATTAAACCATCAGGGGCACACACTCTCCTCACTTATACTCTTCACCTGGTAACATGTCCCGTGTGTATTAAACCATTAGGGGAACACACTCTCCTCACTTATACTGTTCACCTGGTAAAATGTCCCGTGCATGTTAAACCATCAGGGGAACACACTCTCCTCACATATACTGTTCACCTGGTAACATGTCTCGTGTATATTAAACCATCAGGGCAACACACTCTCCTCACATATACTGTTCACCTGGTAACATGTCGCGTGTATATTAAACAATCAGGGGAACACACTCTCCTTACTTCTACTGTTCACCTGGTGACATGTCCCGTGTATATTAAACCATCAGGGGAACACACTCTCCTCACTTATACTGTTCACCTGGTAACATGTCCCGTGTATGTTAAACAATCAGGGGAACACAATCTCCTCACTTTTACTGTTCATCTGGTAACATGTCCCGTGTATATTAAACCATCAGGGGAACACACTCTACTCACTTATACTGTTCACCTGGTAAGATGTCCCGTGTATATTAAACCATCAGGGGAAAACAATCTCCTCACTTTTACTGTTCATCTGGTAACATGTCCCGTGTATATTAAACCATCAGGGGAACACACTCTCCTCATTTATACTGTTCATCTGGTAACGTGTCCCGTGTATATTAAACCATCAGGGGAACACACTCACCTCACTTATACTGTTCACCTGGTAACATGTCCCGTGCGTATTAAACAATCAGGGGAACACACTCTCCTCACTTGTACTTTTCACCTAGTGACATGTCCTGTGAATATTAAACCATCAGGGGAACACACTCTCCTCACATATACTGTTCACCTGGTAACATGTCCCGTGTGAATTAAACAATCGGGGAACACACTCTCCTCACTTATACTGTTCACCTGGTAACATGTCCTGTGTCTATTAAACCATCAGGGGAACACACTCTCCTCACTTATACTGTTTACCTGGTAACATATCCTGTGTATGTTAAACCATCAGGAGCACACACTCTCCTCACTTATACTCTTCACCTGGTAACATGTCCCGTGTGTATTAAACCATGAGGGGAACACACTCTCCTCACTTATACTGTTCACCTGGTAACATGTCCCGTGTATATTAAACCATCAGGGGAACACACTCTCCTCACTTATACTGTTCACCTGGTGACATGTCCCGTGCGTATTAAACAATCAGGGGAACACACTCTCCTCACTTCTACTGTTCACCTGGTGACATGTCCCGTGTATATTAAACCATCAGGGGAACACACTCTCCTCACTTCTACTGTTCACCTGGTAACATGTCTCGTGTGCATTAAAAAATCAGGGGAACACACTCTCCTCACTGATACTGTTCATCTGGTAACATGTCCCGTGTATATTAAACCATCAGGGGAACACACTCTCCTCACTTATACTGTTCACCTGGTAACATGTCCCGTGTATATTAAACCATCAGGGGAACACACTCACCTCACTTATACTGTTCACCTGGTAACATGTCCCATGTGTATTAAACAATCAGGGGAACACACTCTCCTCACTTATACTTTTCACCTAGTGACATGTCCTGTGTATATTAAACCATCAGGGGAACACACTCTCCTCACTTATACTGTTCACCTGGTAACATGTCCTGTGCATATTCAGCCATCTGGGGAACACACTCTCCTCACTTATACTCTTCACCAGGTAACATGTCCTGTGAATATTAAACCATCAGGGGAACACACTCTCCTCACATATACTGTTCACCTGGTGACATGTCCCGTGTGCATTAAACCATCATTGGAAAACAGTCTCCTCACTATTCTGTTCACCTGGTAACATGTCCCGTGTGAATTAAAGAATCAGGGGAACACACTCTCCTCACTTATACTGTTCACCTGGTAACATGTCCTGTGTATATTAAACCATCAGGGGAAGACAATCTCCTCACTTATACTGTTTACCTGGTAACATATCCTGTGTATGTTAAACCATCAGGGGCACACACTCTCCTCACTTATACTCTTCACCTGGTAACATGTCCCGTGTGTATTAAACCATTAGGGGAACACACTCTCCTCACTTATACTGTTCACCTGGTAAAATGTCCCGTGCATGTTAAACCATCAGGGGAACACACTCTCCTCACATATACTGTTCACCTGGTAACATGTCTCGTGTATATTAAACCATCAGGGCAACACACTCTCCTCACATATACTGTTCACCTGGTAACATGTCGCGTGTATATTAAACAATCAGGGGAACACACTCTCCTTACTTCTACTGTTCACCTGGTGACATGTCCCGTGTATATTAAACCATCAGGGGAACACACTCTCCTCACTTATACTGTTCACCTGGTAACATGTCCCGTGTATGTTAAACAATCAGGGGAACACAATCTCCTCACTTTTACTGTTCATCTGGTAACATGTCCCGTGTATATTAAACCATCAGGGGAACACACTCTCCTCATTTATACTGTTCATCTGGTAACGTGTCCCGTGTATATTAAACCATCAGGGGAACACACTCACTTCACTTATACTGTTCACCTGGTGACATGTCCCGTGCGTATTAAACAATCAGGGGAACACACTCTCCTCACTTGTACTTTTCACCTAGTGACATGTCCTGTGAATATTAAACCATCAGGGGAACACACTCTCCTCACATATACTGTTCACCTGGTAACATGTCCCGTGTGAATTAAACAATCGGGGAACACACTCTCCTCACTTATACTGTTCACCTGGTAACATGTCCTGTGTCTATTAAACCATCAGGGGAACACACTCTCCTCACTTATACTGTTTACCTGGTAACATATCCTGTGTATGTTAAACCATCAGGGGCACACACTCTCCTCACTTATACTCTTCACCTGGTAACATGTCCCGTGTGTATTAAACCATGAGGGGAACACACTCTCCTCACTTATACTGTTCACCTGGTGACATGTCCCGTGTATATTAAACCATCAGGGGAACACACTCTCCTCACTTATACTGTTCACCTGGTGACATGTCCCGTGCGTATTAAACAATCAGGGGAACACACTCTCCTCACTTCTACTGTTCACCTGGTGACATGTCCCGTGTATATTAAACCATCAGGGGAACACACTCTCCTCACTTCTACTGTTCACCTGGTAACATGTCTCGTGTGCATTAAAAAATCAGGGGAACACACTCTCCTCACTGATACTGTTCATCTGGTAACATGTCCCGTGTATATTAAACCATCAGGGGAACACACTCTCCTCACTTATACTGTTCACCTGGTAGCATGTCCCGTGTATATTAAACCATCAGTGGAACACACTCACCTCACTTATACTGTTCACCTGGTAACATGTCCCATGTGTATTAAACAATCAGGGGAACACACTCTCCTCACTTATACTTTTCACCTAGTGACATGTCCTGTGTATATTAAACCATCAGGGGAACACACTCTCCTCACTTATACTGTTCACCTGGTAACATGTCCTGTGCATATTCAGCCATCTGGGGAACACACTCTCCTCACTTATACTCTTCACCAGGTAACATGTCCTGTGATTATTAAACCATCAGGGGAACACACTCTCCTCACATATACTGTTCACCTGGTGACATGTCCCGTGTATATTAAACCATCAGGGGAACACACTCTCCTCACATATACTGTTCACCTGTTGACATGTCCCGTGTGCATTAAACCATCATTGGAAAACAGTCTCCTCACTATTCTGTTCACCTGGTAACATGTCCCGTGTGAATTAAGAATCAGGGGAACACACTCTCCTCACTTATACTGTTCACCTGGTAACATGTCCTGTGTATATTAAACCATCAGGGGAACACAATCTCCTCACTTATACTGTTTACCTGGTAACATATCCTGTGTATGTTAAACCATCAGGGGCACACACTCTCCTCACTTATACTCTTCACCTGGTAACATGTCCCGTGTGTATTAAACCATTAGGGGAACACACTCTCCTCACTTATACTGTTCACCTGGTAAAATGTCCCGTGCATGTTAAACCATCAGGGGAACACACTCTCCTCACATATACTGTTCACCTGGTAACATGTCTCGTGTATATTAAACCATCAGGGCAACACACTCTCCTCACATATACTGTTCACCTGGTAACATGTCGCGTGTATATTAAACAATCAGGGGAACACACTCTCCTTACTTCTACTGTTCACCTGGTGACATGTCCCGTGTATATTAAACCATCAGGGGAACACACTCTCCTCACTTATACTGTTCACCTGGTAACATGTCCCGTGTATGTTAAACAATCAGGGGAACACAATCTCCTCACTTTTACTGTTCATCTGGTAACATGTCCCGTGTATATTAAACCATCAGGGGAACACACTCTACTCACTTATACTGTTCACCTGGTAACATGTCCCGTGTATATTAAACCATCAGGGGAACACAATCTCCTCACTTTTACTGTTCATCTGGTAACATGTCCCGTGTATATTAAACCATCAGGGGAACACACTCTCCTCATTTATACTGTTCATCTGGTAACGTGTCCCGTGTATATTAAACCATCAGGGGAACACACTCACCTCACTTATACTGTTCACCTGGTAACATGTCCCGTGCGTATTAAACAATCAGGGGAACACACTCTCCTCACTTGTACTTTTCACCTAGTGACATGTCCTGTGAATATTAAACCATCAGGGGAACACACTCTCCTCACATATACTGTTCACCTGGTAACATGTCCCGTGTGAATTAAACAATCGGGGAACATACTCTCCTCACTTATACTGTTCACCTGGTAACATGTCCTGTGTCTATTAAACCATCAGGGGAACACACTCTCCTCACTTATACTGTTTACCTGGTAACATATCCTGTGTATGTTAAACCATCAGGGGCACACACTCTCCTCACTTATACTCTTCACCTGGTAACATGTCCCGTGTGTATTAAACCATGAGGGGAACACACTCTCCTCACTTATACTGTTCACCTGGTAACATGTCCCGTGTATATTAAACCATCAGGGGAACACACTCTCCTCACTTATACTGTTCACCTGGTGACATGTCCCGTGCGTATTAAACAATCAGGGGAACACACTCTCCTCACTTCTACTGTTCACCTGGTGACATGTCCCGTGTATATTAAACCATCAGGGGAACACACTCTCCTCACTTCTACTGTTCACCTGGTAACATGTCTCGTGTGCATTAAAAAATCAGGGGAACACACTCTCCTCACTGATACTGTTCATCTGGTAACATGTCCCGTGTATATTAAACCATCAGGGGAACACACTCTCCTCACTTATACTGTTCACCTGGTAACATGTCCCGTGTATATTAAACCATCAGGGGAACACACTCACCTCACTTATACTGTTCACCTGGTAACATGTCCCATGTGTATTAAACAATCAGGGGAACACACTCTCCTCACTTATACTTTTCACCTAGTGACATGTCCTGTGTATATTAAACCATCAGGGGAACACACTCTCCTCACTTATACTGTTCACCTGGTAACATGTCCTGTGCATATTCAGCCATCTGGGGAACACACTCTCCTCACTTATACTCTTCACCAGGTAACATGTCCTGTGAATATTAAACCATCAGGGGAACACACTCTCCTCACATATACTGTTCACCTGGTGACATGTCCCGTGTGCATTAAACCATCATTGGAAAACAGTCTCCTCACTATTCTGTTCACCTGGTAACATGTCCCGTGTGAATTAAAGAATCAGGGGAACACACTCTCCTCACTTATACTGTTCACCTGGTAACATGTCCTGTGTATATTAAACCATCAGGGGAAGACAATCTCCTCACTTATACTGTTTACCTGGTAACATATCCTGTGTATGTTAAACCATCAGGGGCACACACTCTCCTCACTTATACTCTTCACCTGGTAACATGTCCCGTGTGTATTAAACCATTAGGGGAACACACTCTCCTCACTTATACTGTTCACCTGGTAAAATGTCCCGTGCATGTTAAACCATCAGGGGAACACACTCTCCTCACATATACTGTTCACCTGGTAACATGTCTCGTGTATATTAAACCATCAGGGCAACACACTCTCCTCACATATACTGTTCACCTGGTAACATGTCGCGTGTATATTAAACAATCAGGGGAACACACTCTCCTTACTTCTACTGTTCACCTGGTGACATGTCCCGTGTATATTAAACCATCAGGGGAACACACTCTCCTCACTTATACTGTTCACCTGGTAACATGTCCCGTGTATGTTAAACAATCAGGGGAACACAATCTCCTCACTTTTACTGTTCATCTGGTAACATGTCCCGCGTATATTAAACCATCAGGGGAACACACTCTCCTCATTTATACTGTTCATCTGGTAACGTGTCCCGTGTATATTAAACCATCAGGGGAACACACTCACCTCACTTATACTGTTCACCTGGTGACATGTCCCGTGCGTATTAAACAATCAGGGGAACACACTCTCCTCACTTGTACTTTTCACCTAGTGACATGTCCTGTGAATATTAAACCATCAGGGGAACACACTCTCCTCACATATACTGTTCACCTGGTAACATGTCCCGTGTGAATTAAACAATCGGGGAACACACTCTCCTCACTTATACTGTTCACCTGGTAACATGTCCTGTGTCTATTAAACCATCAGGGGAACACACTCTCCTCACTTATACTGTTTACCTGGTAACATATCCTGTGTATGTTAAACCATCAGGGGCACACACTCTCCTCACTTATACTCTTCACCTGGTAACATGTCCCGTGTGTATTAAACCATGAGGGGAACACACTCTCCTCACTTATACTGTTCACCTGGTAACATGTCCCGTGTATATTAAACCATCAGGGGAACACACTCTCCTCACTTATACTGTTCACCTGGTGACATGTCCCGTGCGTATTAAACAATCAGGGGAACACACTCTCCTCACTTCTACTGTTCACCTGGTGACATGTCCCGTGTATATTAAACCATCAGGGGAACACACTCTCCTCACTTCTACTGTTCACCTGGTAACATGTCTCGTGTGCATTAAAAAATCAGGGGAACACACTCTCCTCACTGATACTGTTCATCTGGTAACATGTCCCGTGTATATTAAACCATCAGGGGAACACACTCTCCTCACTTATACTGTTCACCTGGTAGCATGTCCCGTGTATATTAAACCATCAGTGGAACACACTCACCTCACTTATACTGTTCACCTGGTAACATGTCCCATGTGTATTAAACAATCAGGGGAACACACTCTCCTCACTTATACTTTTCACCTAGTGACATGTCCTGTGTATATTAAACCATCAGGGGAACACACTCTCCTCACTTATACTGTTCACCTGGTAACATGTCCTGTGCATATTCAGCCATCTGGGGAACACACTCTCCTCACTTATACTCTTCACCAGGTAACATGTCCTGTGATTATTAAACCATCAGGGGAACACACTCTCCTCACATATACTGTTCACCTGGTGACATGTCCCGTGTATATTAAACCATCAGGGGAACACACTCTCCTCACATATACTGTTCACCTGTTGACATGTCCCGTGTGCATTAAACCATCATTGGAAAACAGTCTCCTCACTATTCTGTTCACCTGGTAACATGTCCCGTGTGAATTAAGAATCAGGGGAACACACTCTCCTCACTTATACTGTTCACCTGGTAACATGTCCTGTGTATATTAAACCATCAGGGGAACACAATCTCCTCACTTATACTGTTTACCTGGTAACATATCCTGTGTATGTTAAACCATCAGGGGCACACACTCTCCTCACTTATACTCTTCACCTGGTAACATGTCCCGTGTGTATTAAACCATTAGGGGAACACACTCTCCTCACTTATACTGTTCACCTGGTAAAATGTCCCGTGCATGTTAAACCATCAGGGGAACACACTCTCCTCACATATACTGTTCACCTGGTAACATGTCTCGTGTATATTAAACCATCAGGGCAACACACTCTCCTCACATATACTGTTCACCTGGTAACATGTCGCGTGTATATTAAACAATCAGGGGAACACACTCTCCTTACTTCTACTGTTCACCTGGTGACATGTCCCGTGTATATTAAACCATCAGGGGAACACACTCTCCTCACTTATACTGTTCACCTGGTAACATGTCCCGTGTATGTTAAACAATCAGGGGAACACAATCTCCTCACTTTTACTGTTCATCTGGTAACATGTCCCGTGTATATTAAACCATCAGGGGAACACACTCTACTCACTTATACTGTTCACCTGGTAACATGTCCCGTGTATATTAAACCATCAGGGGAACACAATCTCCTCACTTTTACTGTTCATCTGGTAACATGTCCCGTGTATATTAAACCATCAGGGGAACACACTCTCCTCATTTATACTGTTCATCTGGTAACGTGTCCCGTGTATATTAAACCATCAGGGGAACACACTCACCTCACTTATACTGTTCACCTGGTAACATGTCCCGTGCGTATTAAACAATCAGGGGAACACACTCTCCTCACTTGTACTTTTCACCTAGTGACATGTCCTGTGAATATTAAACCATCAGGGGAACACACTCTCCTCACATATACTGTTCACCTGGTAACATGTCCCGTGTGAATTAAACAATCGGGGAACATACTCTCCTCACTTATACTGTTCACCTGGTAACATGTCCTGTGTCTATTAAACCATCAGGGGAACACACTCTCCTCACTTATACTGTTTACCTGGTAACATATCCTGTGTATGTTAAACCATCAGGGGCACACACTCTCCTCACTTATACTCTTCACCTGGTAACATGTCCCGTGTGTATTAAACCATGAGGGGAACACACTCTCCTCACTTATACTGTTCACCTGGTAACATGTCCCGTGTATATTAAACCATCAGGGGAACACACTCTCCTCACTTATACTGTTCACCTGGTGACATGTCCCGTGCGTATTAAACAATCAGGGGAACACACTCTCCTCACTTCTACTGTTCACCTGGTGACATGTCCCGTGTATATTAAACCATCAGGGGAACACACTCTCCTCACTTCTACTGTTCACCTGGTAACATGTCTCGTGTGCATTAAAAAATCAGGGGAACACACTCTCCTCACTGATACTGTTCATCTGGTAACATGTCCCGTGTATATTAAACCATCAGGGGAACACACTCTCCTCACTTATACTGTTCACCTGGTAACATGTCCCGTGTATATTAAACCATCAGGGGAACACACTCACCTCACTTATACTGTTCACCTGGTAACATGTCCCATGTGTATTAAACAATCAGGGGAACACACTCTCCTCACTTATACTTTTCACCTAGTGACATGTCCTGTGTATATTAAACCATCAGGGGAACACACTCTCCTCACTTATACTGTTCACCTGGTAACATGTCCTGTGCATATTCAGCCATCTGGGGAACACACTCTCCTCACTTATACTCTTCACCAGGTAACATGTCCTGTGAATATAAAACCATCAGGGGAACACACTCTCCTCACATATACTGTTCACCTGGTGACATGTCCCGTGTGCATTAAACCATCATTGGAAAACAGTCTCCTCACTATTCTGTTCACCTGGTAACATGTCCCGTGTGAATTAAAGAATCAGGGGAACACACTCTCCTCACTTATACTGTTCACCTGGTAACATGTCCTGTGTATATTAAACCATCAGGGGAAGACAATCTCCTCACTTATACTGTTTACCTGGTAACATATCCTGTGTATGTTAAACCATCAGGGGCACACACTCTCCTCACTTATACTCTTCACCTGGTAACATGTCCCGTGTGTATTAAACCATTAGGGGAACACACTCTCCTCACTTATACTGTTCACCTGGTAAAATGTCCCGTGCATGTTAAACCATCAGGGGAACACACTCTCCTCACATATACTGTTCACCTGGTAACATGTCTCGTGTATATTAAACCATCAGGGCAACACACTCTCCTCACATATACTGTTCACCTGGTAACATGTCGCGTGTATATTAAACAATCAGGGGAACACACTCTCCTTACTTCTACTGTTCACCTGGTGACATGTCCCGTGTATATTAAACCATCAGGGGAACACACTCTCCTCACTTATACTGTTCACCTGGTAACATGTCCCGTGTATGTTAAACAATCAGGGGAACACAATCTCCTCACTTTTACTGTTCATCTGGTAACATGTCCCGCGTATATTAAACCATCAGGGGAACACACTCTCCTCATTTATACTGTTCATCTGGTAACGTGTCCCGTGTATATTAAACCATCAGGGGAACAAACTCACCTCACTTATACTGTTCACCTGGTGACATGTCCCGTGCGTATTAAACAATCAGGGGAACACACTCTCCTCACTTGTACTTTTCACCTAGTGACATGTCCTGTGAATATTAAACCATCAGGGGAACACACTCTCCTCACATATACTGTTCACCTGGTAACATGTCCCGTGTGAATTAAACAATCGGGGAACACACTCTCCTCACTTATACTGTTCACCTGGTAACATGTCCTGTGTCTATTAAACCATCAGGGGAACACACTCTCCTCACTTATACTGTTTACCTGGTAACATATCCTGTGTATGTTAAACCATCAGGGGCACACACTCTCCTCACTTATACTCTTCACCTGGTAACATGTCCCGTGTGTATTAAACCATGAGGGGAACACACTCTCCTCACTTATACTGTTCACCTGGTAACATGTCCCGTGTATATTAAACCATCAGGGGAACACACTCTCCTCACTTATACTGTTCACCTGGTGACATGTCCCGTGCGTATTAAACAATCAGGGGAACACACTCTCCTCACTTCTACTGTTCACCTGGTGACATGTCCCGTGTATATTAAACCATCAGGGGAACACACTCTCCTCACTTCTACTGTTCACCTGGTAACATGTCTCGTGTGCATTAAAAAATCAGGGGAACACACTCTCCTCACTGATACTGTTCATCTGGTAACATGTCCCGTGTATATTAAACCATCAGGGGAACACACTCTCCTCACTTATACTGTTCACCTGGTAGCATGTCCCGTGTATATTAAACCATCAGTGGAACACACTCACCTCACTTATACTGTTCACCTGGTAACATGTCCCATGTGTATTAAACAATCAGGGGAACACACTCTCCTCACTTATACTTTTCACCTAGTGACATGTCCTGTGTATATTAAACCATCAGGGGAACACACTCTCCTCACTTATACTGTTCACCTGGTAACATGTCCTGTGCATATTCAGCCATCTGGGGAACACACTCTCCTCACTTATACTCTTCACCAGGTAACATGTCCTGTGATTATTAAACCATCAGGGGAACACACTCTCCTCACATATACTGTTCACCTGGTGACATGTCCCGTGTATATTAAACCATCAGGGGAACACACTCTCCTCACCTATACTGTTCACCTGTTGACATGTCCCGTGTGCATTAAACCATCATTGGAAAACAGTCTCCTCACTATTCTGTTCAACTGGTAACATGTCCCGTGTGAATTAAGAATCAGGGGAACACACTCTCCTCACTTATACTGTTCACCTGGTAACATGTCCTGTGTATATTAAACCATCAGGGGAACACAATCTCCTCACTTATACTGTTTACCTGGTAACATATCCTGTGTATGTTAAACCATCAGGGGCACACACTCTCCTCACTTATACTCTTCACCTGGTAACATGTCCCGTGTGTATTAAACCATTAGGGGAACACACTCTCCTCACTTATACTGTTCACCTGGTAAAATGTCCCGTGTGTATTAAACAATCAGGGTAACACACTCTCCTCACATATACTGTTCACCTGGTAACATGTCCCGTGTATGTTAAACCATCAGGGGAACACACTCTCCTCACATATACTGTTCACCTGGTAACATGTCCCGTGTATATTAAACCATCAAGGGAACACACTCTCCTTACTTATACTGTTCACCTGGTAACATGTCCTGTGTATATTAAACCATCAGGGGAACACACTCTCCTCACTTATACTGTTCACCTGGTAACATGTCCTGTCTATATTAAACCATCAGGTCAACACACTCTCCTCACATATACTGTTCACCTGGTGACATGTCCCGTGCATATTAAGCCATCTGGGGAACACGCTCTCCTCACTTATACTTTTCACCTAGTAACATGTCCTGTGTATATTAAACCATCAGGGGAACACACTCTCCTCACTTATACTCTTCACCTGGTAACATGTCCCGTGTGCATTAAACAATCAGGGGAACACACTCTCCTCACTTATAATGTTCACCTGGTGACATGTCCCGTGCGTATAAAACAATCAGGGGAAAACACTCTCCTCACTATTCTGTTCAATTGGTAACATGTCCCGTGTGTATAAAGCAATCAGGGGAACACACTCTCCTCTCTTATACTGTTCAACTGGTAACATGTCCTGTGTATATTAAACCATCAGGGGAACACACTCTCCTCACTTATACTGTTTACCTGGTAACATATCCAGTGTATGTTAAACCATCAGGGGCACAAACTCTCCTCACTTATACTGTTCACCTGGTCACATGTCCAATGTGTATTAAACCATTAGGGGAACACACTCTCCTCACTTCTACTCTTCACCTGGTAACATGTCCTGTGTATATTAAACCATCAGGGGAACACACTCTCCTCACTTATAAGTTCACCTGGTAACATGTCCCGTGTATATTAAACCATCAGGGGAACACACTCTCCTCACTTATACTGTTCACCTGGTAACATGTCCCGTGTATATTAAACCATCAGGGGAACACACTCTCCTCACTTATACTGTTCTCCTGGTGACATGTCCCGTGTCTATTAAACCATCTGGGGAACACACTATCCTCACATAAACTGTTCACCTGGTAACATGTCTCGTGTATATTAAACCATCAGGGGAACACACTCTCCTCACTTATACTGTTCACCTGGTAAAATGTCCCGTGCATGTTAAACCATCAGGGGAACACACTCTCCTCACATATACTGTTCACCTGGTAACATGTCTCGTGTATATTAAACCATCAGGGCAACACACTCTCCTCACATATACTGTTCACCTGGTAACATGTCTCTTGTATATTAAACCATCAGGGCAACACACTCTCCTCACTTATACTGTTCACCTGGTAACATGTCGCGTGTATATTAAACCATCAGGGCAACACACTCTCCTCACATATACTGTTCACCTGGTAACATGTCGCGTGTATATTAAACCATCAGGGGAACACACTCTCCTTACTTCTACTGTTCACCTGGTGACATGTCCCGTGTATATTAAACCATCAGGGGAACACACTCTCCTCACTTATACTGTTCACCTGGTAACATGTCCCGTGTATGTTAAACAATCAGGGGAACACAATCTCCTCACTTTTACTGTTCACCTGGTAAAATGTCCCGTGTATGTTAAACCATCAGGGGAACACACTCTCCTCACTTATACTCTTCATCAGGTAACGTGTCCCGTGCATATTAAACCATCAGGGGAACACACTATCCTCACTTATACTGTTCACCTGGTAACATGTCCCGTGCATATTAAGCCATCTGGGGAACACACTCTCCTCACTTATACTTTTCACCTTGTAACATGTCCTGTGTATATTAAACCATAAGGGGAACACACTCTCCTCACTTATACTCTTCACCAGGTAACATGTCCTGTGAATATTAAACCATTAGGGGAACACACTCTCCTCACTTATACTGTTCACCTGGTGACATGTCCCACGTATATTAAACCATCAGTGGAACACTCTCTCCTCACTTATACTGTTCACCTGGTAACATGTCCCGTGTGAGTTAAACCATCATGGGAACTCACTCTCCTCTCTTATAGATTTCACCTGGTAACATGTCCCGTGTGCAATTAACAATCAGGGGAACACACTCTCCTCACTTATTCTGTTCACCTGGTGACATGTCCCGTGTGTATTAAACAATCAGGGGAACACACTCTCCTCACTTATACTGTTCATCTGGTAACATGTCCCGTGCGTATTAAACAATCAGGGGAACACTTTCTCCTCACTTATACTGTTCACCAGGTAACATGTCCCGTGTGTATTAAACAATCAGGGGAACACACTCTCTTCACTTATAATGTTCACCTGGTAACATGTCCCGTGTATATTAAACCATCAGGGGAACACACTCACCTCACTTATACTGTTCACCTGGTAACATGTCCCATGCGTATTAAACAATCAGGGGAACACACTCTCCTCACTTATACTGTTCACCTGGTAACATGTCCCGTGCGCATTAAACCATCAGGGGAAAACATTCTCCTCACTATTCTGTTCATCTGGTAACATGTCCCGTGTATATTAAACCATCAGGGGAACACACTCTCCTCACTTATACTGTTCACCTGGTAACATGTCCCGTGTATATTAAACCATCAGGGGAAAACACTCACCTCACTTATACTGTTCACCTGGTGACATGTCCGGTGCGTATTAAGCAATCAGGGGAACACACTCACCTCACTTATACTTTTCACCTAGTGACATGTCCTGTGCATATTCAGCCATCTGGGGAACACACTCTCCTCACTTATACTGTTCACCTGGTAACATGTCCTGTGTATATTAAAACATCAGGGGAACACACTCTCCTCACTTATACTGTTCACCTGGTAACATGTCCTGTGCATATTCAGCCATCTGGGGAACACACTCTCCTCACTTATAGTCTTCACCAGGTAACATGTCCTGTGAATATTAAACCATCAGGGGAACACACTCTCCTCACATATACTGTTCACCTGGTAACATGTCGCGTGTATATTAAACCATCAGGGGAACACACTCTCCTTACTTCTACTGTTCACCTGGTGACATGTCCCGTGTATATTAAACCATCAGGGGAACACACTCTCTTCACTTATACTGTTCACCTGGTAACATGTCCCGTGTATGTTAAACAATCAGGGGAACACAATCTCCTCACTTATACTGTTCACCTGGTAAAATGTCCCGTGTATGTTAAACCATCAGGGGAACATACTCTCCTCACTTATACTCTTCATCAGGTAACGTGTCCCGTGTATATTAAACCATCAGGGGAACACACTCTCCTCACATATACTGTTCACCTGGTAACATGTCTCGTGTATATTAAACCATCAGGGGAACTCACTCTCCTCACTTATACTGTTCACCTGGTAACATGTCCCGTGCATATTAAGCCATCTGGGAACACACTCTCCTCACTTATACTTTTCACCTAGTAACATGTCCTGTGTATATTAAACCATCAGGGGAACACACTCTCCTCACTTATACTCTTCACCAGGTAACATGTCCTGTGAATATTAAACCATTAGGGGAACACACTCCCCTCACTTATACTGTTCACCTGGTGACATGTCCCACGTATATTAAACCATCAGTGGAACACTCTCTCCTCACTTATACTGTTCACCTGGTAACATGTCCCGTGTGAGTTAAACCATCATGGGAACTCACTCTCCTCTCTTATAGATTTCACCTGGTAACATGTCCCGTGTGCATTTAACAATCAGGGGAACACACTCTCCTCACTTATACTGTTCACCAGGTAACATGTCCCGTGTGTATTAAACAATCAGGGGAACACTTTCTCCTCACTTATACTGTTCACCAGGTAACATGTCCCGTGTGTATTAAACAATCAGGGGAACACACTCTCTTCACTTATAATGTTCACCTGGTAACATGTCCCGTGTATATTAAACCATCAGGGGAACACACTCACCTCACTTATACTGTTCACCTGGTAAGATGTCCCGTGCGTATTAAACAATCAGGGGAACACACTCTCCTCACTTATACTGTTCACCTGGTAACATGTCCTGTGCGCATTAAACCATCAGGGGAAAACATTCTCCTCACTATTCTGTTCATCTGGTAACATGTCCCGTGTATATTAAACCATCAGGGGAACACACTCTCCTCACTTATACTGTTCACCTGGTAACACGTCCCGTGTATATTAAACCATCAGGGGAACACACTCACCTCACTTATACTGTTCACCTGGTGACATGTCCCGTGCGTATTAAACAATCAGGGGAACACACTCTCCTCACTTATACTGTTCACCTGGTAACATGTCCTGTGCATATTCAGCCATCTGGGGAACACTCTCTCCTCACTTAGACTGTTCACCTGGTAACATGTCCCGTGCATATTAAACTATCAGGGGAACTCACTCTCCTCACTTAGACTGTTCACCTGGTAACATGTCCCGTGCATATTAAGCCATCTGGGGAACACACTCTCCTCACTTATACTTTTCACCTAGTAACATGTCCTGTGTATATTAAACCATCAGGGGAACACACTCTCCTCACTTATACTCTTCACCTGGTAACATGTCCCGTGTGCATTAAACAATCAGGGGAACACACTCTCCTCACTTATAATGTTCACCTGGTGACATGTCCCGTGCGTATAAAACAATCAGGGGAACACACTCTCCTCACTTATACTGTTCACCTGGTAACATGTCCCGTGCGCATTAAACCATCAGGGGAAAACACTCTCCTCACTATTCTGCTCACCTGGTAACATGTCCCGTGTGTATAAAACAATCAGGGGAACACACTCTCCTCACTTATACTGTTCACCTGGTAACATGTCCTGTGCATATTAAACCATCAGGGGAACACTCTCTCTTCACTTTCCTGTTCACCTGGTAACATGTCCCATGTATATGAAACCATCAGGGGAACACACTCTCCTCACTTCTACTGTTCACCTGGTAACATGTCCCGTGTGCATTAAAAAATCAGGGGAACACACTCTCCTCACTTATAATGTTCATCTCGTGATGTGACCCGTGTGTATTAAACCATTAGGGGAACACACTCTCCTCACTTCTACTCTTCACCTGGTAACATGTCCTGTGTATATTAAACCATCAGGGCAACACACTCTCCTCACTTATACTGTTCACCTGGTAACATGTCCCGTGTATATTAAACCATCAGGGGAACACACTCTCCTCACTTGTACTCTTCACCTGGTAACATGTCCTGTGTGTATTAAACCATCAGGGGAACACACTCTCCTCACTTATACTGTTCACCTTGTGACATGTCCCGTGTGCATTAAACCATCATGGGAAAACACTCTCCTCACTATTCTGTTCACCTGGTAACATGTCCCGTGTGAATTTAACAATCAGGGGAACACACTCTCCTCACTTATACTGTTCACCTGGTAACATGTCCTGTGTATATTAAACCATCAGGGGAACACACTCTCCTCACTTATACTGTTTACCTGGTAACATATCCAGTGTATGTTAAACCATCAGGGGCACACACTCTCCTCACTTATACTATTCACCTGGTAACATGTCCCATGTATATTAAACAATCAGGGGAACACACTCTCCTCACTTATACTGTTCACCTGGTAACATGTCCCGTGTCTATTAAACCATCAGGGGAACACACTCTCCTCACATATACTGTTCACCTGGTAACATGTCTCGTGTATATTAAACCATCAGGGGAACACACTCTCCTCACTTATACTGTTCACCGGGAAAAATGTCCCGTGCATGTTAAACCATCAGGGGAACACACTCTCCTCACATATACTGTTCACCTGGTAACATGTCGTGTGTATATTAAACCATCAGGGGAACACAATCTCCTTACTTCTACTGTTCACCTGGTGACATGTCCCGTGTATATTAAACCATCAGGGGAACACACTATCCTCACTTATATTGTTCACCAGGTAACATGTCCCGTGTATATTAAACCCTCAGGGGAACACACTCTCCTCACTTATACTGTTCACCTGGTGACATGTCCCGTGCGTATTAAACAATCAGGGGAACACACTCTCCTCATTTCTACTGTTCACCTGGTGACATGTCCCGTGTATATTAAACCATCAGGGGAACACACTCTCCTCACTTCTACTGTTCACCTGGTAACATGTCTCGTGTGCATTAAAAAATCAGGGGAACACACTCTCCTCACTTATACTGTTCATCTGGTAACATGTCCCGTGTATATTAAACCATCAGGGGAACACACTCTCCTCACTTATACTGTTCACCTGGTAACATGTCCCGTGTATATTAAACCATCAGGGGAACACACTCACCTCACTTAAACTGTTCACCTGGTGACATGTCCCGTGCGTATTAAACAATCAGGGGAACACTCTCTCCTCACTTATACTTTTCACCTAGTGACATGTCCTGTGTATATTAAACCATCAGGGGAACACACTCTCCTCACTTATACTGTTCACCTGGTAACATGTCCTGTGCATATTCAGCCATCTGGGGAACACACTCTCCTCACATATACTGTTCACCTGGTGACATGTCCCGTGTGCATTAAACCATCATTGGAACACACTCTCCTCACTTATACTGTTCACCTGGTAACATGTCCTGTGTATATTAAACCATCAGGGGAACACACTCTCCTCACTTATACTGTTTACCTGGTAACATATCCTGTGTATCTTAAACCATCAGGGGCAGACACTCTCCTCACTTATACTCTTCACCTGGTAACATGTCCCGTGTGTATTAAACCATTAGGGGAACACACTCTCCTCACTTATACTGTTCACCTGGTAAAATGTCCCGTGCATGTTAAACCATCAGGGGAACAGACTCTCCTCACTTATACTCTTCATCAGGTAACGTGTCCCGTGTATATTAAACCATCAGGGGAACACACTCTCCTCACTTATACTCTTCACCTGGTAACATGTCCTGTGAATATTAAACCATCAGGGGAACACACTCTCCTCACTTATACTGTTCATCTGGTAACATCTCCCGTGTGAGTTAAACCATCAGGGGAACTCACTCTCCTCTCTTATAGATTTCACCTGGTAACATGTCCCGTGTGCATTTAACAATCAGGGGAACACACTCTCCTCACTTATTCTGTTCACCTGGTGACATGTCCAGTGTATATTAAACAATCAGGGGAACACACTCTCCTCACTTATACTGTTCACCTGGTAACATGTCCCGTGTGTATTAAACAATCAGGGGAACAAACTCTCCTCACTATTCTGTTCACCTGGTAACATGTCCCGTGTGTATTAAACAATCTGGGGAACACACTCTCCTCACTATTCTGTTCACCTGGTAACATGTCCCGTGTGTATTAAACAATCAGGGGAACACACTCTCTTCACTTATAATGTTCACCTGGTAACATGTCCAGTGTATATTAAACCATCAGGGGAACACACTCACCTCACTTATACTGTTCACCTGGTAACATGTCCCGTGCGTATTAAACAATCAGGGGAACACACTCTCCTCACTTCTACTGTTCACCTGGTAACATGTCCCGTGTGCATTAAAAAATCAGGGGAACACACTCTCCTCACTTATACTGTTCATCTGGTAACATGTCCCGTGTATATTAAACCATCAGGGGAACACACTCTCCTCACTTATACTTTTCATCTGGTAACATGTCCCGTGTATATTAAACCATCAGGGGAACACACTCTCCTCACTTGTACTTTTCACCTGGTAACATGTCCTGTGAGTATTAAACCATCAGGGGAACACACTCTCCTCACTTATACTGTTCACCTGGTAACATGTCCTGTGTCTATTAAACAATCAGGGGAACACACTCTCCTCACTTATACTGTTTACCTGGTAACATATCCTGTGTATGTTAAACCATCAGGGGCACACACTCTCCTCACTTATACTCTTCACCTGGTAACATGTCCCGTGTGTATTAAACCATGAGGAAAACACACTCTCCTCACTTATACTGTTCACCTGGTAACATGTCCCGTGTATATTAAACCCTCAGGGGAACACACTCTCCTCACTTATACTGTTCACCTGGTGACATGTCCCGTGCGTATTAAACAATCATGGGAACACACTCTCCTCACTTCTACTGTTCACCTGGTGACATGTCCCGTGTATATTAAACCATCAGGGGAACACACTCTCCTCACTTCTACTGTTCACCTGGTAACATGTCTCGTGTGCATTAAAAAATCAGGGGAACACACTATCCTCACTTATACTCTTCACCTGGTAACATGTCCCGTGTGTATTAAACCATGAGGAAAACACACTCTCCTCACTTATACTGTTCACCTGGTAACATGTCCCGTGTATATTAAACCCTCAGGGGAACACACTCTCCTCACTTATACTGTTCACCTGGTGACATGTCCCGTGCGTATTAAACAATCAGGGGAACACACTCTCCTCACTTCTACTGTTCACCTGGTGACATGTCCCGTGTATATTAAACCATCAGGGGAACACACTCTCCTCACTTCTACTGTTCACCTGGTAACATGTCTCGTGTGCATTAAAAAATCAGGGGAACACACTCTCCTCACTTATACTGTTCATCTGGTAACATGTCCCGTGTATATTAAACCATCAGGGGAACACACTCTCCTCACTTATACTGTTCACCTGGTAACATGTCCCGTGTATATTAAACCATCAGGGGAACACACTCACCTCACTTAAACTGTTCACCTGGTGACATGTCCCGTGCGTATTAAACAATCAGGGGAACACACTCTCCTCACTTATACTGTTTACCTGGTAACATATCCTGTGTATGTTAAACCATCAGGGGCAGACACTCTCCTCACTTATACTCTTCACCTGGTAACATGTCCCGTGTGTATTAAACCATTAGGGGAACACACTCTCCTCACTGATACTGTTCACCTGGTAAAATGTCCCGTGCATGTTAAACCATCAGGGGAACACACTCTCCTCACTTATACTCTTCATCAGGTAACGTGTCCCGTGTATATTAAACCATCAGGGGAACACACTCTCCTCACTTATACTGTTCACCAGGTAACATGTCCCGTGTGTATTAAACAATCAGGGGAACACACTCTCCTCACTTATACTGTTCACCTGGTAACATGTCCCGTGTGTATTAAACAATCAGGGGAACACACTCTCCTCACTTATACTGTTCACCTGGTAACATGTCCCGTGTGTATTAAACCATCAGGGGAACACACTCTCCTCACTTATACTGTTCACCTGGTAACATGTCCCGTGTGTATTAAACAATCAGGGGAACACACTCTCCTCACTTATACTGTTCACCTGGTAACATGTCCCGTGTATATTAAACCATCAGGGGAACACACTCTCCTCACTTATACTGTTCACCTGGTAACATGTCCCGTGTGTATTAAACAATCAGGGGAACACACTCTCCTCACTTATACTGTTCACCTGGTAACATGTCCCGTGTGTATTAAACAATCAGGGGAACACACTCTCCTCACTTATACTGTTCACCTGGTAACATGTCCCGTGTGTATTAAACAATCAGGGGAACACACTCTCCTCACTTATACTGTTCACCTGGTAACATGTCCCGTGTGTATTAAACAATCAGGGGAACACACTCTCCTCACTTATACTGTTCACCTGGTAACATGTCCCGTGTGTATTAAACAATCAGGGGAACACACTCTCCTCACAGATGCTCTTCACCTGGTAACATGTCCAGTTTATATTAAATCATCAGGTCAACACACTCTCCTCACATATACTGTTCACCTGGTAACATGTCTCGTGGATATTAAACCATCAGGGGAACTCACTCTCCTCACTTATACTGTTCACCTGGTAACATGTCCCGTGCATATTAAGCCATCTGGGGAACACACTCTCCTCACTTATACTTTTCACCTAGTAACATGTCCTGTGTATATTAAACCATCATGGGAACACACTCTCCTCACTTATACTCTTCACCTGGTAACATGTCCTGTGAATATTAAACCATCAGGGGAACACACTCTCCTCACTTATACTGTTCACCTGGTGACATGTCCCACGTATATTAAACCATCAGTGGAACACTCTCTCCTCACTTATACTGTTCACCTGGTAACATGTCCCGTGTGAGTTAAACCATCATGGGAACTCACTCTCCTCTCTTATAGATTTCACCTGGTAACATGTCCCGTGTGCATTTAACAATCAGGGGAACACACTCTCCTCACTTATTCTGTTCACCTGGTGACATGTCCCGTTTGTATTAAACAATCAGGGTAACACACTCTCCTCACTTATACTGTTCATCTGGTAACATGTCCCGTGCGTATTAAACAATCAGGGGAACTCTTTCTCCTCACTTATACTGTTCACCAGGTAACATGTCCCGTGTGTATTAAACAATCAGGGGTACACACTCTCCTCACTTATACTGTTCACCAGGTAACATGTCCCGTGTGTATTAAACAATCAGGGGAACTCACTCTCCTCACTTATACTGTTCACCTGGTAACATGTCCTGTGTATATTAAACAATCTGGGGAACACACTCTCCTCACTATTCTGTTCACCTGGTAACATGTCCCGTGTGTATTGAACAATCTGGGGAACACACTCTCCTCACTATTCTGTTCACCTGGTAACATGTCCCGTGTGTATTAAACAATCAGGGGAACACACTCTCTTCACTTATAATGTTCACCTGGTAATATGTCCCGTGTATATTAAACCATCAAGGGAACACACTCACCTCACTTATACTGTTCACCTGGTAACATGTCCCGTGCGTATTAAACAATCAGGGGAACACACTCTCCTCACTTATACTGTTCACCTGGTAACTTGTCCCGTGCGCATTAAACCATCAGGGGAAAACATTCTCCTCACTATTCTGTTCATCTGGTAACATGTCCCGTGTGTATTAAACCATCAGGGGAACACACTCTCCTCACTTATACTGTTCACCTGGAAACATGTCCCATGTATATGAAACCATCAGGGGAACACACTCTCCTCACTTCTACTGTTCACCTGGTAACATGTCCCGTGTGCATTAAAAAATCAGGGGAACACACTCTCCTCACTTATACTGTTCATCTGGTAACATGTCCCGTGTTTTTTAACCATCAGGGGAACACACTCTCCTCACTTATACTGTTCATCTGGTAACATGTCCCGTGTATATTAAACCATCAGGGGAACACACTCACCTCACTTATACTGTTCACCTGGTGACATGTCCCGTGCGTATTAAACAATCAGGGGAACACACTCTCCTCACTTGTACTTTTCACCTAGTTACATGTCCTGTGTATATTAAACCATCAGGGGAACACACTCTCCTCACTTATACTGTTCACCTGGTAACATGTCCTGTGCATATTCAGCCATCTGGGGAAGACACTCTCCTCACTTATACTGTTCATCTGGTAACATGTCCCGTGCGTATTAAGCAATCAGGGGAACACACTCTCCTCACTTATACTTTTCACCTAGTGACATGTCCTGTGTATATTAAAACATCAGGGGAACACACTCTCCTCACTTATACTGTTCACCTGGTAACATGTCCTGTGTCTATTAAACCATCAGCGGAACACACTCTCCTCACTTATACTGTTTACCTGGTAACATATCCTGTGTATGTTAAACCATCAGGGGCACACACTCTCCTCACTTATACTCTTCACCTGGTAACATGTCCCGTGTGTATTAAACCATGAGGAAAACACACTCTCCTCACTTATACTGTTCACCTGGTAACATGTCCCGTGTATATTAAACCCTCAGGGGAACACACTCTCCTCACTTATACTGTTCACCTGGTAACATGTCCTGTGTCTATTAAACCATCAGCGGAACACACTCTCCTCACTTATACTGTTTACCTGGTAACATATCCTGTGTATGTTAAACCATCAGGGGCACACACTCCCCTCACTTATACTCTTCACCTGGTAACATGTCCCGTGTGTATTAAACCATGAGGAAAACACACTTTCCTCACTTATACTGTTCACCTGGTAACATGTCCCGTGTATATTAAACCCTCAGGGGAACACACTCTCCTCACTTATACTGTTCACCTGGTGACATGTCCCGTGCATATTAAGCAATCAGGGGAACACACTCTCCTCACTTATACTGTTCACCTGGTGACATGTCCCGTGTATATTAAACCATCAGGGGAACACACTCTCCTCACTTCTACTGTTCACCTGGTGACATGTCCCGTGTATATTAAACCATCAGGGGAACACACTCTCCTCACTTCTACTGTTCACCTGGTGACATGTCCCGTGTATATTAAACCATCAGGGGAACACACTCTCCTCACTTCTACTGTTCACCTGGTAACATGTCTCGTGTGCATTAAAAAATCAGGGGAACACACTCTCCTCACTTATACTGTTCACCTGGTGACATGTCCCGTGTATATTAAACCATCAGGGGAACACACTCTCCTCACTTCTACTGTTCACCTGGTAACATGTCTCGTGTGCATTAAAAAATCAGGGGAACACACTCTCCTCACTTATACTCTTCACCTGGTATCATGTCCCGTGTGTATTAAACCATGAGGAAAACACACTCTCCTCACTTA
Source organism: Heterodontus francisci (assembly GCF_036365525.1). Taxonomy (NCBI): domain Eukaryota; kingdom Metazoa; phylum Chordata; class Chondrichthyes; order Heterodontiformes; family Heterodontidae; genus Heterodontus; species Heterodontus francisci. Next base: position 161,742 of record NW_027141175.1, on the reverse strand, counting down.
TACTGTTCACCTGTTAACATGTCCCGTGTATATTAAACCCTCAGGGGAACACACTCTCCTCACTTATACTGTTCACCTGGTGACATGTCCCATGCGTATTAAACAATCAGGGGAACACACTCTCCTCACTTCTACTGTTCACCTGGTGACATGTCCCGTGTATATTAAACCATCAGGGGAACACACTCTCCTCACTTCTACTGTTCACCTGGTAACATGTCTCGTGTGCATTAAAAAATCAGGGGAACACACTCTCCTCACTTATACTGTTCATCTGGTAACATGTCCCGTGTATATTAAACCATCAGGGGAACACACTCTCCTCACTTATACTGTTCACCTGGTAACATGTCCCGTGTATATTAAACAATCAGGGGAACACACTCTCCTCACTTATACTTTTCACCTAGTGACATGTCCTGTGTATATTAAACCATCAGGGGAACACACTCTCCTCACTTATACTCTTCACCTGGTGACATGTCCCGTGCGTATTAAACAATCAGGGGAACACACTCTCCTCACTTCTACTGTTCACCTGGTGACATGTCCCGTGTATATTAAACCATCAGGGGAACACACTCACCTCACTTATACTGTTCACCTGGTAACATGTCCCATGTGTATTAAACAATCAGGGGAACACACTCTCCTCACTTATACTTTTCACCTAGTGACATGTCCCGTGTATATTAAACCATCAGGGGAACACACTCTCCTCACTTATACTGTTCATCTGGTAACATGTCCTGTGCATATTCAGCCATCTGGGGAACACACTCTCCTCACTTATACTCTTCACCAGGTAACATGTCCTGTGAATATTAAACCATCAGGGGAACACACTCTCCTCACTTATACTGTTTACCTGGTAACATATCCTGTGTATGTTATACCATCAGGGGCAGACACTCTCCTCACTTATACTCTTCACCTGGTAACATGTCCCGTGTGTATTAAACCATTAGGGGAACACACTCTCCTCACTTATACTGTTCACCTGGTAACATGTCCCGTGCATGTTAAACCATCAGGGGAACACACTCTCCTCACTTATACTCTTCATCAGGTAACGTGTCCCGTGCATATTAAACCATCAGGGGAACACACTCTCCTCACTTATACTGTTCACCTGGTAATATGTCCAGTTTATATTAAATCATCAGGTCAACACACTCTCCTCACATATACTTTTCACCTGGTAACATGTCCCGTGCATATTAAGCCATCTCGGGAACACACTCTCCTCACTTATACTTTTCTCCTAGTAACATGTCCTGTGTATATTAAACCATCAGGGGAACACACTCTCCTCACTTATACTCTTCACCTGGTAACATGTCCCGTGCGTATTAAACAATCAGGGGAACACACTCTCCTCACTTATACTGTTCACCTGGTAACATGTCCCGTGTGCATTAAAAAATCAGGGGAACACACTCTCCTCACTTCTACTGTTCACCTGGTAACATGTCCCGTGTGCATTAAAAAATCAGGGGAACACACTCTCCTCACTTATACTGTTCACCTGGTAACATGTCCCGTGTGTATTAAACAATCAGGGGAACACACTCTCCTCACTTATACTGTTCACCTGGTAACATGTCCCATGTATATGAAACCATCAGGGGAACACACTCTCCTCACTTCTACTGTTCACCTGGTAACATGTCCCGTGTGCATTAAAAAATCAGGGGAACACACTCTCCTCACTTATACTGTTCATCTGGTAACATGTCCCGTGTATATTAAACCATCAGGGGAACACACTCTCCTCACTTATACTGTTCATCTGGTAACATGTCCCGTGTATATTAAACCATCAGGGGAACACACTCACCTCACTTATACTGTTCACCTGGTGACATGTCCCGTGCGTATTAAACAATCAGGGGAACACACTCTCCTCACTTGTACTTTTCACCTAGTGACATGTCCTGTGTATATTAAACCATCAGGGGAACACACTCTCCTCACTTATACTGTTCACCTGGTAACATGTCCAGTGCATATTCAGCCATCTGGGGAACACACTCTCCTCACTTATACTCTTCACCAGGTAACATGTCCTGTGAATATTAAACCATCAGGGGAACACACTCTCCTCACTTATACTGTTTACCTGGTAACATATCCTGTGTATCTTAAACCATCAGGGGCACACACTCTCCTCACTTATACTCTTCACCTGGTAACATGTCCCGTGTGTATTAAACCATGAGGAAAACACACTCTCCTCACTTATACTGTTCACCTGGTAACATGTCCCGTGTATATTAAACCCTCAGGGGAACACACTCTCCGCACTTATACTGTTCACCTGGTGACATGTCCCGTGCGTATTAAACAATCAGGGAAACACACTCTCCTCACTTCTACTGTTCACCTGGTGACATGTCCCGTGTATATTAAACCATCAGGGGACACACTCTCCTCACTTCTACTGTTCACCTGGTAACATGTCCCGTGTGCATTAAAAAATCAGGTGTACACACTCTCCTCACTTATACTGTTCATCTGGTAACATGTCCCGTGTATATTAAACCATCAGGGGAACACACTCTCCTCACTTATACTGTTCACCTGGTAACATGTCCCGTGTATATTAAACCATCAGGGGAACACACTCACCTCACTTATATTGTTCACCTGGTGACATGTCCTGTGTATATTAAACCATCAGGGGAACACACCCTCCTCACATATACTGTTCACCTGGTGACATGTCCCGTGTGCATTAAACCATCATTGGAACACACTCTCCTCACTTATACTGTTCACCTGGTGACATGTCCCGTGTATATTAAACCATCAGGGGAACACACTCTCCTCACTTATCCTGTTCACCTGGTAACATGTCCCGTGTGTATTAAACAATCAGGGGAACACACTCTCCCCACTTCTACTGTTCACCTGGTAACATGTCTCGTGTGCATTAAACAATCAGGGGAACACACTCTCCTCACTTATACTTTTCACCTAGTGACATGTCCTGTGTATATTAAACCATCAGGGGAACACACTCTCCTCACTTATACTGTTCACCTGGTAACATGTCCTGTGCATATTCAGCCATCTGGGGAACACACTCTCCTCACTTATACTCTTCACCAGGTAACATGTCCTGTGAATATTAAACCATCAGGGGAACACACTCTCCTCACATATACTGTTCACCTGGTGACATGTCCCGTGTGCATTAAACCATCATTGGAACACACTCTCCTCACTTATACTGTTCACCTGGTAACATGTCCTGTGTATATTAAACCATCAGGGGAACACACTCTCCTCACTTATACTGTTCACCTGGTAACATGTCCTGTGTGTATTAAACCATCAGGGGACGACACTCTCCTGACTTATACTGTTCACCTGGTAAAATGTCCCGTGCATGTTAAACCATCAGGGGAACACACTCTCCTCACATATACTGTTCACCTGGTAACATGTCTCGTGTATATTAAACCATCAGGGCAACACACTCTCCTCACTTATACTGTTCACCTGGTAACATGTCTCTTGTATATTAAACCAACAGGGGAACACACTCTCCTCACTTATACTGTTCACCTGGTGACATGTCCCGTGTATATTAAACCATCAGGGGAACACACTCTCCTCACATATACTGTTCACCTGGTAACATGTCTCGTGTATATTAAACCATCAGGGCAACACTCTCTCCTCACATATACTGTTCACCTGGTAACATGTCGCGTGTATATTAAACCATCAGGGGAACACACTCTCCTTACTTCTACTGTTCACCTGGTGACATGTCCCGTGTATATTAAACCATCAGGGGAACACACTCTCCTCACTTATACTGTTCACCTGGTAACATGTCCCGTGTATGTTAAACAATCAGGGGAACACAATCTCCTCACTTTTACTGTTCACCTGGTAAAATGTCCCGTGTATATTAAACCATCAGGGGAACACACTCGCCTCACTTATACTCTTCACCTGGTGACATATCCCGTGTGCATTAAACAATCAGGGGAACACACTCTCCTCACTTATACTCTTCATCAGGTAATGTGTCCCGTGTATATTAAACCATCAGGAGAACACACTCTCCTCACTTATACTGTTCACCTGGTAACATGTCCCGTGTATATTAAACCATCAGGGGAACACACTCTCCTCACTTATACTGTTCACCTGGTGACATGTCCCGTGTATATTAAACCATCAGGGGAACACACTCTCCTCACTTATACTGTTCACCTGGTAACATGTCCCGTGTGTATTAAACATTAGGGGAACGCACTCTCCTCACTTATACTGTTCACCTAGTGACATGTCCTGTGTATATTAAACAATCAGGGGAACACACTCACCTCACTTATACTGTTCACCTGGTGACATGTCCCATGTATATTAAACCATCAGGGGAACACAATCTCCTCACTTATACTGTTCACCTCGTAACATGTCGCTTGTGTATTAAACCATCAGGGCAACACACTCTCCTCACTTATACTGTTCACCTGGTGACATGTCCCGTGCGTATTAAACAATCAGGGGAACACACTCTCCTCACTTCTACTGTTCACCTGGTGACATGTCCCGTGTATATTAAACCATCAGGGGAACACAATCTCCTCACTTATACTGTTCACCTCGTAACATGTCGCTTGTGTATTAAACCATCAGGGCAACACACTCTCCTCACTTATACTGTTCACCTGGTAACATGTCTCGTGTATATTAAAACATCAGGGGAACACACTCTCCTCACTTATACTGTTCACCTGGTAAAATGTCCCGTGCTTGTTAAACCATCAGGGGAAAACTTACTCCTCACTTATACTCTTCACCTGGTGACATGTCCCGTGCGCATAAAACCATCAGAGGAATACACTCTCCTCACTTCTGCTCTTCACCTGGTAACATCTCCCGTGTATATTAAATCATCAGGGCAACTCACTCTCCTCACTTATACTGTTCACCTGGTAACATGTCCCGTGCATATTAAGCCATCTGGGGAACACACTCTCCTCACTTATACTTTTCACCTAGTGACATGTCCTGTGTATATTAAAACATCAGGGGAACACACTCTCCTCACTTATTCTCTTCCCCAGGAAACATGTCCTGTGAATATTAAACCATCAGGGGAACACACTCTCCTCACTTCTACTGTTCACCTGGTGAAATGTCCCGTGTATACAGAACCATCAGGGGAACACACTCTGCTCACTTGTACTGTTCACCTGGTGACATGTCCCGCGTATATTAAACCATCAGGGGAACGCACTCTCCTCTCTTATACTGTTCACCTGGTAACATGCCCCGTGCGTATTAAACAATCAGGGGAACACACTCTCCTCACTTATACTGTTCACCTGGTAACATGTCCCGTGTAAGTTAAACCATCATGGGAACTCACTCTCCTCACTTATAGATTTCACCTGGTAAACATGTCCCGTGTATATTAAACCATCAGGGGAACACACTCTCCTCACTTATTCTGTTCAACTGGTGACATGTCCCGTGTGTATTAAACAATCAGGGGAACACACTCTCCTCACTTATACTGTTCATCTGGTAACATGTCCCGTGCGTATTAAACAATCAGGGGAACACACTCTCCTCACTTATACTGTTCACCTGGTAACATGTCCCATGTGCATTAAACAATCAGGGGAACACACTCTCCTCACTTATAATGTTCACCTGGTGACATGTCCCGTGCGTATAAAACAATCAGGGGAACACACACTCCTCACTTATACTGTTCACCTGGAAACATGTCGCGTGTATATTAAACCATCAGGGCAACACACTCTCCTCACATATACTGTTCACCTGGTAACATGTCTCGTGTATATTAAACCATCAGGGGAACACACTCTCCTCACTTATACTGTTCACCTGGTGACATGTCCCAAGTTTATTAAACAATCATGGGAACACACTCTCCTCACTTCTGCTCTTCACCTGGAAACATGTCCCGTGTATATTAAATCATCAGGGCAACAAACTCTCCTCACAGATACTGTTCACCTGGTAACATGTCCCGTGCGCATTATACCATCAGGGGAAAACACTCTCCTCACTATTCTGTTCACCTGGTAACATGTCCCGTGTGTATAAAACAATCAGGGGAACACACTCTCATCACTTATACTGTTAACCTGGTAACATGTCCTGTGTATATTAAACCATCAGGGGAACACTCCCTCTTCACTTTCCTGTTCACCTGGTAACATGTCCCATGTATATGAAACCATCAGGGGAACACACTCTCCTCACTTCTACTGTTCACCTGGTAACATGTCCCGTGTGCATTAAAAAATCAGGATAACACACTCTCCTCACTTATACTGTTCATCTGGTGATGTGACGCATGTGTATTAAACCATTAGGGGAACACACTCTCCTCACTTCTACTCTTCACCTGGTAACATGTCCTGTGTATATTAAACCATCAGGGCAACACAGTCTCCTCACTTATACTGTTCACCTGGTAACATGTCCCGTGTATATTAAACCATCAGGGGAACACACTCTCCTCACTTGTACTCTTCACCTGGTAACATGTCCTGTGTGTATTAAACCATCAGGGGAACACACTCTCCTCACTTATACTGTTCACCTTGTGACATGTCCCGTGTGCATTAAACCATCATGGGAAAACACTCTCCTCACTATTCTGTTCACCTGGTAACATGTCCCGTGTGAATTTAACAATCAGGGGAACACACTCTCCTCACTTGTACTCTTCACCTGGTAACATGTCCTGTGTGTATTAAACCATCAGGGGAACACACTCTCCTCACTTATACTGTTTATCTGGTAACATATCCAGTGTATGTTAAACCATCAGGGGCACACAGTCTCCTCACTTATACTGTTCACCTGGTCACATGTCCCGTGTGTATTAAACCATTAGGGGAACACATTCTCCTCACTTCTACTCTTCACCTGGTAACATGTCCTGTGTATATTAAGCCATCAGGGCAACACACTCTCCTCACTTATACTGTTCACCTGGTAACATGTCCCGTGAATATTAAACCATCAGGGGAACACACTCTCCTCACTTATACTGTTCACCTGGTAACATGTCCCGTGTATATTAAACCATCAGGGGAACACACTCTCCTCACTTATACTGTTCACCTGGAGACATGTCCCATGTCTATTAAACCATCAGGGGAACACACTCTCCTCACATATACTGTTCACCTGGTAACATGTCTCGTGTATATTAAACCATCAGGGTAACACACTCTCCTCACTTATACTGTTCACCTGGTAAAATGTCCCGTGCACGTTAAACCATCAGGGGAACACACTCTCCTCACATATACTGTTCACCTGGAAACATGTCCCGTGTATATTAAATCATCAGGGCAACAAACTCTCCTCACAGATACTGTTCACCTGGTAACATGTCCCGTGCGCATTAAACCATCAGGGGAAAACACTCTCCTCACAGATACTGTTCACCTGGTAACATGTCCCGTGCGCATTAAACCATCAGGGGAAAACACTCTCCTCACTATTCTGTTCACCTGGTAACATGTCCCGTGTGTATAAAACAATCAGGGGAACACACTCTCCTCACTTATACTGTTAACCTGGTAACATGTCCTGTGTATATTAAACCATCAGGGGAACACTCCCTCTTCACTTTCCTGTTCACCTGGTAACATGTCCCATGTATATGAAACCATCAGTGGAACACACTCTCCTCACTTCTACTGTTCACCTGGTAACATGTCCCGTGTGCATTAAAAAATCAGGATAACACACTCTCCTCACTTATACTGTTCATCTGGTGATGTGACGCATGTGTATTAAACCATTAGGGGAACACACTCTCCTCACTTCTACGCTTCACCTGGTAACATGTCCTGTGTATATTAAACCATCAGGGCAACACAGTCTCCTCACTTATACTGTTCACCTGGTAACATGTCCCGTGTATATTAAACCATCAGGGGAACCCACTCTCCTCACTTGTACTCTTCACCTAGTAACATGTCCTGTGTGTATTAAACCATCAGGGGAACACACTCTCCTCACTTATACTGTTCACCTTGTGACATGTCCCGTGTGCATTAAACCATCATGGGAAAACACTCTCCTCACTATTCTGTTCACCTGGTAACATGTCCCGTGTGAATTTAACAATCAGGGGAACACACTCTCCTCACTTGTACTCTTCACCTGGTAACATGTCCTGTGTGTATTAAACCATCAGGGGAACACACTCTCCTCACTTAAACTGTTTATCTGGTAACATATCCAGTGTATGTTAAACAATCAGGGGCACACACTCTCCTCACTTATACTGTTCACCTGGTCACATGTCCCGTGTGTATTAAACCATTAGGGGAACACATTCTCCTCACTTCTACTCTTCACCTGGTAACATGTCCTGTGTATATTAAGCCATCAGGGCAACACACTCTCCTCACTTATACTGTTCACCTGGTAACATGTCCCGTGAATATTAAACCATCAGGGGAACACACTCTCCTCACTTATACTGTTCACCTGGTAACATGTCCCGTGTATATTAAACCATCAGGGGAACACACTCTCCTCACTTATACTGTTCACCTGGAGACATGTCCCGTGTCTATTAAACCATCAGGGGAACACACTCTCCTCACATATACTGTTCACGTGGTAACATGTCTCGTGTATATTAAACCATCAGGGTAACACACTCTCCTCACTTATACTGTTCACCTGGTAAAATGTCCCGTGCATGTTAAACCATCAGGGGAACACACTCTCCTCACATATACTGTTCACCTGGTAACATGTCTCGTGTATATTAAACCATCAGGGGAACACACTCTCCTCACTTATACTGTTCACCTGGTGACATGTCCCAAGTTTATTAAACAATCATGGGAACACACTCTCCTCACTTCTGCTCTTCACCTGGAAACATGTCCCGTGTATATTAAATCATCAGGGCAACAAACTCTCCTCACAGATACTGTTCACCTGGTAACATGTCCCGTGTGAATTTAACAATCAGGGGAACTCACTCTCCTCACTTATACTGTTCACCTGGTAACATGACCCGTGCATATTAAGCCATCTGGGAACACACTCTCCTCACTTATACTTTTCACCTAGTGACATGTCCTGTGTATATTAAACCATCAGGGGAACACACTCTGCTCACGTATACTGTTCACCTGGTGACATGTCCCGCGTATATTAAACCATAAGGGGAACACACTCTCATCACTTATACTGTTCACCTGGTGACATGTCCCACGTATATTAAACCATCAGTGGAACACACTCTCCTCACTTATACTGCTCACCTGGTAACATGTCCCGTGCGTATTAAACAATCAGGGGACCACACTCTCCTCACTTCTACTGTTCACCTGGTAACATGTCCCGTGCGTATTAAACAATCAGGGGAACACACTCTCCTCACTTACACTGTTCACCTGTCACATGTCCCGTGTGTATTAAACCATTAGGGAAACACACTCTCCTCACTTCTACTCTTCACCTGGTAACATGTCCTGTGTATATTAATCCATCAGGGCAACACACTCGCCTCACTTATACTGTTCACCTGGTAACATGTCCCGTGTATATTAAACCATCAGGGGAACACACTCTCCTCACTTATACTGTTCACCTGGTAACATGTCCTGTGTATATTAAACCATCAGGGCAACACACTCTCCTCACTTATACTGTTCACCTGGTGACATGTCCCGTGTATATTAAACAATCAGGGGAACACAATCTCCTCACTTATACTGTTCACCTCGTAGCATGTCGCGTGTATATTAAACCATCAGGGCAACACATTCTCCTCACATATACTGTTCACCTGGTAAAATGTCCCGTGCATGTTAAACCATCAGGGGAACACACTCTCCTCACTTATACTGTTCACCTCGTAGCATGTCGCGTGTATATTAAACCATCAGGGCAACACATTCTCCTCACATATACTGTTCACCTGGTAAAATGTCCCGTGCATGTTAAACCATCAGGGGAACACACTCTCCTCACTTATACTGTTCACCTCGTAGCATGTCGCGTGTATGTTAAACCATCAGGGGAACACATTCTCCTCACATATACTGTTCACCTGGTAACATGTCCCGTGTATGTTAAACCATCAGGGGCACACACTCTCCTCACTTATACTGTTCACCTGGTAACATGTCCCGTGTATATTAAACCATCAGGGGAACACACTCTCCTCACTTATACTGTTCACCTGGTAAAATGTCCCGTGCATGTTAAACCATCAGGGGAACACACTCTCCTCACTTGTACTGTTCACCTGGTGACATGTCCCGTGTATATTAAACCATCAGTGGAACACACTCTCCTCACTTATACTGCTCACCTGGTAACATGTCCCGTGCGTATTAAGCAATCAGGGGAACACACTCTCCTCACTTATACTCTTTATCAGGTAACGTGTCCCGTGTATCTTAAACCATCAGGGGAACACACTCTCATCACTTATACTGTTCACCTGGTGACATGTCCCACGTATATTAAACCATCAGTGGAACACACTCTCCTCACTTATACTGCTCACCTGGTAACATGTCCCGTGCGTATTAAGCAATCAGGGGAACACACTCTCCTCACTTCTACTGTTCACCTGGTAACATGTCCCGTGCGTATTAAACAATCAGGGGAACACACTCTCCTTACTTATACTGTTCACCTGGTAACATGTCTCGTGTATATTAAACCATCAGGGCAACACACTCTCCTCACATATACTGTTCACCTGGTAACATGTCTCGTGTATCTTAAACCGTCAGGGGAACTCACTCTCCTCACTTATGCTGTTCACCTGGTAACATGTCCCGTGCATATTAAGCCATCTGGGGAACACAATATCTTCACTTATACTTTTCACCTAGTGACATGTCCTGTGTATATTAAACCATCAGGGGAACACACTCTCCTCACTTATACTGTTCACCTGGTGACATGTCCCGTGTATATAGAACCATCAGGGGAACACACTCTGCTGACTTATACTGTTCACCTGGTGACATGTCCCGCGTATATTAAACCATCAGGGGAACGCACTCTCCTCTCTTATACTGTTCACCTGGTGACATGTCCCACGTTTATTAAACCATCAGTGGAACTCACTCTCCTCACTTATACTGTTCACCTGGTAACATGTCCTGTGTGCATTAAACAATCAGGGGAACACACTCTCCTCACTTATACTGTTGACCTGGTAACATGTCCCGTGGGCTTTCAACTATCATGGGAAAACACTCTCCTCACTATGCTGTTCCCCAGGTAACATGTCCTGTGAATATTAAATCATCAGGGGAAAACACTCTCCTCACTATTCTGTTCACCTGGTAACATGTCCCGTGTGTATTAAACAATCAGGGGAACACACTCTCCTCACTTATACTGTTCACCTGGTAACATGTCCTGTGCACATTAAACCATCAGGGGAACACACTCTCTTCACTTATACTGTTCACCTGGTAACATGTCCCATGTATATGAAACCATCAGGGGAACACACTCTCCTCACTTATACTGTTCACCTGGTAACATGTCCCGTGTGCATTAAAAAATCAGGGGAACACACTCTCCTCACTTATACTGTTCACCTGGTAACATGTCCTGTGTATATTAAACCATCAGGGCAACACACTCTCCTCACTTATACTGTTCACCTGGTAACATGTCCCGTGTGTATTAAATCATCAGGGGAACACACTCTCCTCACTTCTACTGTTCACCTGGTAACATGTCCCGTGTGCATTAAAAAATCAGGGGAACACACTCTCCTCACTTATACTGTTCACCTGGTAACATGTCCTGTGTATATTAAACCATCAGGGCAACACACTCTCCTCACTTATACTGTTCACCTGATAACATGTCCCGTGTGTATTAAATCATCAGGGGAACACACTCTCCTCACTTATACTGTTCACCTGGTAACATGTCCCGTGTGCATTAAACCATCAGGGCAACACACTCTCCTCACTTATACTGTTCACCTGGTAACATGTCCCGTGTGTATTAAATCATCAGGGGAACACACTCTCCTCACTTATACTGTTCACCTGGTAACATGTCGCGTGTATATTAAACCATCAGGGCAACAAACTCTCCTCACATATCCTGTTCACCTGGTAACATGTCTCGTGTATATTAAACCATCAGGGGAACACACTCTCCTCACTTCTGCTCTTCACCTGGAAACATGTCCCGTGTATATTAAATCATCAGGGCAACAAACTCTCCTCACAGATACTGTTCACCTGGTAACATGTCCCGTGTATATAGAACCATCAGGGGAACACACACTGCTCACGTATACTGTTCACCTGGTGACATGTCCCGCGTATATTAAACCATAAGGGGAACACACTCTCATCACTTATACTGTTCACCTGGTGACATGTTCCACGTATATTAAACCATCAGTGGAACACACTCTCCTCACTTATACTGCTCACCTGGTAACATGTCCCGTGCGTATTAAACAATCAGGGGAACACACTCTCCTCACTTCTACTGTTCACCTGGTAACATGTCCCGTGCGTATTAAACAATCAGGGGAACACACTCTCCTCACTTACACTGTTCACCTGGTCACATGTCCCGTGTGTATTAAACCATTAGGGGAACACACTCTCCTCACTTCTACTCTTCACCTGGTAACATGTCCTGTGTATATTAATCCATCAGGGCAACACACTCTCCTCACTTATACTGTTCACCTGGTAACATGTCCCGTGTATATTAAACCATCAGGGGAACACACTCTCCTCACTTATACTGTTCACCTGGTAACATGTCCCGTGTGTATTAAACCATCAGGGGAACACACTCTCCTCACTTATACTGTTCACCTGGTAACATGTCCTGTGTATATTAAACCATCAGGGCAACACACTCTCCTCACTTATACTGTTCACCTGGTGACATGTCCCGTGTATATTAAACCATCATGGGAACACAATCTCCTCACTTATACTGTTCACCTCGTAACATGTCGCGTGTATATTAAACCATCAGGGCAACACATTCTCCTCACATATACTGTTCACCTGATAACATGTCTCGTGTATATTAAACCATCAGGAGAACACACGCTCCTCACTTATACTGTTCACCTGGTAAAATGTCCCGTGCATGTTAAACCATCAGGGGAACACACTCTCCTCACTTATACTGTTCACCTGGTGACATATCCCGTGTGCATTAAACAATCAGGGGAACACACTCTCCTCACTTATACTCTTCATCAGGTAACGTGTCCCGTGTTTCTTAAACCATCAGGGGAACACACTCTCATCACTTATACTGTTCACCTGGTGACATGTCCCAAGTTTATTAAACAATCATGGGAACACACTCTCCTCACTTATACTGTTCACCTGGTAACATGACCCGTGCATATTAAGCCATCTGGGGAACACACTCTCCTCACTTATACTTTTCACCTAGTGACATGTCCCGTGCGTATTAAACAATCAGGGGAACACACTCTCCTCACTTCTACTGTTCACCTGGTAACATGTCTCGTGTATATTAAACCATCAGGGCAACACACTCTCCTCACATATACTGTTCACCTGGTAACATGTCTCGTGTATCTTAAACAATCAGGGGAACACACTCTCCTCACTTATACTGTTCACCTGGTAACATGTCTCGTGTATATTAAAACATCAGGGCAACACACTCTCCTCACATATACTGTTCACCTGGTAACATGTCTCGTGTATATTAAACCGTCAGGGGAACTCACTCTCCACACTTATGCTGTTCACCTGGTAACATGTCCCGTGTATATTAAACAATCAGGGGAACACACTCTCCTCACTTATACTGTTCCCCTGGTAACATGTCCCGTGCATATTAAGCCATCTGGGGAACACAATCTCCTCACTTATACTTTTCACCTAGTGACATGTCCTGTGTATATTAAACCATCAGGGGAACACACTCTCCTCACTTATACTCTTCCCCAGATAACATGTCCTGTGAATATTAAACCATCAGGGGAACACACTCTCCTCACTTATACTGTTCACCTGGTGACATGTCCCGTTTATATAGAACCATCAGGGGAACACACTCTGCTGACTTATACTGTTCACCTGGTGACATGTCCCGCGTATATTAAACCATCAGGGGAACGCACTCTCCTCTCTTATACTGTTCACCTGGTGACATGTCCCACGTTTATTAAACCATCAGTGGAACTCACTCTCCTCACTTATACTGTTCACCTGGTAACATGTCCTGTGTGCATTAAACAATCAGGGGAACACACTCTCCTCACTTATACTGTTGACCTGGTAACATGTCCCGTCGGCTTTCAACTATCATGGGAAAACACTCTCCTCACTATTCTGTTCACCTGGTAACATGTCCCGTGTGTATTAAACAATCAGGGGAACACACTCTCCTCACTTATACTGTTCACCTGGTAACATGTCCTGTGCATATTAAACCATCAGGGGAACACACATCTTCACTTATACTGTTCACCTGGTAACATGTCCCATGTATATGAAACCATCAGGGGAACACACTCTCCTCACTTCTACTGTTCACCTGGTAACATGTCCCGTGTGCATTAAAAAATCAGGGGAACACACTCTCCTCACTTATACTGTTCACCTGGTAACATGTCCTGTGTATATTAAACCATCAGGGCAACACACTCTCCTCACTTATACTGTTCACCTGGTAACATGTCCCCTGTGTATTAAATCATCAGGGGAACACACTCTCCTCACTTATACTGTTCACCTGGTAACATGTCCCGTGTGCATTAAACCATCAGGGCAACACACTCTCCTCACTTATACTGTTCACCTGGTAACATGTCCCGTGTATATTAAACTATCAGGGGAACACACTCTTCTCACTTATACTGTTCACCTGGTAACATGTCCCGTGAATGTTAAACCATCAGGGGAACACACTCTCCTCACTTATACTGTTCACCTGGTGACATGTCCCGTGCGTATTAAACCATCAGGGCAACACACTCTGCTCACTTATACTGTTCACCTGGTAACATGTCCCGTGCGCATTAAACCAACAGGGGAAAACTCTCTCCTCACTATTCTGTTCACCTGGTAACATGTCCCGTGTGTATTAAACAATCAGGGGAACACACTCTCCTCACTTATACTGTTCACCTGGTAACATGTCCTGTGTATATTAAACAATCAGGGGAACACACTCTCCTCACTTCTGCTCTTCACCTGGTAACATGTCCCGTGTATATTAAATCATCAGGGCAACACACTCTCCTCACATATACTGTTCACCTGGTAACATGTCCCGTGTGTATTAAACAATCAGGGGAACTCACTCTCCTCACTTTTCCTGTTCACCTGGTAACATGTCCCGTGCATATTAAGCCATCTGGGGAACACACTCTCTTCACTTATACTTTTCACCTGGTAACATGTCCTGTGTATATTAAACCATCAGGGGAACACACTCTCCTCACTTATACTCTTCACCAGGTAACATGTCCTGTGAATATTAAACCATCAGGGGAACACACTCTCCTCACTTATACTGTTCACCTGGTGACATGTCCCGTGTGCATTAAACCATCATGGGAAAACACTCACCTCACTATTCTGTTCACCTGGTAACATGTCCTGTGTATATTAAACCATCAGGGGAACACACTCTCCTCACTTATACTCTTTACCTGGTAACATATCGTGTGTATGTTAAACCATCAGGGGCACACACTCCCCTCACTTATACTGTTCACCTGGTCACATGTCCCGTGTGTATTAAACCATTAGGGGAACACACTCTCCTCACTTATACTGTTCATCTGGTGACATGTCCCGTGCGTATTAAACCATCAGGGGAACACACTCTCCTCGCTTATACTGTTCACCTGGTAACATGTCCCGTGTATATTAAACCATCAGGGGAACACACTCTCCTCACTTATACTGTTCACCTGGTGACATGTCCCGTGTATATTAAACCATCAGGGGAACACACTCTCCTCACTTATACTCTTCACCTGGTGACATGTCCCGTGCACATAAAACCATCAGGGGAATACACTCTCCTCACTTATACTGTTCACCTGGTGACATATCCCGTGTGCATTAAACCATCAGGGGAACACACTCTCCTCACTTATACTGTTCACCTGGTGACATGTCCCGAGTTTATTAAACAATGAGGGGAACACACTCTCCTCACTTCTGCTCTTCACCTGGTAACATGTCCCGTGTATATAAAATCATCAGGGCAACACACTCACCTCATATGTACTGTTCACCTGGTAACATGTCTCGTGGATATTAAACCATCAGGGGAACTCACTCTCCTCACTTATTCTGTTCACCTGGTAACATGTCCCGTGCATATTAAGCCATCTGGGGAACACACTCTCCTCTCTTATACTTTTCTCCTAGTGACATGTCCTGTGTATATTAAACCATCAGGGGAACACACTCTCTTCACTTATTTTGTTCACCTGGTGACATGTCCCGTGTATATTAAACAATCAGGGGAACACACTCTCCTCACTTATACTGTTCACCTGGTGACATGTCCCGTGTATATAGAACCATCAGGGGAACACACTCTGCTCACTTATACTTTTCTCCTGGTGACATGTCCTGTGTATATTAAACCATCTGGGGAACACACTCTCCTCACTTATACTTTTCTCCTGGTGACATGTCCTGTGTATATTAAACCATCAGGGGAACACACTCTCCTCACTTATACTGTTCACCTGGTGACATGTCCCGTGTATATAGAACCATCAGGGGAACACACTCTGCTCACTTATACTGTTCACCTGGTGACATGTCCCGCGTATATTAAACCATCAGGGGAACACCCTCTCCTCACTTATACTGTTCACCTGGTAACATGTCCCGTGTAAGTTAAACCATCATGGGAATTCACTCTCCTCACTTATAGATTTCACCAGGTAACATGTCCCGTGTGCATTAAACAATCAGGGGAACACACTCTCCTCACTTATTCTGTTCACCTGGTGACATGTCCCGTGTGTATTAAACAATCAGGGGAACACACTCTCCTCACTTATACTGTTCACCTGGTGACATGTCCCGTGCGTAAAAAACAATCAGGGGAACACACTCTCCTCACTTATACTGTTCACCTGGTAACATGTCCCTTGCATATTAAGCCATCTGGGGAACACACTCTCCTCACTTATACTCTTCACCAGGTAACATGTCCTGTGAATATTAAACCATCAGGGGAACACACTCTCCTCACTTATACTGTTCACCTGGTGACATGTCCCATGTATATTAAACCATCAGGGGAACACACTCTGCTCACTTATACTGTTCACCTGGTGACATGTCCCGCGTATATTAAACCATCATGGGAACACACTCTCCTCAGTTATACTGTTCACCTGGTAACATGTCCCATGTATATTAAACCATCAGTGGAACAACCTCTCCTCACTTATACTGTTCACCTGGTAACATGTCCCGTGTAAGTTAAACCATCATGGGAACTCATTCTCCTCACTTATAGATTTCACCTGGTAACATGTCCCGTGTGCATTAAACAATCAGGGGAACACACTCTCCTCACTTATTCTGTTCACCTGGTGACATGTCCCGTATGTATTAAACAATCAGGGGAACACACTCTCCTCTCTTATACTGTTCATCTGTTAACATGTCCCGTGCGTATTAAACCATCAGGGCAACACACTCTCCTCACTTATCCTGTTCACCTCGTAACATGTCCTGTGTATATTAAACCATCAGGGGAACACACTCTCCTCACTTCTGCTCTTCACCTGGTAACATGTCCCGTGTATATTAAATCATCAGGGCAACACACTCTCCTCACATATACTGTTCACCTGGTAACATGTCCCGTGTGTATTAAACAATCAGGGGAACTCACTCTCCTCACTTTTCCTGTTCACCTGGTAACATGTCCCGTGCATATTAAGCCATCTGGGGAACACACTCTCTTCACTTATACTTTTCACCTGGTAACATGTCCTGTGTATATTAAACCATCAGGGGAACACACTCTCCTCACTTATACTCTTCACCAGGTAACATGTCCTGTGAATATTAAACCATCAGGGGAACACACTCTCCTCACTTATACTGTTCACCTGGTGACATGTCCCGTGTGCATTAAACCATCATGGGAAAACACTCACCTCACTATTCTGTTCACCTGGTAACATGTCCTGTGTATATTAAACCATCAGGGGAACACACTCTCCTCACTTATACTCTTTACCTGGTAACATATCGTGTGTATGTTAAACCATCAGGGGCACACACTCTCCTCACTTATACTGTTCACCTGGTCACATGTCCCGTGTGTATTAAACCATTAGGGGAACACACTCTCCTCACTTATACTGTTCATCTGGTGACATGTCCCGTGCGTATTAAACCATCAGGGGAACACACTCTCCTCGCTTATACTGTTCACCTGGTAACATGTCCCGTGTATATTAAACCATCAGGGGAACACACTCTCCTCACTTATACTGTTCACCTGGTGACATGTCCCGTGTATATTAAACCATCAGGGGAACACACTCTCCTCACTTATACTCTTCACCTGGTGACATGTCCCGTGCACATAAAACCATCAGGGGAATACACTCTCCTCACTTATACTGTTCACCTGGTGACATATCCCGTGTGCATTAAACCATCAGGGGAACACACTCTCCTCACTTATACTGTTCACCTGGTGACATGTCCCGAGTTTATTAAACAATGAGGGGAACACACTCTCCTCACTTCTGCTCTTCACCTGGTAACATGTCCCGTGTATATAAAATCATCAGGGCAACACACTCACCTCATATGTACTGTTCACCTGGTAACATGTCTCGTGGATATTAAACCATCAGGGGAACTCACTCTCCTCACTTATTCTGTTCACCTGGTAACATGTCCCGTGCATATTAAGCCATCTGGGGAACACACTCTCCTCTCTTATACTTTTCTCCTAGTGACATGTCCTGTGTATATTAAACCATCAGGGGAACACACTCTCTTCACTTATTTTGTTCACCTGGTGACATGTCCCGTGTATATTAAACAATCAGGGGAACACACTCTCCTCACTTATACTTTTCTCCTGGTGACATGTCCTGTGTATATTAAACCATCAGGGGAACACACTCTCCTCACTTATACTGTTCACCTGGTGACATGTCCCGTGTATATAGAACCATCAGGGGAACACACTCTGCTCACTTATACTGTTCACCTGGTGACATGTCCCGCGTATATTAAACCATCAGGGGAACACCCTCTCCTCACTTATACTGTTCACCTGGTAACATGTCCCGTGTAAGTTAAACCATCATGGGAATTCACTCTCCTCACTTATAGATTTCACCAGGTAACATGTCCCGTGTGCATTAAACAATCAGGGGAACACACTCTCCTCACTTATTCTGTTCACCTGGTGACATGTCCCGTGTGTATTAAACAATCAGGGGAACACACTCTCCTCACTTATACTGTTCACCTGGTGACATGTCCCGTGCGTAAAAAACAATCAGGGGAACACACTCTCCTCACTTATACTGTTCACCTGGTAACATGTCTCGTGTATATTAAAACATCAGGGGAACACACTCTCCTCACTTATACTGTTCACCTGGTAACATGTCCCTTGCATATTAAGCCATCTGGGGAACACACTCTCCTCACTTATACTCTTCACCAGGTAACATGTCCTGTGAATATTAAACCATCAGGGGAACACACTCTCCTCACTTATACTGTTCACCTGGTGACATGTCCCATGTATATTAAACCATCAGGGGAACACACTCTCCTCACTTATACTGTTCACCTGGTGACATGTCCCATGTATATTAAACCATCAGGGGAACACACTCTCCTCACTTATACTGTTCACCTGGTGACATGTCCCGCGTATATTAAACCATCATGGGAACACACTCTCCTCAGTTATACTGTTCACCTGGTAACATGTCCCATGTATATTAAACCATCAGTGGAACACCCTCTCCTCACTTATACTGTTCACCTGGTAACATGTCCCGTGTAAGTTAAACCATCATGGGAACTCATTCTCCTCACTTATAGATTTCACCTGGTAACATGTCCCGTGTGCATTAAACAATCAGGGGAACACACTCTCCTCACTTATTCTGTTCACCTGGTGACATGTCCCGTATGTATTAAACAATCAGGGGAACACACTCTCCTCTCTTATACTGTTCATCTGTTAACATGTCCCGTGCGTATTAAACCATCAGGGCAACACACTCTCCTCACTTATCCTGTTCACCTCGTAACATGTCCTGTGTATATTAAACCATCAGGGGAACACACTCTCCTCACTTATACTCTTCACCAGGTAACATGTCCTGTGAATATTAAACCATCAGGGGAACACACTCTCCTCACTTATACTGTTCACCTGGTAACATGTCCCTTGCATATTAAGCCATCTGGGGAACACACTCTCATCACTTATACTTTTCACCTAGTGACATGTCCTGTGTATGTTAAACCATCAGGGGAACACACTCTCCTCACTTATACTCTTCACCAGGTAACATGTCCTGTGAATATTAAACCATCAGGGGAACACACTCTCCTCACTTATACTGTTCACCTGGTGACATGTCCCGTGTATATTAAACCATCATGGGAACACACTCTCCTCACTTATACTGTTCACGTGGTGACATGTCCCATGTATATTAAACCATCAGTGGAACACCCTCTCCTCACTGATACTGTTCACCTGGTAACATGTCCCGTGTAAGTTAAACCATCATGGGAACTCATTCTCTTCACTTATAGATTTCACCTGGTAACATGTCCCGTGTGCATTAAACAATCAGGGGAACACACTCTCCTCACTTATTCTGTTCACCTGGTGACATGTCCCGTGTGTATTAAACAATCAGGGGAACACACTCTCCTCTCTTATACTGTTCACCTGGTAACATGTCCCGTGTATATTAAACCATCAGGGGAACACACTCTCCTCACTTATTCTGTTCACCTGGTAACATGTCCCGTGTGCATTAAACAATCAGGGGAACACACTCTCCTCACTTATTCTGTTCACCTGGTAACATGTCCCGTGTGCATTAAACAATCAGGGGAACACACTCTCCTCACTTATTCTGTTCATCTGTTAACATGTCCCGTGCGTATTAAACAATCAGGGGAACACACTCTCCTCACTTATACTGTTCACCTGGTAACATGTCCCGTGTATATTAAACCATCAGGGGAACACACTCTCCTCACTTATACTGTTCACCTGGTGACGTGTCCCTTGTGCATTAAACAATCAGGGGAACACACTCTCCTCACTTATACTCTTCATCAGGTAACGTGTCCCGTGTATATTAAACCATGAGGGGAACACAATCTCCTCACTTATACAGTTCAACTGGCAACATGTCCTGTGTATATTAAACCTTCAGGGGAATACACTCTCCTCACTTATACTGTTCACCTGGTGACATGTCCCGAGTGTATTAAGCAATCAGGGAAACACACTCTCCTCACTTCTGCTCTTCACCTGGTAACATGTCCCGTTTATATTAAATCATCATTGCAACACACTCTCCTCACATATGCTGTTCACCTGGTAACATGTCTCGTGTATATTAAACCATCAGGGGAACTCACTCTCCTCACTTATACTGTTCACCTGGTAACATGTCCCGTGCATATTAAGCCATCTGGGGAACACACTCTCCTCACTTATACTTTTCACCAAGTAACATGTCCTGTGTATATTAAACCATCAGTGGAACACTCTCTCCTCACTTATACTGTTCACCTGGTAACATGTCCCGTGTGAGTTAAACCATCATGGGAACTCACTCTCCTCACTTATAGAGTTCTCCTGGTAACATGTCCCGTGTGCATTAAACAATCAGGGGAACACAGTCTCCTCACTTATTCTGTTCACCTGGTGAGATGTCCCGTGTGTATTAAACAATCAGAGGAACACACTCTCCTCACTTATACTGTTCATCTGGTAACATGTCCCGTGTGTATTAAACAATCAGGGGATCACACTCTCCTCACTTATACTGTTCACCTGGTGACATGTCCCGTGCGTAAAAAACAATCAGGGGAACACACTCTCCTCAATTATACTGTTCACCTGGTAACATGTCCCGTGTATATTAAACCATCAGGGGAACACACTCGCTTCACTTATACTGTTCACCTGGTAACATGTCCCATGTATATGAAACCATCAGGGGAACACACTCTCCTCACTTCTACTGTTCACCCTCTAACATGTCCCGTGTGCATTAAAAAATCAGGGGAACACACTCTCCTCACTTATACTGTTCATCTGGTGATGTGACCCGTGTGTATTAAACCATTAAGGGAACACACTCTCCTCTCTTCTACTCTTCACCTGGTAACATGTCCTGTGTATATTAAACCATCAGGGCAACACACTCTCCTCACTTATACTGTTCACCTGGTAACATGTCCCGTGTGTATTAAACCATCAGGGCAACACACTCTCCTCACTTATACTGTTCACCTGGTAACATGTCCCGTGTATATTAAACCATCAGGGGAACACACTCTCCTCACTTATACTGTTCACCTGGTGACATGTCCTGTGCATGTTAAACCATCGGAGGAAAACACTCTCCTCACTATTCTGTTCACCTGGTAACATGTCCTGTATGTATTAAACAATCAGGGGAACTCACTCTCCTCACTTATACTGTTCACCTGGTAACATGTCCCGTGCATATTAAGCCATCTGGGGAACACACTCTCTTCACTTATACTATTCACCTAGTGACATGTCCTGTGTATATTAAACCATCAGGGAAAGACACTCTCCTCACTTATACTCTTCACCAGGTAACATGTCCTGTGAATATTAAACCATCAGGGGAACACACTCTCCTCACTTACACTGTTCACCTGGTGACATGTCCCGTGTATATTAAAACATTAGGGGAACACACTCTGCTCACTTATACTGTTCACCTGGTGACATGTCCCGCGTATATTAAACCATCATGGGAACACACTCTCCTCACTTATACTGTTCACCTGGTGACATGTCCCATGTATATTAAACCATCAGTGGAACACCCTCTCCTCACTTATACTGTTCACCTGGTAACATGTCCCGTGCGCATTAAAGAATCAGGGGAACACACTCTCCTCACTTATACTGTTCACCTGGTAACATGTCCCGTGTGTATTAAACAATCAGGGGAACACACTCTCCTCACTTATACTGTTCACCTGGTAACATGTCCCGTGCGCATTAAACCATCAGGGGAAAACACTCTCCTCACTATTCTGTTCACCTGGTAACATGTCCCGTGTGTATTAAACAATCAGGGGAACACAATCTCCTCAATTACATCGTTCACCTGGTAACATGTCCCGTGTATATTAAACCATCAGGGGAACACACTCTCTTCACTTATACTGTTCACCTGGTAACATGTCCCATATATGTGAAACCATCAGGGGAACACACTCTCCTCACTTCTACTGTTCACCTGGTAACATGTCCCGTGTGCATTAAAAAATCAGGGGAACACATTCTCCTCACTTATACTGTTCATCTGGTGATGTGACCCGTGTGTATTAAACCATTAGGGGAACACACTCTCCTCACTTCTCCTCTTCACCTGGTAACTTGTCCCGTGCGCATTAAACCATCAGGGGAAAACACTCTCCTCACTATTCTGTTCACCTGGTAACATGTCCCGTGTGTATTAAACAATCAGGGGAACACACTCGCCTCACTTATACTGTTCACCTGGTAACATGTCCTGTGTATATTAAACCATCAGGGGAACACACTCTCTTCACTTATACTGTTCACCTGGTAGCATGTCCCGTGTATATTAAAACATCAGGGGAACACACTCTCCTCACTTATACTGTTCACCTGGTAACATGTCCCGTGTGTATTAAACAATCAGGGGAACACACTCTCCTCACTTATACTGTTCACCTGGTAAAATGTCCCGTGCGCAATAAACCATCAGGGGAAAACACTCTCCTCACTATTCTGTTCACCTGGTAACATGTCCTGTGTATATTAAACAATCAGGGGAACACACTCTCCTCACTTCTGCTCTTCACCTGGTAACATGTAATGTGAATATTAAACCATCAGGGGAACACACTCTCCTCACTTATACTGTTCACCTGGTGACATGTCCCGTGTATATTAAACCATCAGGGGAACACACTCTGCTCACTTATACTGTTCACCTGGTGACATGTCCCGCGCATATTAAACCATCAGTGGAACACCCTCTCCTCACTAATACTGTTCACCTGGTAACATGTCCCGTGCAAGTTAAACCATCATGGGAACTCATTCTCCACACTTATAGATTTCACCTGGTAACATGTCCCGTGTGCATTAAACAATCAGGGAACACACTCTCCTCACTTATACTGTTCACCTGGTAACATGTCCCGTGTATATTAAACCATCAGGGGAACACACTCTCCTCACTTATACTGTTCACCTGGTAACATGTCCCGTGTGTATTAAACCATCAGGGCAACACACTCTCCTCACTTATACTGTTCACCTGGTAACATGTCCCGTGTATATTAAACCATCAGGGGAACACACTCTCCTCACTTATACTGTTCACCTGGTGACATGTCCTGTGCATGTTAAACCATCGGGGGAAAACACTCTCCTCACTATTCTGTTCACCTGGTAACATGTCCTGTATGTATTAAACAATCAGGGGAACTCACTCTCCTCACTTATACTGTTCACCTGGTAACATGTCCCGTGCATATTAAGCCATCTGGGGAACACACTCTCTTCACTTATACTATTCACCTAGTGACATGTCCTGTGTATATTAAACCATCAGGGAAAGACACTCTCCTCACTTATACTCTTCACCAGGTAACATGTCCTGTGAATATTAAACCATCAGGGGAACACACTCTCCTCACTTACACTGTTCACCTGGTGACATGTCCCGTGTATATTAAAACATTAGGGGAACACACTCTGCTCACTTATACTGTTCACCTGGTGATATGTCCCGCGTATATTAAACCATCATGGGAACACACTCTCCTCACTTATACTGTTCACCTGGTGACATGTCCCATGTATATTAAACCATCAGTGGAACACCCTCTCCTCACTTATACTGTTCACCTGGTAACATGTCCCGTGCGCATTAAAGAATCAGGGGAAAACACTCTCCTCACTTATACTGTTCACCTGGTAACATGTCCCGTGTGTATTAAACAATCAGGGGAACACACTCTCCTCACTTATACTGTTCACCTGGTAACATGTCCCGTGCGCATTAAACCATCAGGGGAAAACACTCTCCTCACTATTCTGTTCACCTGGTAACATGTCCCGTGTGTATTAAACAATCAGGGGAACACAATCTCCTCACTTCCATCGTTCACCTGGTAAAATGTCCCGTGTATATTAAACCATCAGGGGAACACACTCTCTTCACTTATACTGTTCACCTGGTAACATGTCCCATATATGTGAAACCATCAGGGGAACACACTCTCCTCACTTCTACTGTTCACCTGGTAACATGTCCCGTGTGCATTAAAAAATCAGGGGAACACATTCTCCTCACTTATACTGTTCATCTGGTGATGTGACCCGTGTGTATTAAACCATTAGGGGAACACACTCTCCTCACTTCTCCTCTTCACCTGGTAACTTGTCCCGTGCGCATTAAACTATCAGGGGAAAACACTCTCCTCACTATTCTGTTCACCTGGTAACATGTCCCGTGTGTATTAAACAATCAGGGGAACACACTCGCCTCACTTATACTGTTCACCTGGTAACATGTCCTGTGTATATTAAACCATCAGGGGAACACACTCTCTTCACTTATACTGTTCACCTGGTAGCATGTCCCGTGTATATTAAAACATCAGGGGAACACACTCTCCTCACTTATACTGTTCACCTGGTAACATGTCCCGTGTGTATTAAACAATCAGGGGAACACACTCTCCTCACTTATACTGTTCACCTGGTAAAATGTCCCGTGCGCAATAAACCATCAGGGGAAAACACTCTCCTCACTATTCTGTTCACCTGGTAACATGTCCTGTGTATATTAAACAATCAGGGGAACACACTCTCCTCACTTCTGCTCTTCACCTGGTAACATGTAATGTGAATATTAAACCATCAGGGGAACACACTCTCCTCACTTATACTGTTCACCTGGTGACATGTCCCGTGTATATTAAACCATCAGGGGAACACACTCTGCTCACTTATACTGTTCACCTGGTGACATGTCCCGCGTATATTAAACCATCAGTGGAACACCCTCTCCTCACTTATACTGTTCACCTGGTAACATGTCCCGTGCAAGTTAAACCATCATGGGAACTCATTCTCCACACTTATAGATTTCACCTGGTAACATGTCCCGTGTGCATTAAACAATCAGGGAACACACTCTCCTCACTTATACTGTTCACCTGGTAACATGTCCCGTGCGCATTAAACCATCAGGGGAAAACACTCTCCTCACTATTCTGTTCACCTGGTAACATGTCCCGTGTGTATTAAACAATCAGGGGAACACACTCGCCTCACATATACTGTTCACCTGGTAACATGTCCTGTGTATATTAAACCATCAGGGGAACACACTCTCTTCACTTATACTGTTCACCTGGTAACATGTCCCATGTATAAGAAAACAACAGGGGAACACACTCTCCTCACTTATACTGTTCATCTGGTGATGTGACCCGTGTGTATTAAACCATTAGGGGAACACACTCTCCTCACTTCTACTCTTCACCTGGTAACATGTCCCGTGTGTATTAAACCATCAGGGCAACACACTCTCCTCACTTATACTGTTCACCTGGTAGCATGTCCCGTGTATATTAAACCATCAGGGGAACACACTCTCCTCACTTATACTGTTCACCTGGTAACATGTCCCGTGCGCAATAAACCATCAGGGAAAAACACTCTCCTCACTATTCTGTTCACCTGGTAACATGTCCCGTGTGTATTAAACAATCAGGGGAACAGACTCTCCTCACTTATACTGTTCACCTGGTAACATGTCTCGTGTATATTAAACCATCAGGGGAACTTACTCTCCTCACTTATACTGTTCACCTGGTAAAATGTCCCTTGCATATTAAGCCATCTGGGGAACACACTCTCCTCACTTATACTCTTCACCAGGTAACATGTCCCATGTATATTAAACCATCAGGGGAACACACTCTGCTCACTTATACTGTTCACCTGGTGACATGTCCCGCGTATATTAAACCATCATGGGAACACACTCTCCTCACTTATACTGTTCACCTGGTAACATGTCCCGTGTATATTAAACCATCAGTGGAACACCCTCTCCTCACTTATACTGTTCACCTGGTAACATGTCCCGTGTATATTAAACCATCATGGGAACTCATTCTCCTCACTTATAGATTTCACCTGGCAACATGTCCCGTGTGCATTAAACAATCAGGGGAACACACTCTCCTCACTTATACTGTTCACCTGGTAACATGTCCCGTGTATATTAAACCATCAGGGGAACACACTCTCCTCACTTATACTGTTCACCTGGTAAAATGTCCCGTGCATATTAAACAATCAGGGGAACACACTCTCCTCACTTATACTGTTCACCTGGTGACATGTCCTGTGTCCATTAAACAATCAGGGGAACACACTCTCCTCACCTATACAGTTCACCTGGTAACATGTCCCGTGTATATTAAACCATCAGGGGAACACACTCTCCTCACTTATACTGTTCACCTGGTAACATGTCCCTTGCATATTAAGCCATCTGTGTAACACACTCTCTTCACTTATACTTTTCACCTAGTGACATGTCCTGTGTATATTAAACCATCAGGGGAACACACTCTCCTCACTTATACTCTTCACCTGGTGACATGTCCCGCGTATATTAAACCATCATGGGAACACACTCTCCTCACTTATACTGTTCACCTGGTAACATGTCCCGTGTATATTAAACCATCAGTGGAACACACTCTCCTCACTTATACTGTTCACCTGGTAACATGTCCCGTGTAAGTTAAACCATCATGGGAACTCATTCTCCTCACTTATAGATTTCACCTGGTAACATGTCCCGTGTGCATTAAACAATCACGGGAACACACTCTCCTCACTTATACTGTTCACCTGGTGACATGTCCCGTGTGTATTAAACAATCAGGGGAACACACTCTCCTCTCTTATACTGTTCATCTGTTAACATGTCCCGTGCGTATTAAACTATCAGGGGAACACACTCTCCTCACTTATACTGTTCACCTGGTGACATGTCCCGTGTGTATTAAACAATCAGGGGAACACACTCTCCTCTCTTATACTGTTCATCTGTTAACATGTCCCGTGCGTATTAAACAATCAGGGGAACACACTCTCCTCACTTATACCGTTCACCTGGTAACATGTCCCGTGTATATTAAACCATCAGGGGAACACACTCTCCTCACTTATACTGTTCACCTGGAGACGTGTCCCGTGTGCATTAAACAATCAGGGGAACACACTCTCCTCACTTATACTCTTCATCAGGTAACGTGTCCCGTGTATATTAAACCATGAGGGGAACACAATCTCCTCACTTATACAGTTCAACTGGCAACATGTCCTGTGTATATTAAACCATCAGGGGAACACACTCTCTTCACTTATACTGTTCACCTGGTAACATGTCCCGTGTATATTAAAACATCAGGGGAACACACTCTCCTCACTTATACTGTGCACCTGGTGACATGTCCCGAGTGTATTCAGCAATCAGGGAAACATACTCTCCTCACTTCTGCTCTTCACCTGGTAACATGTCCCGTTTATATTAAATCATCAGGGCAACACACTCTCTTCACATATACTGTTCACCTGGTAACATGTCTCGTGTATATTAAACCATCAGGGGAACTCACTCTCCTCACTTATACTGTTCACCTGGTAACTCGTCCCGTGCATTTTAAGCCATCTGGGGAACACACTCTCCTCACTTATACTTTTCACCAAGTAACATGTCCTGTGTATATTAAACCATCAGGGGAACACACTCTCCTCACTTATACTCTTCACCAGGTAACATGTCCCGTGTGAGTTAAACCATCATGGGAACACACTCTCCTCACTTATTCTGTTCACCTGGTGAGATGTCCCGTGTGTATTAAACAATCAGGGGAACACACTCTCCTCACTTATTCTGTTCACCTGGTGAGATGTCCCGTGTGTATTAAACAATCAGGGGAACACACTCTCCTCACTTATACTGTTCATCTGGAAACATGTCCCGTGCGTATTAAACAATCAGGGGAACACACTCTCCTCACTTACACTGTTCACCTGGTAACATGTCCTGTGTATATTAAACCATCAGGGGAACACATTTTCTTCACTTATGCTGTTCACCTGGTAACATGTCCCATGTATATGAAACCATCAGGGGAACAAACTCTCCTCACTTATACTGTTCATCTGGAAACATGTCCCGTGCGTATTAAACAATCAGGGGAACACACTCTCCTCACTTATACTGTTCATCTGGTGATGTGACCCGTGTGTATTAAACCATTAGGGGAACACACTCTCCTCACTTCTACTCTTCACCTGGTAACATGTCCCGTGCGCAATAAACCATCAGGGGAAAACACTCTCCTCACTATTCTGTTCACCTGGTAACATTACCCGTGTGCATTAAACAATCAGGGGAACACACTCTCCTCACTTATACTGTTCACCTGGTAACATGTCCCATGTATATTAAATCATCGGGGCAACACACTCTCCTCACATATACAGTTCACCTGGTAACATGTCTCGTGTATATTAAACCATCAGGGGAACACACTCTCATCACTTATACTCTTCACCAGGTAACATGTCCTGTGAATATTAAACCATCAGGGGAACACACTCTCCTCACTTATACTGTTCACCTGGTGACATGTCCCGTGTATATTAAACCATCAGGGGAACACACTCTCCTCACTTATACTGTTCACCTGGTGACATGTCCCGTGTATATTAAACTATCATGGGAACACACTCTCCTCACTTATACTGTTCACCTGGTGACATGTCCCGTGTATATTAAACCATCATGGGAACACACTCTCCTCACTTATACTGTTCACCTGGTGACATGTCCCCTGCATATTAAACCATCAGGGGAACACACTCTCCTCACTTATACTGTTCACCTGGTGACATGTCCCGTGTATATTAAACCATCAGGGGAAAACACTCTCCTCACTTATACTGTTCACCTGGTGACATGTCCCGAGTTTATTAAACAATCAGGGAAACACACTCTCCTCACTTCTGCTCTTCACCTGGTAACATGTCCCGTTAATATTAAATCATCAGGGCAACACACTCTCTTCACATATACTGTTCACCTGGTAACATGTCCTGTGTGTATTAAACCATCAGGGGAATACACTCTGCTCACTTATACTGTTCACCTGGTAACATGTCCCGTGTGAGTTAAACCATCAGGGGAACTCACTCTCCTCACTTATACTGTTCACCTGGTAACATGTCCCGTTTATATTAAATCATCAGGGCAACACACTCTCTTCACATATACTGTTCACCTGGTAACATGTCTCGTGTATATTAAACCATCAGGGGAACATAATCTCCTCACTTATACTGTTCAACTGGCAACATGTCCCGTGTGTATGAAACAATCAGGGGAACACACTCTCCTCACTTATACTGTTCACCTGGTAACATGTCCCGTGTGAGTTAAACCATCATGGGAACTCACTCTCCTCACTTATACTGTTCACCTGGTAACATGTCCCGTGTGCATTAAACAATCAGAGGAACACACTCTCCTCACTTATTCTGTTCACCTGGTGAGATGTCCCGTGTGTATTAAACAATCAGGGGAACACACTCTCCTCACTTATTCTGTTCACCTTGTGAGATGTCCCGTGTATATTAAACAATCAGGGGAACACACTCTCCTCACTTACACTGTTCACCTGGTAACATGTCCTGTGCATATTAAACCATCAGGGGAAAACACTCTCTTCACTCATACTGTTCACCTGTTAACATGTCCCATGTATAAGAAACCATCAGGGGAACACACTCTCCTCACTTCTACTGTTCACCTGGTAACATGTCCCGTGTGCATTACAAAATCAGGGGATCACACTCTCCTCAATTATACTGTTCATCTGGCAACATGTCCCGTGCGTTTTAAACAATCAGGGAACACACTCTCCTCACTTATACTGTTCACCTGGTAACATGTCCCGTGCGTATCAAACAATCAGGGGAACACACTCTCCTCACTTATACTGTTCACCTGGTAACATGTCCCGTGTGCATTAAACCATCAGGGAACGCATTCTCCTCACTTACACTGTTCACCTGGTAACATGTCCCGTGCGTATCAAACAATCAGGGGAACACACTCTCCTCACTTATACTGTTCACCTGGTAACATGTCCCGTGTGCATTAAACCATCAGGGGAACACACTCTCCTCACTTCTACTGTTCACCTGGTGACATTTCCCGTGTATATTAAACCATCAGGGGAATACACTCTCCTCACTTATACTGTTCACCTGGTGACATGTCCCGACTGTATTAAACAATCAGGGGAACTCACTCTCCTCACTTATACTGTTCACCTGGTAACATGTCCCGTGCATATTAAGCCATCTGGGGAACACACTCTCCTCACTTATACTTTTCACCAAGTAACATGTCCTGTGTATATTAAACCAGCAGGGGAACACACTCTCCTCACTTATACTGTTCACCTGGTGACATGTCCCACGTATATTAAACCATCAGTGGAACACTCTCTCCTCACTTATACTGTTCACCTGGTAACATGTCCCGTGTGAGTTAAACCATCATGGGAACTCACTCTCCTCACTTATAGAGTTCACCTGGTAACATGTCCCGTGTGCATTAAACAATCAGGGGAACACACTCTCCTCACTTATTCTGTTCACCTGGTGAGATGTCCCGTGTGTATTAAACAATCAGGGGAACACACTCTCCTCACTTCTACTGTTCACCTGGTGACAGGTCCCGTGTACATTAAACCATCAGGGGAACATACTCTGCTCACTTATACTGTTCACCTGGTAACATGTCCCGTGTAAGTTAAACCATCAGGGGAAAACACTCTCCTCACTTATACTGTTCACCTGGTGACGTGTCCCGTCTGCATTAAACAATCAGGGGAACACACTCTCCTCACTTATACTGTTCACCTGGTAACATGTCCCGTCTGCATTAAACAATCAGGGGAACACACTCTCCTCACTTATACTGTTCACCTGGTAACATGTCCCGTGTATATTAAACCATCAGGGGAACACACTCTCCTCAAGAAAACTGTTCACCTGGTGACATGTCCCGTGCGCATAAAACCATCAGGGGAATACACTCTCCTCACTTATACTGTTCACCTGGTGACATATCCCGTGTATATTAAACCATCAGGGGAACACACTCTCCTCACTTCGACTGTTCACCTGGTGTCATTTCCCGTGTATATTAAACCATCAGGGGAACACACTCTCCTCACTTATACTGTTCACCTGGTGACATGTCCCGTGTGCATTAAACAATCAGGGGAGCACAATCTCCTCACTTATACTCTTCATCAGGTAACGTGTCCCGTGTATATTAAACCATCAGGGGAACACACTCTCCTCAATTCTGCTCTTCACCTGGTAACTTGTCCCGTGTATATTAAATCATCAGGGCAACACACTCTCCTCACTTATACTGTTCACCTGGTAACATGTCCCGTGCATATTAAGCCATCAGGGGAACACACTGTCCTCACTTATACTGTTCACCTGGTAACATGTCCCACGTATTTTAAACCATCAGGGGAACACACTCTCTTCACTTATGCTGTTCACCTGGTGACATGTCCCACGTATATTAAACCATCAGTGGAACACCCTCTCCTCACTTATACTGTTCACCTGGTAACATGTCCCGTGTAAGTTAAACCATCAGGGGAACACACTCTTCACTTATACTGTTCACCTGGTGACATGTCCCGTCTGCATTAAACAATCAGGGGAACACACTCTCCTCACTTATACTGTTCACCTGGTAACATGTCCCATTTGCATTAAACAATCAGGGGAACACACTCTCCTCAATTATACTGTTCACCTGGTAACATGTCCCGTGTATATTAAACCATCAGGGGAAAACACTCTCCTCACTGTTCTGTTCACCTGGTAACATGTCCCGTGTATATTAAACCATCAGGGGAACACACTCTCCTCACTTCTACTGTTCACCTGGTGACAGGTCCCGTGTACATTAAACCATCAGGGGAACATACTCTGCTCACTTATACTGTTCACCTGGTAACATGTCCCGTGTATATTAAACCATCATGGGAACACACTCTCCTCACTTATACTGTTCACCTGGTAACATGTCCCTTGCGTATTAAACAATCAGGGGAACACACTCTCCTCACTTACACTGTTCACCTGGTAACATGTCCCGTGTATATTAAACCATCAGGGGAACACACTCTCCTCACTTATACTGTTCACCTGGTAACATGTCCTGTGCATATTAAACCATCAGGGGAACACACTCTCCTCACTTATACTGTTCGCCTGGTAACATGTCCCGTGTGTATTAAACAATCAGGGGAACACACTCTCCTCACTTCTACTGTTCACCTGGTGACATGTCCCGTGTATATTAAACCATCAGGGGAACACAATCTCCTCACTTATACTGTTCACCTGGGAACATGTCCTGTGTGTATTAAACCATCAGGGGGACACAATCTCCTCACTTACACTGTTCACCTGGTAAAATGTCCCGTGTATGTTAAACCATCAGGGGAACACACTCTCCTCACTTATACTGTTCACCTGGTAACATGTCCCGTGTGTATTAAACCATCAGGGGAACACACTCTCCTCACTTATACTGATCACCTGGTAACATGTCCCGTCCATATTAAGCCATCTGGGGAACACACTCTCCTCACTTATACTTTTCACCAAGTAACATGTCCTGTGTATATTAAACCATCAGGGGAGCACACTCTCCTCACTTATCCTCTTCACCAGGTAACATGTCCTGTGAATATTAAACCATCAGGGGAACACACTCTCCTCACTTATGGAGTTCACCTGGTAAAATGTCCCGTGTATATTAAACAATCAGGGGAACACACTCTCCTCACATATTCTGTTCACCTGGTGACACGTCCTGTGTATATTAAACCATCAGGGTAACACACTCTCCTCACTTATACTGTTTACCTGGTAACATATCCTGTGTATGTTAAACCATCAGGGGCACACACTCTCCTCACTTATACTTTTCACCTGGTCACATGTCCCGTGTGTATTAAACCATCAGGGGCAGACACTCTCCTCACTTATACTTTTCACCTGGTAACATGTCCCGTGTATATTAAACAATCAGGGGAACACACTCTCCTCACTTATACTGTTCATCAGGTAACGTGTCCCTTGTATATTAAACCATCAGGGGAACACTCTCTCCTCACTTATACTGTTCACCTGTTGACATGTCCCATGTGCATTAAACAATCAGGGGAACACACTCTCCTCACTTATACTCTTCATCAGGTAACGTGTCCCGTGTATATTAAACCATCAGGGCAACACACTCTCCTCACATATACTGTTCACCTGGGAACATGTCTCGTGTATATTAAACCATCAGGGGAACACACTCTCCTCACTTATACTGTTCACCTGGTAACGTGTGCCGTGCATATTAAGCCATCAGGGGAACACACTCTCCTCACTTATACTGTTCACCTGGTAACATGTCTCGTGTTTATTAAACCATCAGGGGAACACACTCTCCTCACTTATACTGTTCACCTGGTAACATGTCCCGTGTATATTAAACCATCAGGGGAACACACTCTCCTCACTTATACTGTTCACCTGGTAACATGTCCCGTGTATATAGAACCATCAGGGGAACACACTCCCCTCACTTAGACTGTTCACCTGGTAACATGTCTCGTGTTTATTAAACCATCAGGGGAACACACTCTCTTCACTTATGCTGTTCACCTGGTGACATGTCCCACGTATATTAAACCATCAGTGGAACACCCTCTCCTCACTTATACTGTTCACCTGGTAACATGTCCCGTGTAAGTTAAACCATCAGGGGAACACACTCTTCACTTATACAGTTAACCTGGTGACATGTCCCGTCTGCATTAAACAATCAGGGGAACACACTCTCCTCACTTACACTGTTCACCTGGTAACATGTCCCGTTTGCATTAAACAATCAGGGGAACACACTCTCCTCAATTATACTGTTCACCTGGTAACATGTCCCGTGCGCATTAAACCATCAGGGGAAAACACTCTCCTCACTGTTCTGTTCACCTGGTAACATGTCCCGTGTATATTAAACCATCAGGGGAACACACTCTCCTCACTTCTACTATTCACCTGGTGACAGGTCCCGTGTACATTAAACCATCAGGGGAACATACTCTGCTCACTTATACTGTTCACCTGGTAACATGTCCTGTGTATATTAAACCATCAGGGGAACACACTCTCCTCACTTATACTGTTCATCTGGTAACATGTCCTGTGTATATTAAACCATCAGGGGAACACACTCTCCTCACTTATACAGTTCACCTGGTAACATGTCCCTTGCGTATTAAACAATCAGGGGAACACACTCTCCTCACTTTTACTGTTCACCTGGTAACATGTCCCGTGTATATTAAACCATCAGGGGAACACACTCTCCTCACTTATACTGTTCACCTGGTAACATGTCCCGTCAGTATTATACCATCAGGGGAACACACTCTCCTCACTTATACTGTTCACCTGGTAACATGTCCCGTGTGTATTAAACAATCAGGGGAACACACTCTCCTCACTTCTACTGTTCACCTCGTGACATGTCCCGTGTATATTAAACCATCAGGGGAACACACTCTCCTCACTTATACTGTTCACCTGGTAACATGTCCCGTGTGTATTAAACAATCAGGGGAACACACTCTCCTCACTTCTACAGTTCACCTGGTGACATGTCCCGTGTATATTAAACCATCAGGGGGACACAATCTCCTCACTTACACTGTTCACCCGGTAAAATGTCCCGTGTATGTTAAACCATCAGGGGAACACACTCTCCTCACTTATACTGTTCACCTGGTAACATGTCACGTGTGTATTAAACCATCAGGGGAATACACTCTCCTCACTTATACTGTTCACCTGGTGACAAGTCCCGAGTGTATTAAACAATCAGGGAAACACACTCTCCCCACTTCTGCTCTTCACCTGGTAACATGTCCCGTTTATATTAAATCATCAGGGCAACACACTCTCCTCACATATACTGTTCACCTGGTAACATGTCTCGTGTATATTAAACCATCAGGGAACTCACTCTCCTCACTTATACTGATCACCTGGTAACATGTCCCGTCCATATTAAGCCATCTGGGGAACACACTCTCCTCACTTATACTTTTCACCAAGTAACATGTCCTGTGTATATTAAACCATCAGGGGAACACACTCTCCTCACTTATACTCTTCACCAGGTAACATGTCCTGTGAATATTAAGCCATCAGGGGAACACACTCTCCTCACTTATACTGTTCACCTGGTAACATGTCCTGTGCATATTCAGCCATCTGGGGAACACACTCTCCTCACTTATACTGTTTACCTGGTAACATGTCCCGTGTGAGTTAAACCATCATGGGAACTCACTCTCCTCACTTATACTGTTCACCTGGTAACATGTCCCGTGTGAGTTAAACCATCAGGGGAACACACTCTCCTCACTTATGGAGTTCACCTGGTAACATGTCCCGTGTGCATTAAACAATCAGTGGAACACACTCTCCTCACTTATACTGTTCACCTGGTAACATGTCCCGTGTGAGTTAAACCATCATGGGAACTCACTCTCCTCACTTATGGAGTTCACCTGGTAACATGTCCCGTGTGCATTAAACAATCAGGGGAACACACTCTCCTCACATATTCTGTTCACCTGGTGACATGTCCCGTGTGCATTAAACAATCAGGGGAACACACTCTCCTCACTTATACTGTTCACCTGGTGACATGTCCCGTGTATATTAAACAATCAGGGGAACACACTCTCCTCACTTATACTTTTCACCTCGTAACATGCCCTGTGTGTATTAAACAATCAGGGGAACACACTCTCCTCACTTATTCTGTTCACCTGGTGACATGTCCCGTGTGTATTAAACAATCAGGGGAACACACTCTCCTCACTTATACTGTTCATCGGGAAACATGTCCCGTGTGCATTAAACAATCAGGGGAACACACTCTCCTCACTTATACTGTTCATCGGGAAACATGTCCCGTGTGTATTAAACAATCAGGGGAAAACACTCTCCTCACTTATTCTGTTCACCTGGTGACATGTCCCGTGTGTATTAAACCATCAGGGGAACACACTCTCCTCACTTATACTGTTCACCTGGTGACATGTCCCGTGCGCATTAAACAATCAGGGGAAAACACTCTCCTCACTTATTCTGTTCACCTGGTAACATGTCCCGTGTGTATTAAACAATCAGGGGAACACAATCTACTCACTTATACAGTTCACCTGGTAACATGTCCTGTGTATATTAAACCATCAGGGGAACACACTCTCCTCACTTATACTTTTCACCTGGTAACATGTCCCGTGTATATTAAACAATCAGGGCAACACACTCTCCTCACGTATACTGTTCATCTGGTAACATGTCCCATGTGCATTAAACCATAATGGGAAAACACTCTCCTCACTTATACTGTTTACCTGGTAACATATCCTGTGTATGTTAAACCATCAGGGGCACACACTCTCCTCACTTATACTTTTCACCTGGTCACATGTCCCGTGTGTAATAAACCATCAGGGGATCACACTCTCCTCACTTATACTGATCACCTGGTAACATGTCCCGTGTATATTAAACAATCAGGGGAACACACTCTCCTCACTTATACTGTTCACCTGGTAACATCTCCCGTGTATATTAAATCATCAGGGCAACACACTCTCCTCACATATACTGTTCACCTGGTAACATGTTTCATGTATATTAAACCATCAGGGGAACTCACTCTCCTCACTTCTACTGTTCACCTGGTAACATGTCCCGTGCATATTAAGCCATCTGGGGAACACACACTCCTCACTTATACTTTTCACCTAGTGACATGTCCTGTGTATATTAAACCATCAGCAGGACACACTCTCCTCACTTATACTCTTCACCAGGTAACATGTCCTGTGAATATTAAACCATCAGGGGAAAACACTCTCCTCACTTATACTGTTCACCTGCTGACATGTCCCGTGTATTTAGAACCATCAGGGGAACACACTCTGCTCACTTATACTGTTCACCTGGTGACATGTCCCGTGTGTATTAAACAATCAGGGGAACACACTCTCCTCACTTATACTGTACACCTGGTGACATGTCCCGTGTGTATTAAACAATCAGGGGAACACACTCTCCTCACTTATACTGTTCACCTGGTGACATGTCCCGTGTGCATTAAATAATCAGGGGAACACACTCTCCTCACTTATACTGTTCACCTGGTGACATGTCCCGTGTGTATTAAATAATCAGGGGAACACACTCTCCTCACTTATACTGTACAGCTGGTAACATGTCCCGTGCGCATTAAGCAATCAGGGGAACACACTCTCCTCACTTATACTGTTCACCTGGTAACATGTCCCGTGTGAGTTAAACCATCATGGGAACTCACTCTCCTCACTTATAGAGTTCACCTGGTAACATGTCCCGTGCGCATTACACAATCAGGGGAAAACACTCTCCTCACTTATTCTGTTCACCTGGTGACATGTCCCGTGTGTATTAAACAATCAGGGGAACAAAACTCCTCACTTATACTGTTCACCTGGTAATATGTCCCATGTATAAGAAAACATCAGGGGAACACACTCTCCTCACTTCTACTGTTCACCTGGTAACATGTCCCGTGTGCATTACAAAATCAGGGGAACACACTCTCCTCACTTATACTGTTCATCTGGTAACATGTCCCGTGCGTTTTAAACAATCAGGGAACACACTCTCCTCACTTATACTGTTCACCTGGTGACATGTCCCGTGTGTATTAAACCATCAGGGGCACACACTCTCCTCAGTTATACTGTTCACCTGGTGACATGCCCCGTGCTTTTTAAACAATCAGGGAACACACTCTCCTCACTTATAGTGTTCACCTGGTGACATATCCCGTGTGCATTAAACAATCAGGGGAACACACTCTCCTCACTTATACTCTTCATCAGGTAACGTGTCCCGTGTATATTAAACCGTCAGGGGAACACAATCTCCTCACTTATATTGTTCACCTGGTGACATGTCCCGAGTTTATTAAACAATCAGGGGAACACACTCTCCTCACTTCTGCTCTTCACCTGGTAACATCTCCCGTGTATATTAAATCATCAGGGCAACACACTCTCCTCACATATACTGTTCACCTGGTAACATGTTTCATGTATATTAAGCCATCTGGGGAACACACTCTCCTCACTTATACTTTTCACCTAGTGACATGTCCTGTGTATATTAAACCATCAGCAGGACACACTCTCCTCACTTATATTGTACACCTGGTGACATGTCCCGTGTGTATTAAAAAATCAGGGGAACACACTCTCCTCACTTATACTGTTCACCTGGTGACATGTCCCGTGTGTATTAAATAATCAGGGGAACACACTCTCCTCACTTATACTGTACAGCTGGTAACATGTCCCGTGCGTATTAAACAATCAGGGGAACACACTCTCCTCACTTATACTGTTCACCTGGTGACATGTCCCGTGTGTATTAAACAATCAGGGGAACACACTCTCCTCACTTATACTGTACACCTGGTAACATGTCCCGTGCGTATTAAACAATCAGGGGAACACACTCTCCTCACTTATACTGTTCACCTGGTAACATGTCCCGTGCGCATTAAACAATCAGGGGAACACACTCTCCTCACTTCCACTGTTCACCTGGTAACATGTCCGTGTGTATTAAACAATCAGGGAACAAAGTCTCCTCAATTATACTGTTCACCTGGTAACATGTCCCGTGTGTATTAAACAATCAGCTGAACACACTCTCCTCACTTATACTGTTCACCTGGTAACATGTCTCGTGTATATTAAACCATCAGG
Source organism: Heterodontus francisci (assembly GCF_036365525.1). Taxonomy (NCBI): domain Eukaryota; kingdom Metazoa; phylum Chordata; class Chondrichthyes; order Heterodontiformes; family Heterodontidae; genus Heterodontus; species Heterodontus francisci. Next base: position 121,414 of record NW_027141175.1, on the reverse strand, counting down.
GGAAAACACTCTACTCACTATTCTGTTCACCTGGTACCATGTCCCGTGTGTATCAAACAATCAGGGGAACACAGTCTCCTCACTAATACTGTTCACCTGGTAACATGTCCCGTGTGTATTAAACCATCAGGGGAACACACTCTCCTCACTTATACTGTTCACCTGGTAACATGTCCTGTGTATATTAAACCATCAGGGGAACACACTCTCTTCACTTATACTGTTCACCTGGTAACATGTCCCATGTATATGAAACCATCAGGGGAACACACTCCCCTCACTTCTACTCTTCACCTGGTAACATGTCCTGTGTATATTAAACCATCAGGGGAACACACTCTCCTCACTTATACTGTTCACCTGGTAACATGTCCCGTGTATATTAAACCATCAGGGGAACACTCTCTCTTCACTTATACTGTTCACCTGGTAACATGTCCCATGTATATGAAACCATCAGGGGAAAACACTCTCCTCACTTATACTGTTCAGCTGGAAACATGTCCCGTGTATATTAAACCATCAGGGGAACACACTCTCTTCACTTATACTGTTCACCTGGTAACATGTCCCGTGTATATTAAACCATCAGGGGAACACACTCTCTTCACTTATACTGTTCACCTGGTAACATGTCCCATGTATATGAAACCATCACTGGAACACACTCCCCTCACTTCTACTGTTCACCAGGTAACATGTCCCGTGCGTATTAAACAATCAGGGGAACACACTCTCCTCTCTTATACTGTTCTTTTGGTGATGTGACCCGTGCATATTAAACCATTAGGGGAACACACTCTCCTCACTTATGCTGTTCACCTGGTAACATGTCCCGTGCGTATTAAACAATCAGGGGAACACACTCTCCTCTCTTATACTGTTCTTTTGGTGATGTGACCCGTGTATATTAAACCATTAGGGGAACACACTCTCCTCACTTCTACTCTTCACCTGGTAACATGTCCTGTGCATATTAAACCATCAGGGGAACACACTCTCCTCACTTATACTGTTCACCTGGTAACATGTCCCGTGCGCGTTAAACAATCAGGGGAAAACACTCTCCTCACTATTCTGTTCACCTGGTAACATGTCCTGTGTATATTAAACAATCAGGGGAACACACTCTCCTCACATATACTGTTCACCTGGTAACATGTCTCGTGTATATTAAACCATCAGGGGAACTCACTCTCCTCACTTATACTGTTCACCTGGTTACTTGTCCCGTGAATATTAAGCCATCTGGGGAACACACTCTCTTCACTTATACTTTTCACCTAGTGACATGACCTGTTTATATTAAACCATCAGGGGAACACACTCTCCTCACTTATACTCTTCACCAGGTAACATGTCCTTTGAATATTAAACCATCAGGGGAACACACTCTGCTCACTTATACTGTTCACCTGGTGACATGTCCCGTGTATATTAAACCATCAGTGGAACACCCTCTCCTCACTTATAGATTTCACCTGGTAACATGTCCCGTGTGCATTAAACGATCAGTGGAACCCACTCTCCTCACTTATGCTGTTCACCTGGTGACATGTGCCGTGTGTATTAAACCATCAGGGGAACACACTCTCCTCACTTATACTGTTCACCTGGTAACATGTCCCTTGTGTATTAAACATTCAGGGGAGCACACTCTCCTCACTTATACTGTTCACCTGGTATCATGTCCTGTGTATATTAAACCATCAGGGGAACACACTCTCCTCACTGTTCTGTTCACCTGGTAACATGTCCCGTGTATATTAAACCATCAGGGCAACACACTCTCCTCACTTATACTGTTCACCTGGTAACATTTCCCGTGTATATTAAACCATCAGGGGAACACACTCTCCTCACTTCTTCTGTTCACCTGGTGACATGTCCCGTGTATATTAAACCATCAGTGCAACACACTCTCCTCACATATACTGTTCACCTGATAACATGTCCCGTGTATATTAAACCATCAGGGGAACACACTCTCCTCACTTATACTGTTCAACTGGCAACATGTCCTGTGTATATTAAACAATCAGGGGAACACACTCTCCTCACTTATACTGTTCACCTGGTAACATGTCCCGTGTGTATTAAACAATCAGGGGAACACACTCTCCTCACTTCTACTGTTCACCTGGTGACATGTCCCGTGTATATTAAACCATCAGGGGAGCACAATCTCCTCACTTATACTGTTCACCTGGTAACATGTCCTGTGTGTATTAAACCATCAGGGGAACACACTCTCCTCACTTCTGCTGTTCACCTGGTGACATGTCCCGTGTATATTAAACCATCAGGGGAGCACAATCTCCTCACTTATACTGTTTACCTGGTAAAATGTCCCGTGTATGTTAAATCATCAGGGGAACACACTCTCCTCACTTATACTCTTCACCTGGTGACATGTCCCGTGCGCATAAAACCATCAGGGGAACACACTCTCCTCACTTATACTCTTCACCAGGTAACATGTCCTGTGAATATTAAACCATCAGGGGAACACACTCTCCTCACTTATACTGTTCACCTGGTGACATGTCCCGTGTATATTAAACGATCAGGGGAACACACTCTCCTCACTTATACTGTTCATCTGGTGACCTGTCCCGCGTATATTAAACCATCAGTGGAACACCCTCTCCTCACTTATACTGTTCACCTGGTAACATGTCCTGTGTATATTAAACCATCAGGGGAACACACTCTCCTCACTTATACTGTTCACCTGGTGACATGTCCCGTGTATATTAAACGATCAGGGGAACACACTCTCCTCACTTATACTGTTCATCTGGTGACCTGTCCCGCGTATATTAAACCATCAGTGGAACACCCTCTCCTCACTTATACATTTCACCTGGTAACATGTCCCGTGTGCATTAAACAATCAGGGGAACACGCTCTCCTCACTTATTCTGTTCACCTGGTAACATGTCCCGTGTGTATTAAACAATCAGGGGAACACGCTCTCCTCACTTATTCTGTTCACCTGGTGACATGTCCCGTGTGTATTAAACAATCAGGGGAACACACTCTCCTCACTTATACTGTTCACCTGGTAACATGTCCCGTGTGTACTAAACAATCAGGGGAACACACTCTCCTCACTTATACTGTTCACCTGGTGACATGTCCCGTGCGTATTAAACAATCAGGGGAACAGACTCTCCTCACTTATACTGTTCACCTGGTAACATGTCCCGTGTGTACTAAACAATCAGGGGAACACACTCTCCTCACTTATACTCTTCACCTGGTGACGTGTCCCGTGTGTACTAAACAATCAGGGGAACAGACTCTCTCACTTAAACTGTTCACCTGGTAACATGTCCCGTGTGTACTAAACAATCAGGGGAACACACTCTCCTCACTTATACTGTTCACCTGGTAACATGTCCCGTTTGCATTAAACAATCAGGGGAACACACTCTCCTCACTTATAATGTTCACCTGGTAACATGTCCCGTGCGTATTAAACAATCAGGGGAACACACTCTCCTCACTTATACTTTTCACCTGTTAACATGTCCCGTGCGCATTAAAGCATCAGGGGAAAACACTCTCCTCACTGTTCTGTTCACCTGGTAACATTTCCCGTGTATATTAAACCATCAGGGGAACACACTCTCCTCACTTCTACTGTTCACCTTGTTAACATGTCCCGTGTATATTAAACCATCAGGGGAGCACACTCTCCTCACTTATACAGTTCACCTGGTGACATGGCCTGTGTATATTAAACCATCAGGGGAACACACTCTCCTCACTTATACTGTTCACCTGGTGACATGTCCTGTGTATATTAAACCATCAGGGGAAAACACTCTCCTCACTTATACTGTTCAACTGGCAACATGTTCTGTGTATATTAAACAATCAGGGGAACACACTCTCCTCACTTATACAGTTCACCTGGTGACATGGCCTGTGTATATTAAACCATCAGGGGAACACACTCTCCTCACTTATACTGTTCACCTGGTGACATGTCCTGTGTATATTAAACCATCAGGGGAAAACACTCTCCTCACTTATACTGTTCACCTGGTAACATGTCCTGTGTGTATTAAACAATCAGGGGAACACACTCTCCTCACTTCTACTGTTCACCTGGTGACATGTCCTGTGTATATTAAACCATCAGGGGAAAACACTCTCCTCACTTATACTGTTCACCTGGTAACATGTCCTGTGTGTATTAAACAATCAGGGGAACACACTCTCCTCACTTATACTTTTCACCTGGTAACATGTCCCGTGGATATTAAGCCATCTGGGGAACACACTCTCCTCACTTATACTTTTCACCAAGTAACATGTCCCGTGTATATTAAACCATCAGGGGAACACACTCCCCTCACTTCTACTCTTCACCAGGTACCATGTCCTGTGAATATTAAACCATTAGGGGAACACACTCTCCTCACTTCTACTCTTCACCAGGTACCATGTCCTGTGAATATTAAACCATCAGTGGAACACTCTCTCCTCACTTATACTGTTCACCTGGTAACATGTCCCGTGCGTATTAAACAATCAGGGGAACAGACTCTCCTCACTTATACTGTTCACCTGGTGACGTGTCCCGTGTGCATTAAACAATCAGGGGAACACAGTCTCCTCACTTATACTTTTCACCTGGTAACATGTCCCGTGCGCATTAAACCATCAGGGGAATACACTCTCCTCACTGTTCTGTTCACCTTGTAACATGTCCCGTGTATATTAAACCATCAGGGCAACACACTCTCCTCACTTATACTGTTCACCTGGTAACATGTCCCGTGTATATTAAACCATCAGGGGAACACACTCTCCTCACTTCTAATGTTCACCTGGTGACATGTCCCATGTATATTAAACCATCAGGGGAACACACTCTCCTCACTTATACTGTTCACCTGGTAACATGTCCTGTGTGTATTAAACCATCAGGGGGACACAATCTCCTCACTTATACTGTTCACCTGGTAACATGTCCCGTGCGCATAAAACCATCATGGGAATACACTCTCCTCACTTCTACTGTTCACCTGGTGACATGTCCCGTGCGCATAAAACCATCAGGGGAATACTCTCTCCTCACTTATACTCTTCATCAGGTAACGTGTCCCATGTATATTAAACCATCAGGGGAACACAATCTCCTCACTTATACAGTTCAACTGGCAACATGACCTGTGTATATTAAACCATCAGGGGATCACACTCTCCTCACTTATACTGTTCACCTGGAAAAATGTCCCGTGTATGTTAAACCATCAGGGGAACACACTCTCCTCACTTATACTCTTCACCTGGTAACATGTCCCGTGCGCATAAAACCATCAGGGGAATACACTCTCCTCACTTCTACTGTTCACCTGGTGACATATCCCGTGTGCATTACAAAATCAGGGGAACACACTCTCCTCACTTATACTGTTCACCTGGTAACATGTCCCGTGCGCATAAAACCATCAGGGGAATACACTCTCCTCACTTCTACTGTTCACCTGGTGACATATCCCGTGTGCATTACAAAATCAGGGGAACACACTCTCCTCACTTATACTCTTCATCAGGTAACGTGTCCCGTGTATATTAAACCATCAGGGGAAGACAATCTCCTCACTTATACAGGTCAACTGGCAACATGACCTGTGTATATTAAACCATCAGGGGAACACACTCTCCTCACTTATACTGTTCACCTGGTGACATGTCCTGTGTATATTAAACCATCTGGGGAACACACTCTCCTCACTTCTACTGTTCACCTGGTAACATGTCCCGTGTGCATTAAACCATCATGGGAAAACACTCTCCTCACTATTCTGTTCACCTGGTAAAATGTCCCGTGTGAATTAAACAATCAGGGGAACACACTCTCCTCACTTATACTGTTCACCTGGTAACATGTCCTGAGTATATTAAACCATCAGGGGAACACACTCTCCTCAATTATACAGTTCACCTGGTGAAATGTCCCGAGTTTATTAAACAATCAGGGGAACACACTCTCCTCACTTCTGCTCTTCACCTGGTAACATGTCCCGTGTATATTAAATCATCAGGGCAACACACTCTCCTCACATATACTGTTCACCTGGTAACATGTCTCGTGTATATTAAACCATCAGGGGAACTCACTCTCCTCACTTATACTGTTCACCTGGTAACATGTCCCGTGCATATTAAGCCATCTGGGGAACACACTCTCCTCACTTATAATTTTCACCTAGTGACATGTCCTGTGTATATTAAACCATCAGGGGAACACACTCACCTCACTTATACTGTTCACCTGGTAACATGTCTCGTGTATATTAAACCATCAGGGGAACACACTCTCCTCACTTATAATCTTCACCTAGTGACATGTCCTGTGTATATTAAACCATCAGGGGAACACACTCACCTCACTTATACTCTTCACCAGGTAACATGTCCTGTGAATATTAAACCATCAGGGGAACACACTCTCCTCACTGATACTGTTCACCTGGTGACATGTCCCGTGTATATTAAACCATCAGGGGAACACACTCACCTCACTTATACTCTTCACCAGGTAACATGTCCTGTGAATATTAAACCATCAGGGGAACACACTCTGCTCACTTATACTGTTCACCTGGTAACATGTCCCGTGTAAGTTAAACCATCAGGTGAACACACTCTCCTCACTTATACTCTTCACCAGGTAACATGTCCTGTGAATATTAAACCATCAGGGGAACACACTCTCCTCACTGATACTGTTCACCTGGTGACATGTCCCGTGTATATTAAACGATCAGGGGAACACACTATGCTCACTTATACTGTTCAAGTGGTAACATGTCCTGTGTAAGTTAAACGATCAGGTGAACACACTCTCCTCACTTATACTGTTCACCTGGTAACATGTCCCGTGTGTATTAAACAATCAGGGGAACACACTCTCCTCACTTATACTGTTCACCTGGTAACATGTCCTGTGTGTATTAAACAATCAGGGGAACACAATCTCCTCACTTATACTGTTCACCTGGTAACATGTCCCGTGTGTATTAAACAATCAGGGGAACACACTCTCCTCACTTATACATTTCACCTGGTGACATGTCCCGTGTGTATTAAACAATCAGGGGAACACACTCTCCTCACTTATACTGTTCACCTGGTAACATGTCCCGTGTGTATTAAACCATCAGGGGAACACACTCTCCTCACTTATACTGTTCACCTGGTAACATGTCCCGTGTGTATTAAACAATCAGGGGAACACACTCTCCTCACTTATACTGTTCACCTGGTAACATGTCCCGTGTGTATAAAACAATCACGGGAACACACTCTCCTCACTTATACTGTTCACCTGGTAACATGTCCCGTGTAAGTTAAACCATCATGGGAACTCACTCTCCTCACTTATAGATTTCACCTGGTAACATGTCCAGTGTATATTAAACAATCACGGGAACACACTCTCCTCACTTATACTGTTCACCTGGTAACATGTCCCGTGTAAGTTAAACCATCAGGGGAACTCACTCTCCTCACTTATAGATTTCACCTGGTAACATGTCCCGTGTATATTAAACAATCAGGGGAACACACTCTCCTCACTTATTCTGTTCACCTGGTAACATGTCCCGTGTGTATTAAACCATCAGGGGAACACACTCTCCTCACTTATACTGTTCACCTGCTGACATGTCCCGTGTGTATTAAACAATCAGGGGAACACACTCTCCTCACTTATACTGTTCACTTGGTAACAAGTCCCGTGAGCATTAAAAAATCAGGGGAACACACTCTCCTCACTTATTCTGTTCACCTGGTGACATGTCCCGTGTGTATTAAACAATCAGGGGAACACACTCTCCTCACTTATTCTGTTCACCTGGTGACATGTCCCGTGTGTATTAAACAATCAGGGGAACACACTCTCCTCACTTATACTGTTCACCTGGTGACATGTCCCGTGTGTATTAAACAATCAGGGGAACACACTCTCCTCACTTATACTGTTCACTTGGTAACAAGTCCCGTGAGCATTAAAAAATCAGGGGAACACACTCTCCTCACTTATTCTGTTCACCTGGTGACATGTCCCGTGTATATTAAACAATCAGGGGAACACACTCTCCTCATTTCTCCTGTTCACCTGGTAACAAGTCCCGTGAGCATTAAAAAATCAGGGGAACACACTCTCCTCACTTATTCTGTTCACCTGGTGACATGTCCCGTGTGTATTAAACAATCAGGGGAACACACTCTCCTCATTTCTCCTGTTCACCTGGTAACATGTCCCGTGGGCTTTAAACCATCATGGGAAAACACTCTCCTCACTATTCTGTTCACCAGGTATCATGTCCCGTGTGAATTAAACATTCAGGGGAACACACTCTCCTCACTTATTCTGTTCACCTGGTGACATGTCCCGTATGTATTAAACAATCAGGGGAACACACTCTCCTCACTTATACTGTTCACCTGGTAACATGTCCCGTGTGTATAAAACAATCACGGGAACACACTCTCCTCACTTATACTGTTCACCTGGTAACATGTCCCGTTTGCATTAAACAATCAGGGGAACACACTCTCCTCACTTATACTGTTCACCTGGTAACATGTCCCGTGCGCATTAAAGCATCAGGGGAAAACACTCTCCTCACTGTTCTGTTCACCTGGTAACATTTCCCGTGTATATTAAACCATCAGGGCAACAGACTCTCCTCACTTATACTGTTCACCTGGTAACATGTCCCGTGTATATTAAACCATCAGGGGAACACACTCTCCTCACTTCTACTGTTCACCTGGTAACATGTCCCGTGTATATTAAACCATCAGGGGAAGACACTCTCCTCACTTATACTGTTCACCTGGTGACATGTCCCGTGTGTATTAAACAATCAGGGGAACACACTCTCCTCACTTATACTGTTCACCTGGTAACATGTCCTGTGTATATTAAACAATCAGGGGAACACACTCTCCTCACTTCTACTGTTCACCTGGTGACATGTCCTGTGTATATTAAACCATCAGGGGAACACAATCTCCTCACTTATAATCTTCACCAGGTAACATGTCCTGTGAATATTAAACCATCAGGGGAACACACTCTCCTCACTTATACTTTTCACCTGGTGACATGTCCCGTGTATATTAAACCATCAGTGGAACACTCTCTCCTCACTTATACTGTTCACCTGGTAACATGTCCCGTGTGAGTTAAACCATCAGGGGAACACACTCTCCTCACTTATAGAGTTCACCTGGTAACATGTCCCGTGTGCATTAAACAATCAGGGGAACACACTCTCCTCACTTATACTGTTCATCTGGAAACATGTCCCGTGCGTATTAAACAATCAGGGGAACACACTCTCCTCACTTATACTCTTCACCTGGTGACATGTCCCGTGCGCATAAAACCATCAGGGGAACACACTCTCCTCACTTATACTGCTCACCTGGTAACATGTCCCGTGTGCATTGAACAATCAGGGGAACACACTCTCCTCACTTATACTTTTCACCTGGTAACATGTCCCGTTCATATTAAGCCATCTGGGGAACACACTCTCCTCACTTATACTTTTCACCAAGTAACATGTCCTGTGTATATTAAACCATCAGAGGAACACACTCCCCTCACTTCTACTCTTCACCAGGTACCATGTCCTGTGAATATTAAACCATCAGGGGAACACACTCTCCTCACTTATACTGTTCACCTGGTGACATGTCCCACGTATATCAAACCATCAGTGGAACACTCTCTCCTCACTTATACTGTTCACCTGGTGACGTGTCCCGTGTGCATTAAACAATCAGGGGAACACACTCTCCTCACTTATACTGTTCACCTGGTAACATGTCCCGTGCGCATTAAACCATCAGGGGAAAACACTCTCCTCACTGTTCTGTTCACCTGGTAACATGTCCCGTGTATATTAAACCATCAGGGCAACACACTCTCCTCACTTATACTGTTCACCTGGTAACATGTCCCGTGTATATTAAACCATCAGGGGAACACACTCTCCTCACCTCGACTGTTCACCTGGTGACATGTCCCGTGTATATTAAACCATCAGGGGAACACACTCTCCTCACTTATACTGTTCACCTGGTAACATGTCCCGTGCGTATTAAACAATCAGGGGAACAGATTCTCCTCACTTATACTGTTCACCTGGTGACGTGTCCCGTGTGCATTAAACAATCAGGGGAACACACTCTCCTCACTTATACTTTTCACCTGGTAACATGTCCCGTGCGCATTAAACCATCAGGGGAAAACACTCTCCTCACTGTTCTGTTCACCTGGTAACATGTCCCGTGTATATTAAACCATCAGGGCAACACACTCTCCTCACTTATACTGTTCACCTGGTAACATGTCCAAGGTATATTAAACCATCAGGGGAACACACTCTCCCCACTTCTACTGTTCACCTGGTAACATGTCCCATGTATATTAAACCATCAGGGGAACACACTCTCCTCACTTCTACTGTTCACCTGGTAACATGTCCCGTGTATATGAAACCATCAGGGGAACACACTCTCCCCACTTCTACTGTTCACCTGGTAACATGTCCCATGTATATTAAACCATCAGGGGAACACACTCTCCCCACTTCTACTGTTCACCTGGTAACATGTCCCATGTATATTAAACCATCAGGGGAACACACTCTCCTCACTTATACTGTTCACCTGGTAACATGTCCTGTGTGCATTAAACAATCAGGGGAACACACTCTCCTCACTTATACTGTTCACCTGATGACATGTCCCGTGCGTTTTAAACAATCAGGGGAACTCACTCTCCTCACTTATACTGTTCACCTGGTGACATGTCCCGTGTGCATTAAAAAATCAGGGGAACACACTCTCCTCACTTATACTGTTCATCTGGTAACGTGTGCCGTGTATATTAAACCATAAGGGGAACACACTCTCCTCTCTTATACTGTTCATCTGGTAACATGTCCTGTGTATATTAAACCATCATGGGAAAACACTCTCCTCACTTATACTGTTCACCTGGTGACATGCCCCGTGTTTATTAAACAAACAGGGGAACACGCTCTCCTCACTTATACTGTTCACCTGGTAACATGTCCCGTGTATATGAAACCATCAGGGGAACACATTCTCCTCACTTTAATACACACGGGACATGTTACCAGGTGAACAGAATAGTGAGGAGAGTGTTTTCCACTGATGGTTTAATACGCACGGGACATGTTACCGGGTGAACAGTATAAGTGAGCAGAGTGTGTTCCCCTGATGGTTTAATACACACGGGACATGTTACCAGGTGAACTCTATAAGTGAGGAGGGTGTGTTCCCCTGATGGTTTAATCTATACAGTACATGTTACCAGATGAACAGTATAAGTGAGGAGAGTGTGTTCCCCTGATTGTTTAATATACACAGGACATGTTACCAGATGAACAGTATAAGTGAGGAGAGTGTGTTCCCCTGATGGTTTAATACACACAGGACATGTTACCAGGTGAACAGTATAAGTGAGGAGAGTGTGTTCTCCTGATTGTTTAATATACACGGGACATGTTACCTGGTGAACAGTATAAGTGAGGAGAGTGTGTTCCCCTGATGGTGTAATACGCACGGTACATGTTACCAGGTGAACAGTATATGTGAGGGGAATGTGTTCCCCTGATGGTTTAATACGAACGGGACATGTTACCAGGTGAACAGTATAAGTGAGGAGAGTGTGTTCCCCTGGTGGTTTAATATCGACGGGACATGTTACCAGGTGAACAGTATAAGTGAGGAGAGTGTGTTCCCCTGATGCTTTAATACACACGGGACATGTCACCAGGTGAACAGTGTAAGTGAGGGGAGTGTGTTCCCCTGTTGGTTTTATACGCACGGGACATGTTTCCAGGTGAACAGTATAAGTGAGGAGAGTGTGTTCACCTGATTGTTTAATATACACAGGACATTTTACCAGGTGAACTCTATAACTGAGCAGATTCTGTTCCCCTGATGGTTTAATATACACGGGACATGTTACCAGCTCTAGAGTAGTAGTGAGGAGAGTGTGTTCCCTTGATTGTTTAATATACACTGGACATGTTACCAGCTCTAGAGTAGAAGTGAGGAGAGTATGCTCCCCTGATTGTTTAATATGCACGGGACATGTTACATGGTGAACAGTATAAGTGAGGAGACTGTGTTCCCCTGATGGTTTAATACACACAGGACATGTTACCAGGTGAACAGTATAAGTGAGGTGAATGTGTTCCCCTGATGGTGTAATACGCACGGGACAAGTCACCAGGTGAACAGTGTAAGTGAGGACAGTGTGTTCCCCTGATGGTTTAATACACACGGGACATGTTAGCAGATGAACAGTGTAAGTGAGGACAGTGTGTTCCCCTGATGGTTTAATACACACGGGACAAGTCACCAGGTGAACAGTGTAATTGAGGAGAGTGTGTTCCCCTGATGGTTTAATACGGACGGGACATGTTACCAGGTGAACAGTATAAGTGAGGAGAGTGTGATCCCCTGATGGTTTAATATACACGGGACATGTCACCAGGTGAACAGTATAAGTGAGGAGAGTGTGTTCCCCTGATGGTTAATATACACGTGACATGTTACCAGGTGAACAGTACAAGTGAGGAGACTGTGTTCCCATGATGGTTTAATGCACACAGGACATGTTACCAGGTGAACAGTCTAAGTGAGGAGACTGTTTTCCCCTGATGGTTTAATGCACACAGGACATGTTAGCAGGTGAACAGTATAAGTGAGCAGAGTGTGTTCCCCTGATTGTTTACGACACTCAGGACATGTTACCAGGTGAACAGTATAAGTGAGCAGAGTGTGTTCCCCTGATGGTTTAATACACACGGGACATGTTACCATGTGAACTCCATAAGTGAGGAGAGTGTGTTCCCCTGATGGTTTAATACACACGGGAGATGTCACCAGGTGAACAGTGTAAGTGAGGAGACTGTGTTCTCCTGATTGTTTAATATACACGGGACATGTTACCATGTGAACAGTATAAGTGAGGAGAGTGTGTTCCCCTGATTGTTTAATGCACACGGGACATGTCACCAGGTGAACAGTATAAGTGAGGAGAGTGAGTTCCCCTGATTGTTTAAAACGCACGGGACATGTCATCAGGTGAACAGTATAAGTGAGGAGAGTGTGTTCCCCTGATTGTTTAATGCACACAGGACATGTTACCAGGTGAACAGTATAAGTGAGGAGAGTGTGTTCCCCTGATGGTTTAATACACACGGGACATGTCACCAGGTGAACAGTGTAAGTGAGGAGACTGTGTTCTCCTGACTGTTTAGTTTATACACGGGACATGTTACCACGTGAACAGGATAAGTGAGGAGAGTGTGTTCCCCTGATGGTTTAATACACACGGGACATGTTACCAGGTGAACTCTATAAGTGAGGAGGGTGTGTTCCCCTGATGGTTTAATACACACAGGAAATGTTACCAGGTAAACAGTATAAGTGAGGAGAGTGTGTTCCCCTGATGGTATAATATACACAGGAGATGTTCCCAAGTGAACAGTATAAGTGAGGAGAGTGTCTTCCCCTGATTGTTTAATACACACGGGACATGTTACCAGGTGAACAGCATACGAGAGGAGAGTCTGTTCCCCTCATGGTTTAATATACACGGGACACGTCACCAGGTGAACAGTATAAGTGAGGAGAGTGTGTTCCCCTGATGGTTTAATACACTTGGGACATGTCACCAGGTGAACAGTATAATTGAGGAGAATGTTTTCCCCTGATGGTTTAATATACAGGGGACATGTCACCAGTTGAACAGTATAAGTGAGGAGAATGTTTTCCCCTGATGGTTTAATATAGACGGGACATGTTACCTGGTGAACAGTATAAGTGAGGAGCGTGTGTTCCCCTGGTGTTTTAATATACACGGGACATGTTACCAGGTGAACAGTATAAGTGAGCAGATTGTGTTCCCCTGATGGTTTAATATACACGGGACATGTTACCAGCTCTAGAGTAGAAGTGAGGAGAGAGTGTTCCCCTGATTGTTTAATACGCACGGGACATGTCACCACGTGAACAGTATAAGTGAGGCGAGTGTGTTCCCCTGATGGTTTAATGCACACAGGACATGTTACCAGGTGAACAGCATAAGTGAGGAGACTGTGTTCCCCTGATGGTTTAATGTACACAGGACATGTTACCAGGTGAACAGCATAAGTGAGCAGAGTGTGTTCCCCTGATGGTTTAATACACACGGGACATGTTACCAGGTGACCTCCATAAGTGAGGAGGGTGTGTTCCCCTGATGGTTTAATCTATACAGGACATGTTACCAGGTGAACAGTATAAGTGAGCAGAGTGTGTTCCCCTGATGGTTCAATATACTCGGGACATGTTACCAGGTGAACAGTGTAAGTGAGCAGAGTTTGTTCCCCTGATTGTTTAATACACACGGGAAATGTTACCTGGTGAACAGTATAAGTGAGGAGAGTGTGTTCCCCTGATGGTTTAATACACACGGGACATGTTACCAGGTGAACAGTATAAGTGAGGAGAGTGTGTTCCCCTGATGGTTTAATATGCATGGGACATGTTACCAGGTGAACAGCATAAGTGAGGGGAGTGAGTTCCCCTGATGGTTTAATACATACGGGACATGTCACCAGGTGAACAGTGTAAGTGAGGAGAGTGTGTTCCCCTGAAGGTTTAATACGCAAGGGACATGTCACCAGGTGAACAGTATATGTGAGGAGAGTGTGTTCCCCTGATTGTTTAATATACACGGGACATGTCACCAGGTGAACAGTACAAGTGAGGAGACAGTGTTCCCCTGATGGTTTAATGCACACAGGACATGTTACCAGGTGAACAGTATAAGTGAGGAGACTGTGTTCCGCTGATGGTTTAATATACACAGGACATGTTACCAGGTGAACAGTATAAGTGAGCAGAGTGTGTTCCCCTGATGGTTTAATACACACGGGACATGTTACCAGGTGAACTCTATAAGTGAGGAGAGTGTGTTCCCCCGATGGTTTAATCTATACAGGACATGTTACCAGGTGAACAGTAGAAGTGAGGAGAGTGTGTTCCCCTGATGGTTTAATACACACAGGAAATGTTACCAGGTAAACAGTATAGGTGAGGAGAGTGTGTTCCCCTGATGGTTTAATATACACAGGACATGTTCCCAAGTGAACAGTATAAGTGAGGAGAGTGTGTTCCCCTGATTGTTTAATACACAGGGGACATGTCACCAGGTGAACAGCATACGAGAGGAGAGTCTGTTCCCCTCATGGTTTAATATACACGGGACACGTCACCAGGTGAACAGTATAAGTGAGGAGAGTGTGTTCCCCTGATGGTTTAATACACTTGGGACATGTCACCAGGTGAACAGTATAATTGAGGAGAATGTTTTCCCCTGATGGTTTAATATACACGGGACAAGTTACCAGATGAACAGTATAAGTGAGGAGAGTGTGTTCCCCTGATGGTTTAATACACACGGGACATGTCACCAGGTGAACAGTATAAGTGAGGAGAATGTTTTCCCCTGATGGTTTAATATAGACGGGACATGTCACCAGGTGAACAGTATAAGTGAGGAGAATGTTTTCCCCTGATGGTTTAATATAGACAGGACATGTTACCTGGTGAACAGTATAAGTGAGGAGAGTGTGATCCCCTGGTGTTTTAATATACACGGGACATGTTACCACGTGAACAGTATAAGTGAGCAGATTGTGTTCCCCTGATGGTTTAATACGAACGGGACATGTTACCAGGTGAACAGTATAAGTGAGGAGAGTGTGTTCCCCTGGTGGTTTAATATACACGGGACATGTTACCAGGTGAACAGCATAAGTGATGAGAGTGTGTTCCCCTGATAGTTTAATACACTTGGGACATGTCACCAGGTGAACAGTATAATTGAGGAGAATGTTTTCCCCTGATGGTTTAATATACACGGGACATGTCACCAGTTGAACAGTACAAGTGAGGAGAATGTTTTCCCCTGATGGTTTAATATAGACGGGACATGTCACCAGGTGAACAGTATAAGTGAGGAGAATGTTTTCCTCTGATGGTTTAATATAGACAGGACATGTTACCTGGTGAACAGTATAAGTGAGGAGAGTGTGTTCCCCTGGTGTTTTAATATACACGGGACATGTTACCACGTGAACAGTATAAGTGAGCAGATTGTGTTCCCCTGATGGTTTAATATACACAGGACATGTCACTCGGTGAACAGTATAAGTGAGGAGAGTGTGTTCCCCTGATTGTTTAATATAAACAGGACATGTTACCAGGTGAACAGTATAAGTGAGCAGATTGTGTTCCCCTGATGGTTTAATACGAACGGGACATGTTACCAGGTGAACAGTATAAGTGAGGAGAGTGTGTTCCCCTGATGGTTTAATACACGGGGGACATGTTACCAGATGAGCAGTATAAGTGAGGAGAGTGTGTTCCCCTGATGGTTTAATACACTTGGGACATGTCACCAGGTGAACAGTATAATTGAGGAGAATGTTTTCCCCTGATGGTTTAATATAGACGGGACATGTTACCTGGTGAACAGTATAAGTGAGGAGAGTTTGTTCCGCTGGTGTTTTAATATACACGGGACATGTTACCACGTGAACAGTATCAGTGAGCAGATTGTGTTCCCCTGATGGTTTAATACACACGGGACATGTCACCAGGTGAACAGTGTAAGTGAGGAGAGTGTGTTCCCCTGATGGTTTAATATACATAGGACATGTCACTCGGTGAACAGTATAAGTGAGGAGAGTGTGTTCCCCTGATTGTTTAATATAAACAGGACATGTCACCAGGTGAACAGTATAAGTGAGGAGAATGTTTTCACCTGATGGTTTAATATGCATGGGACATGGTACCAGATGAACAGTATAAGTGAGGAGAGTGTGTTCCCCTGATGGTTTAATATAGACAGGACATGTTACCTGGTGAACAGTATAAGTGAGGATGGTGTGTTCCCCTGGTGTTTTAATATACACGGGACATGTCACCAGGTGAACAGTATAAGTGAGCAGATTGTGTTCCCCTGATGGTTTAATGCACACAGGACATGTTACCAGGTGAACAGTATAAGTGAGGAGAGTGTGTTCCCCTGATTGTTTAATATACACAGGACATGTTACCAGGTGAACAGCATAAGTGAGGAGAGTGTGTTACCCTGATGGTTTAATGTACACAGGACATGTTAACAGGTGAACATTATAAGTGAGCAGAGTGTGTTCCCCTGATGGTTTAATACACACGGGACATTTTACCAGGTGAACTCGATAAGTGAGGAGGGTGTGTTCCCCTGATGGTTTAATATTCACGGGACATGTTACCAGGGGAACAGTATAAGTTAGTAGACTGTGTTCCCCTGATGGTTTAATGCGCACGGGACATGTTACCAGGTGCACAGTATAAGTGAGGAGAGTGTGTTCCCCTGATGGTTTAATGTACACAGGACATGTTACCAGGTGAACAGTATAAGTGAGCAGAGTGTGTTCCCCTGATGGTTTAATACACACGGGACATGTTACCAGGTGAACTCGATAAGTGAGGAGGGTGTGTTCCCCTGATGGTTTATTCTATACAGGACATGTTACCAGGTGAACAGTATAAGTGAGCAGAGTTTGTTCCCCTGATTGTTTAATACACACGGGACATGTTACCAGGTGAACAGTATAAGTGAGGAGGGTGTGTTCCCCTGATGGTTTATTCTATACAGGACATGTTACCAGGTGAACAGTATAAGTGAGCAGAGTGTGTTCCCCTGTTGGTTCAATATACTCGGGCCATGTTACCAGGTGAACAGTATATGTGAGGAGAGTGTGTTCCGCTGATTGTTTAATATACACGGGACATGTCACCAGGTGAACAGTACAAGTGAGGAGACAGTGTTCCCCTGATGGTTTAATGCACACAGGACATGTTACCAGGTGAACAGTGTAAGTGAGGAGACTGTGTTCCCCTGATGGTTTAATACACACGGGACATGTTACCAGGTGAACTCTATAAGTGAGGAGAGTGTGTTCCCCTGATGGTTTAATATACACGGGACATGTTACCAGGTGAACAGTATAAGTGAGCAGAGTTTGTTCCACTGATTGTTTAATACACACGGGATATGTTACCAGGTGAACAGTAGAAGTGAGGAGAGTGTTTTCCCCTGATGGTTTAATACACACAGGAAATGTTACCAGGTAAACAGTATAAGTGAGGAGAGTGTGTTCCCCTGATGGTTTAATATACACAGGACATGTTCCCAAGTGAACAGTATAAGTGAGGAGAGTGTGTTCCCCTGATTGTTTAATACACAGGGGACATGTTACCAGGTGAACAGTATACGAGAGGAGAGTCTGTTCCCCTCATGGTTTAATATACACGGGACATGTCACCAGTTGAACAGTATAAGTGAGGAGAATGTTTTCCCCTGATGGTTTAAAATAGACGGGACATGTCACCAGGTGAACAGTATAAGTGAGGAGAATGTTTTCCCCTGGTGTTTTAATATACACGGGACATGTTACCACGTGAACAGTATAAGTGAGCAGATTGTGATCCCCTGATGGTTTAATACACTCGGGACATGTCACCAGGTGAACAGTATAAGTGAGGAGAGTGTGTTCCCCTGATGGTTTAATATACACAGGACATGTCACTCGGTGAACATTATAAGTGAGGAGAGTGTGTTCCCCTGATTGTTTAATATAAACAGGACATGTTACCAGGTGAACAGTATAAGTGAGCAGATTGTGTTCCCCTGATGGTTTAATACGAACGGGACATGTTACCAGGTGAACAGTATAAGTGAGGAGAGTGTGTTCCCCTGGTGGTTTAATATACACGGGACATGTTACCAGGTGAACAGCATAAGTGATGAGAGTGTGTTCCCCTGATAGTTTAATACACTTGGGACATGTCACCAGGTGAACAGTATAATTGAGGAGAATGTTTTCCCCTGATGGTTTAATATAGACGGGACTTGTTACCTGTTGAACAGTATAAGTGAGGAGAGTGTGTTCCGCTGGTGTTTTAATATACACGGGACATGTTACCACCTGAACAGTATCAGTGAGCAGATTGTGTTCCCCTGATGGTTTAATACACACGGGACATGTCACCAGGTTAACAGTGTAAGTGAGGAGAGTGTGTTCCCCTGATGGTTTAATATACACAGGACATGTCACTCGGTGAACAGTATAAGTGAGGAGAGTGTGTTCCCCTGATTGTTTAATATAAACAGGACATGTCACCAGGTGAACAGTCTAAGTGAGGAGAATGTTTTCCCCTGATGGTTTAATATAGACAGGACATGTTACCTGGTGAACAGTATAAGTGAGGAGAGTGTGTTCCCCTGGTGTTTTAATATACACGGGAAATGTTACCAGGTGAACAGTATAAGTGAGGAGAGTGTGTTCCCCTGATGGTTTAATACACACAGGCCATGTTACCAGGTGAACAGTATAAGTGAGGAGAGTGTGTTCCCCTGATGGTTTAATATACACAGGACATGTTACCAGATGAGCAGTAGAAGTGAGGGGAATGTGTTCCCCTGATGGTTTAATACGAACGGGACATGTTACCAGATGAGCAGTATAAGTGAGGAGAGGGTGTTCCCCTGATGGTTTAATACATACGGGACATGTCACCAGGTGAACAGTGTAAGTGAGGAGAGTGAGTTCCCCTGATGCTTTAATACATACGGGACATGTCACCAGGTGAACAGTGTAAGTGAGGAGAGTGTGTTCCCCTGATGGTTTAATACGCACGGGACATGTCACCAGGTGAACAGTATATGTGAGGAGAGTGTGTTCCCCAGATTGTTTAATATACACAGGACATGTTACCAGATGAACTGCATAAGTGAGCAGACTGTGTTTCCCTGATTGTTTAATACACACGGGACATGTCACCAGGTGAACAGTACAAGTGAGGAGACTGTGTTCCCCTGATGGTTTAATGCACACAGGACATGTTACCAGGTGAACAGTATAAGTGAGGAGACTGTGTTCCCCTGATGGTTTAATATACACAGGACATGTTACCAGGTGAACAGTATAAGTGAGCAGAGTGTGTTCCCCTGATGGTTTAATACACACGGGACATGTTACCAGGTGAACTCTATAAGTGAGGAGGGTGTGTTCCCCTGATGGTTTAATCTGTACAGGACATATTACCAGGTGAACAGTATAAGTGAGCAGAGTTTGTTCCACTGATTGTTTAATACACACGGGAAATGTTACCAGGTGAACAGTAGAAGTGAGGAGAGTGTGTTCCCCTGATGGTTTAATACACACAGGACATGTTACCAGGTAAACAGTATAAGTGAGGAGAGTGTGTTCCCCTGATGGTTGAATATACACAGGACATGTTCCCAAGTGAACAGTATAAGTGAGGAGAGTGTGTTCCCCTGATGGTTGAAAACACAGGGGACATGTCACCAGGTGAACAGCATACGATAGGAGAGTCTGTTCCCCTCATGGTTTAATATACACGGGACACGTCACCAGGTGAACAGTATAAGTGAGGAGAGTGTGTTCCCCTGATGGTTTAATACACTTGGGACATGTCACCAGGTGAACAGTATAATTGAGGAGAATGTTTTCCCCTGATGGTTTAATATACACGGGACATGTCACCAGTTGAACCGTACAAGTGAGGAGAATGTTTTCCCCTGATGGTTTAATATAGACGGGACATGTCACCAGGTGAACAGTATAAGTGAGGAGAATGTTTTCCCCTGATGGTTTAAAAGAGACGGGACATGTTACCAGGTGAACAGTATAAGTGAGGAGAGTGTGTTCCCCTGGTGGTTTAATATACACGGGACATGTTACCACGTGAACAGTATAAGTGAGCAGATTGTGTTCCCCTGATGGTTTAATACACACGGGACATGTCACCAGGTGAACAGTGTAATTGAGGAGAGTGTGTTCCCCTGATGGTTTAATATACACGGGACATGTTACCACGTGAACAGTATAAGTGAGCAGATTGTGTTCCCCTGATGGTTTAATACACACGGGACATGTCACCAGGTGAACAGTGTAAGTGAGGAGAGTGTGTTCCCCTGATGGTTTAATATAAACAGGACATGTTACCAGGTGAACAGTATAAGTGAGGAGAGTGTGTTCTCATGATTGTTTAATATACACAGGACATGCTACCAGGTGAACAGTATAAGTGAGGAGAGTGTGTTCTCCTGATTGTTTAATATAAACAGGACATGTTACCAGGTGAACAGTATAAGTGAGGAGAGTGTGTTCTCCTGATTGTTTAATATACACAGGACATGTTACCAGGTGAACAGTATAAGTGAGGAGAGTCTGTTCCCCTGTTGGTTTAATGCACACGGGACATGACACCAGGTGAACAGTATAAGTGAGGAGAGTGTGTTCCCCTGTTGGTTTAATGCACACGGGACATGTCAACAGGTGAACAGTATAAGTGAGGAGAGTGTGTTCCCCTGATGGTTGAATATACACAGGACATGTTCCCAAGTGAACAGTATAAGTGAGGAGAGTGTGTTCCCCTGATGGTTGAAAACACAGGGGACATGTCACCAGGTGAACAGCATACGATAGGAGAGTCTGTTCCCCTCATGGTTTAATATACACGGGACACGTCACCAGGTGAACAGTATAAGTGAGGAGAGTGTGTTCCCCTGATGGTTTAATACACTTGGGACATGTCACCAGGTGAACAGTATAATTGAGGAGAATGTTTTCCCCTGATGGTTTAATATACACGGGACATGTCACCAGTTGAACCGTACAAGTGAGGAGAATGTTTTCCCCTGATGGTTTAATATAGACGGGACATGTCACCAGGTGAACAGTATAAGTGAGGAGAATGTTTTCCCCTGATGGTTTAAGAGAGACGGGACATGTTACCAGGTGAACAGTATAAGTGAGGAGAGTGTGTTCCCCTGGTGGTTTAATATACACGGGACATGTTACCACGTGAACAGTATAAGTGAGCAGATTGTGTTCCCCTGATGGTTTAATACACACGGGACATGTCACCAGGTGAACAGTGTAATTGAGGAGAGTGTGTTCCCCTGATGGTTTAATATACACGGGACATGTTACCACGTGAACAGTATAAGTGAGCAGATTGTGTTCCCCTGATGGTTTAATACACACGGGACATGTCACCAGGTGAACAGTGTAAGTGAGGAGAGTGTGTTCCCCTGATGGTTTAATATAAACAGGACATGTTACCAGGTGAACAGTATAAGTGAGGAGAGTGTGTTCTCATGATTGTTTAATATACACAGGACATGCTACCAGGTGAACAGTATAAGTGAGGAGAGTGTGTTCTCCTGATTGTTTAATATAAACAGGACATGTTACCAGGTGAACAGTATAAGTGAGGAGAGTGTGTTCTCCTGATTGTTTAATATACACAGGACATGTTACCAGGTGAACAGTATAAGTGAGGAGAGTCTGTTCCCCTGTTGGTTTAATGCACACGGGACATGTCACCAGGTGAACAGTATAAGTGAGGAGAGTGTGTTCCCCTGTTGGTTTAATGCACACGGGACATGTCAACAGGTGAACAGTATAAGTGAGGAGAGTGTGTTCCCCTAATGGTTTAATATACACAGGACATGTTACCAGGTGAACAGTTTAAGTGAGGAGAGTGTGTTCCCCTGATGGTTTAATATACACAGGACATGTTACCAGGTGAACAGTTTAAGTGAGGAGAGTGTTTTCCCCTGATGGTTTAATATACACAGGGCATGTTACCAGGTGATCAGTATAAGTGAGGAGAGTGTGTTCCCCTGATGGTTTAATATAAACAGGACATGTTACCAGGTGAACAGTATAAGTGAGGAGAGTGTGTTCTCCTGATTGTTTAATATACACCGGACATGTTACCAGGTGAACAGTATAAGTGAGGAGAGTGTGTTCTCCTGATTGTTTAATATACACAGGACATGTTACCAGGTGAACAGTATAAGTGAGGAGAGTCTGTTCCCCTGTTGGTTTAATGCACACGGGACATGTCACCAGGTGAACAGTATAAGTGAGGAGAGTGTGTTCCCCTGTTGGTTTAATGCACACGGGACATGTCACCAGGTGAACAGTATAAGTGAGGAGAGTGTGTTCCCCTGATTGTTTAATATACACAGGACATGTTACCAGGTGAACTGTTTAAGTGAGGAGAGTGTGTTCCCCTGATGGTTTAATATACACAGGGCATGTTACCAGGTGATCAGTATAAGTGAGGAGAGTGTGTTCCCCTGATGGTTTAATATACACAGGACATGTTACCAGGTGAACAGTATAAGTGAGCAGAGTGTGTTCCCCTGATGGTTTAATATACACAGGACATGTTACCAGGTGAACAGTTTAAGTGAGGAGAGTGTGTTCCCCTGATGGTTTAATATACACAGGACATGTTACCAGGTGAACAGTTTAAGTGAGGAGAGTGTGTTCCCCTGATGGTTTAATATACACAGGACATGTTACCAGGTGAACAGTTTAAGTGAGGAGAGTGTGTTCCCCTGATCGTTTAATATACACAGGGCATGTTACCAGGTGATCAGTATAAGTGAGGAGAGTGTGTTCCCCTGATTGTTTAATATACACAGGACATGTTACCAGGTGAACAGTATAAGTGAGGAGAGTGTGTTCCCCTGTTGGTATAATGCACACGGGACATGTCACCAGGTGAACAGTTTAAGTGAGGAGAGTGTGTTCCCCTGATTGTTTAATATACACAGGACATGTTACCAGGTGAACAGTTTAAGTGAGGAGAGTGTGTTCCCCTGATGGTTTAATATACACAGGACATGTTACCAGGTGAACAGTATAAGTGAGGAGAGTGTGTTCCCCTGATGGTTTAATATACACAGGACATGTTGCCAGGTGATCAGTATAAGTGAGGAGAGTGTGTTCCCCTGATGGTTTAATATACACAGGACATGTTACCAGGTAAACACTATATGTGAGGAGAGTGTGTTCCCCTGATGGTTTAATATACACAGGACATGTTACCAGATGAACTGTATAAGTGAGCAGAGTGTGTTCCCCTGATGGTTTAATATACATGGGACATGTTAGCAGGTGAACTCTATAACTGAGCAGATTCTGTTCCCCTGATGGTTTAATATACACGGGACATGTTACCAGATGAGCAGTATAAGTGAGGAGAGTGTGTTCCCCTGGTGGTTTAATATACACAGGACATGTTACCAGATGAGCAGTATAATTGAGGAGACTGTGTTCCCCTGATGGTTTAATATACACAGGACATGTTACCAGGTGAACAGTATAAGTGAGCAGAGTGTGTTCCCCTGATGGTTTAATACACACGGGACATGTTACCAGGTGAACTCTATAAGTGAGGAGGGTGTGTTCCCCTGATGGTTTAATCTGTACAGGACATATTACCAGGTGAACAGTATAAGTGAGCAGAGTTTGTTCCACTGATTGTTTAATACACACGGGAAATGTTACCAGGTGAACAGTAGAAGTGAGGAGAGTGTGTTCCCCTGATGGTTTAATACACACAGGACATGTTACCAGGTAAACAGTATAAGTGAGGAGAGTGTGTTCCCCTGATGGTTGAATATACACAGGACATGTTCCCAAGTGAACAGTATAAGTGAGGAGAGTGTGTTCCCCTGATGGTTGAAAACACAGGGGACATGTCACCAGGTGAACAGCATACGATAGGAGAGTCTGTTCCCCTCATGGTTTAATATACACGGGACACGTCACCAGGTGAACAGTATAAGTGAGGAGAGTGTGTTCCCCTGATGGTTTAATACACTTGGGACATGTCACCAGGTGAACAGTATAATTGAGGAGAATGTTTTCCCCTGATGGTTTAATATACACGGGACATGTCACCAGTTGAACCGTACAAGTGAGGAGAATGTTTTCCCCTGATGGTTTAATATAGACGGGACATGTCACCAGGTGAACAGTATAAGTGAGGAGAATGTATTCCCCTGATGGTTTAAAAGAGACGGGACATGTTACCAGGTGAACAGTATAAGTGAGGAGAGTGTGTTCCCCTGGTGGTTTAATATACACGGGACATGTTACCACGTGAACAGTATAAGTGAGCAGATTGTGTTCCCCTGATGGTTTAATACACACGGGACATGTCACCTGGTGAACAGTGTAATTGAGGAGAGTGTGTTCCCCTGATGGTTTAATATACACGGGACATGTTACCACGTGAACAGTATAAGTGAGCAGATTGTGTTCCCCTGATGGTTTAATACACACGGGACATGTCACCAGGTGAACAGTGTAAGTGAGGAGAGTGTGTTCCCCTGATGGTTTAATATAAACAGGACATGTTACCAGGTGAACAGTATAAGTGAGGAGAGTGTGTTCTCATGATTGTTTAATATACACAGGACATGCTACCAGGTGAACAGTATAAGTGAGGAGAGTGTGTTCTCCTGATTGTTTAATATACACAGGACATGTTACCAGGTGAACAGTATAAGTGAGGAGAGTGTGTTCTCCTGATTGTTTAATATACACAGGACATGTTACCAGGTGAACAGTATAAGTGAGGAGAGTCTGTTCCCCTGTTGGTTTAATGCACACGGGACATGTCACCAGGTGAACAGTATAAGTGAGGAGAGTGTGTTCCCCTGTTGGTTTAATGCACACGGGACATGTCAACAGGTGAACAGTATAAGTGAGGAGAGTGTGTTCCCCTGATTGTTTAATATACACAGGACATGTTACCAGGTGAACAGTTTAAGTGAGGAGAGTGTGTTCCCCTGATGGTTTAATATACACAGGGCATGTTACCAGGTGATCAGTATAAGTGAGGAGAGTGTGTTCCCCTGATGGTTTAATATAAACAGGACATGTTACCAGGTGAACAGTATAAGTGAGGAGAGTGTGTTCTCCTGATTGTTTAATATACACAGGACATGTTACCAGGTGAACAGTATAAGTGAGGAGAGTCTGTTCCCCTGTTGGTTTAATGCACACGGGACATGTCACCAGGTGAACAGTATAAGTGAGGAGAGTGTGTTCCCCTGTTGGTTTTTTGCACACGGGACATGTCACCAGGTGAACAGTATAAGTGAGGAGAGTGTGTTCCCCTGATTGTTTAATATACACAGGACATGTTACCAGGTGAACTGTTTAAGTGAGGAGAGTGTGTTCCCCTGATGGTTTAATATACACAGGGCATGTTACCAGGTGATCAGTATAAGTGAGGAGAGTGTGTTCCCCTGATGGTTTAATATACACAGGACATGTTACCAGGTGAACAGTATAAGTGAGCAGAGTGTGTTCCCCTGATGGTTTAATATACACAGGACATGTTACCAGGTGAACAGTTTAAGTGAGGAGAGTGTGTTCCCCTGATGGTTTAATATACACAGGACATGTTACCAGGTGAACAGTTTAAGTGAGGAGAGTGTGTTCCCCTGATGGTTTAATATACACAGGACATGTTACCAGGTGAACAGTTTAAGTGAGGAGAGTGTGTTCCCCTGATCGTTTAATATACACAGGGCATGTTACCAGGTGATCAGTATAAGTGAGGAGAGTGTGTTCCCCTGATTGTTTAATATACACAGGACATGTTACCAGGTGAACAGTATAAGTGAGGAGAGTGTGTTCCCCTGTTGGTATAATGCACACGGGACATGTCACCAGGTGAACAGTTTAAGTGAGGAGAGTGTGTTCCCCTGATTGTTTAATATACACAGGACATGTTACCAGGTGAACAGTTTAAGTGAGGAGAGTGTGTTCCCCTGATGGTTTAATATACACAGGACATGTTACCAGGTGAACAGTATAAGTGAGGAGAGTGTGTTCCCCTGATGGTTTAATATACACAGGACATGTTGCCAGGTGATCAGTATAAGTGAGGAGAGTGTGTTCCCCTGATGGTTTAATATACACGGGACATGTTACCAGGTAAACACTATATGTGAGGAGAGTGTGTTCCCCTGATGGTTTAATATACACAGGACATGTTACCAGATGAACTGTATAAGTGAGCAGAGTGTGTTCCCCTGATGGTTTAATATACATGGGACATGTTAGCAGGTGAACTCTATAACTGAGCAGATTCTGTTCCCCTGATGGTTTAATATACACGGGACATGTTACCAGATGAGCAGTATAAGTGAGGAGAGTGTGTTCCCCTGGTGGTTTAATATACACAGGACATGTTACCAGATGAGCAGTATAATTGAGGAGAGTGTGTTCCCCTGATGGTTTAATATACACGGGACATGTCACCAGGTGAACAGCATAAGTGAGGGGAGTGAGTTTCCCTGATGGTTTAATACGCACGGGACATGTCACCAGGTGAACAGTATATGTGAGGAGAGTTTGTTCCCCTGATTGTTTAATATACACAGGACATGTCACCAGGTGAACAGTACAAGTGAGGAGACAGTGTTCCCCTGATGGTTTAATGCACACAGGACATGTTACCAGGTGAACAGGATAAGTGAGGAGACTGTGTTCCGCTGATGGTTTAATATACACAGGACATGTTACCAGGTGAACAGTATAAGTGAGCAGAGTGTGTTCCCCTGATGGTTTAATACACACGGGACATGTTACCAGGTGAACTCTATAAGTGAGGAGAGTATGTTCCCCTGATGGTTTAATCTATACAGGACATGTTACCAGGTGAGCAGTATAAGTGAGCAGAGTTTGTTCCACTGATTGTTTAATACACACGGGAAATGTTACCAGGTGAACAGTAGAAGTGAGGAGAGTGTGTTCCCCTGATGGTTTAATATACACAGGACATGTTCCCAAGTGAACAGTATAAGTGAGGAGAGTGTGTTCCCCTGATGGTTTAATATACACAGGACATGTTCCCAAGTGAACAGTATAAGTGAGGAGAGTGTGTTCCCCTGATTGTTTAATACACAGGGGACATGTTACCAGGTGAACAGTAGAAGTGAGGAGAGTGTGTTCCCCTCATGGTTTAATGCACACGGGACATGTCACCAGGTGAACAGTTTAAGTGAGGAGAGTGTGTTCCCCTGATGGTTTAATATACACAGGACATGTTACCAGGTGAACAGTATAAGTGAGGAGAGTGTGTTCCCCTGATGGTTTAATATACACAGGACATGTTGCCAGGTGATCAGTATAAGTGAGGAGAGTGTGTTCCCCTGATGGTTTAATATACACAGGACATGTTACCAGGTAAACAGTATATGTGAGGAGAGTGTGTTCCCCTGATGGTTTAATATACACAGGACATGTTACCAGATGAACTGTATAAGTGAGCAGAGTGTGTTCCCCTGATGGTTTAATATACATGGGACATGTTAGCAGGTGAACTCTATAACTGAGCAGATTCTGTTCCCCTGATGGTTTAATATACACGGGACATGTGACCAGATGAGCAGTATAAGTGAGGAGAGTGTGTTCCCCTGGTGGTTTAATATACACAGGACATGTTACCAGATGAGCAGTATAAGTGAGGAGAGTGTGTTCCCCTGGTGGTTTAATATACACGGGACATGTTACCAGGTGAACAGCATAAGTGAGGGGAGTGAGTTCCCCTGATGGTTTAATACATGCGGGACATGTCACCAGGTGAACAGCGTAAGTGAGGAGAGTGTGTTCCCCTGAAGGTTTAATACGCACGGGACATGTCACCAGGTGAACAGTATAAGAGAGGAGAGTGTGTTCCCCTGATTGTTTAATATACACAGGACATGTCACCAGGTGAACAGTACAAGTGAGGAGACAGTGTTCCCCTGATGGTTTAATGCACACAGGACATGTTACCAGGTGAACAGGATAAGTGAGGAGACTGTGTTCCGCTGATGGTTTAATATACACAGGACATGTTACCAGGTGAACAGTATAAGTGAGCAGAGTGTGTTCCCCTGATGGTTTAATACACACGGGACATGTTACCAGGTGAACTCTATAAGTGAGGAGAGTGTGTTCCCCTGATGGTTTAATCTATACAGGACATGTTACCAGGTGAGCAGTATAAGTGAGCAGAGTTTGTTCCACTGATTGTTTAATACACACGGGAAATGTTACCAGGTGAACAGTAGAAGTGAGGAGAGTGTGTTCCCCTGATGGTTTAATACACACAGGACATGTTACCAGGTAAACAGTATAAGTGAGGAGAGTGTGTTCCCCTGATGGTTTAATATACACAGGACATGTTCCCAAGTGAACAGTATAAGTGAGGAGAGTGTGTTCCCCTGATGGTTGAATACACAGGGGACATGTCACCAGGTGAACAGCATACGATTGGAGAGTCTGTTCCCCTCATGGTTTAATATACACGGGACACGTCACCAGGTGAACAGTATAAGTGAGGAGAGTGTGTTCCCCTGATGGTTGAATACACAGGGGACATGTCACCAGGTGAACAGCATACGATTGGAGAGTCTGTTCCCCTCATGGTTTAATATACACGGGACATGTCACCAGGTGAACAGTATAATTGAGGAGAATGTTTTGCCTGATGGTTTAATATACACGGGACATGTCACCAGTTGAACAGTACAAGTGAGGAGAATGTTTTCCCCTGATGGTTTAATATAGACGGGACATGTCACCAGGTGAACAGTATAAGTGAGGAGAATGTTTTCCCCTGATGGTTTAATATAGACGGGACATGTTACCACGTGAACAGTATAAGTGAGCAGATTGTGTTCCCCTGATGGTTTAATACACACGGGACATGTCACCAGGTGAACAGTATAAGTGAGCAGATTGTTCCCCTGATGGTTTAATATACACAGGACATGTCACTCGGTGAACAGTATAAGTGAGGAGAGTGTGTTCCCCTGATTGTTTAATATAAACAGGACATGTTACCAGGTGAAAAGTATAAGTGAGGAGAGTGTGTTCTCCTGATGGTTTAATATACACAGGACATGTTACCAGGTGAACAGTATAAGTGAGGAGAGTGTGTTCCCCTGATGGTTTAATATACACAGGGCATGTTACCAGGTGAACAGTTTAAGTGAGGAGAGTGTGTTCCCCTGATGGTTTAATATACACAGGGCATGTTACCACATGTTCAGTATAAGTGAGGAGAGTGTGTTCCCCTGATGGTTTAATATACACAGGACATGTTTCCAGGTGAACAGTATAAGTGAGGAGAGTGTGTTCCCCTGATGGTTTAATATACACAGGACATGTTACCAGGTGAACAGTGTAAGTGAGGAGAGTGTGTTCCCCTGATGGTTTAATATACACAGGACATGTTTCCAGGTGAACAGTATAAGTGAGGAGAGTGTGTTCCGCTGATGGTTTAATATACACAGGACATGTTTCCAGGTGAACAGTATAAGTGAGGAGAGTGTGTTCCCCTGATGGTTTAATATACACAGGACATGTTTCCAGGTGAACAGTATAAGTGAGGAGAGTGTGTTCCCCTGATGGTTTAATATACACGGGACATGTTACCAGGTGAAAAGTATAAGTCCGGACAGTGTGTTCCCCTGATGGTTTAATATACACAGGACATGTTACCAGATGAACTGTATAACTGAGCAGATTCTGTTCCCCTGATGGTTTAATATACACGGGACATGTTATCAGATGAGCAGTATAAGTGAGGAGAGTGTGTTCCCCTGATTGTTTAATACACACGGGACATGTTGCCAGGTGAACAGTATAAGTGAGGAGAGTGTGTTCCCTTGATGGTTTAATATACACGGGACATGTTACCAGATGAGCAGTATAAGTGAGGAGAGTGTGTTCCCCTGGTGGTTTAATATACACGGGACATGTTGCCAGGTGAACAGCATAAGTGAGGGGAGTGAGTTCCCCTGATGGTTTAATACATACGGGACATGTCACCAGGTGAACAGTGTAAGTGAGGAGAGTGTGTTCCCCTGAAGGTTTAATACGCACGGGACATGTCACCAGGTGAACAGTATATGTGAGGAGAGTGTGTTCCCCTGATTGTTTAATATACACAGGACATGTCACCAGGTGACCAGTACAAGTGAGGAGACAGTGTTCCCCTGATGGTTTAATGCACACAGGACATGTTACCAGGTGAAATCTATAAGTGAGGAGAGTGTGTTCCCCTGATGGTTTAATCTATACAGGACATGTTACCAGGTGAACAGTATAAGTGAGCAGAGTTTGTTCCACTGATTGTTTAATACACACGGGAAATGTTACCAGGTGAACAGTAGAAGTGAGGAGAGTGTGTTCCCCTGATGGTTTAATACACACAGGACATGTTACCATGTAAACAGTATAAGTGAGGAGAGTGTGTTCCCCTGATGGTTGAATATACACAGGACATGTTCCCAAGTGAACAGTATAAGTGAGGAGAGTGTGTTCCCCTGATTGTTAAATATACACGGGACATGTCACCAGGTGAACAGTATAAGTGAGGAGAGTGTGTTCCCCTGATGGTTTAAAACGCACGGGACATGTTACCAAGTGAACAGTATAAGTGAGGAGAGTGTGTTCCCCTGATGGTTTAATCCGCACGGGACATGTCACCAGGTGAACAGTATAAGTGAGGAGAGTGTGTTCTCCTGGTGGTTTAATGCACACAGGACATGTTACCAGATGAACTGTATAAGTGAGGAGAGTGTGTTCCCCTGATGGTTAAATAGACACGGGACATGTTACCAGATGAACAGTGTAAGTGAGGAGAGTGTGTTCCCCTGATGGTGTAATACGCACGGGACACGTTACCAGATGAACAGTATAAGTGAGGAGAGTGTGTTCCCCTGATGGTTTAATATATACTGGACATGTCTCCAGGTGAACAGTATAAGTGTGGAGAGGGTGTTCCCCTGATTGTTTAATGTACACGGGACATGTTACCACGTGAATAGAACAAGTGAGGAGAGTGTGTTCCCCTGATTATTTAATACACACGGGACATGTTACCTGGTGAACAGTATAAGTGAGGAGAGTATGTTCCCCTGATGGTTTAATATACACGGGACATGTCACCAGGTGAACAGTGCAAGTGAGGAGAGTGTGTTCCCCTGATTGTTTAATATACACAGGAGATGTAACCAGGTGAACAGCATACGTGAGGAGAATGTGTTCCCCCGATGGTTTAATACACACGGGACATGTTACCAGGTGAACAGTATAAGTGAGGAGAGTATGTTCTCCTGATGATTCAATATACACAGGACATGTTACCAGGTGAACAGTATAAGTGAGGAGAGTGTGTTCCCCTGATGTTTTAATATACACAGGACATGTTACCAGGTAAACAGTATAAGTGAGGAGAGTGTGTTCCCCTGATTGTTTAATACGCACGGGACATGTCACCAGGTGAACAGTATAAGTGAGGAGAGTGTGTCCCCCTGATTGTTTAATATACACGGGACATGTTACCAGGTGAACAGTATAAGTGAGGAGAGTGAGTTACCCTGATGATTTAATATACACGGGACATGTTACCAGGTGAAGAGCCGAAGTGAGGACAGTGTGTTCCCCTGATTGTTTAATACACTCGGGACATGTCACCAGGTGAACAGTATAAGTGAGGAGAGAGTGTTCCCCTGATGGTTTAACATACACGGGACATGTTACCAGGTGAACAGTATAAGTGTGGAGAGTGTGTTCCCCTGATGGTTTAACATACACGGGACATGTTACCAGGTGAACAGTATAAGTGAGGAGAGTGTGTTCCCCTGATGGTTTAACATACACGGGACATGTTACCAGGTGAACAGTATAAGTGAGGAGAGTGTGTTCCCCTGATGGTTTATTATACACGCGACATGTTACCAGGTGAACAGTGTAAGTGAGCAGAGTGTGTTCCCCTGATTGTTTAATACGCACGGGACATGTCACCAGGTGAACAGTATAAGTGAGGAGACTGTGTTCCCCTGATGGTTTAATGCTCACGGGACATGTTAAAAGAAGAACAGTAGAAGTGAGGAGAGTGTGTTCCCATAATGGTTTCATATACACGGGACATGTTACCAGGTGAACAGTATAAGTGAGGAGAGGGTGTTCTCCTGATTGTTTAATAGACACGGGACATATTACCAGGTGAACAGAATAGAGAGGAGAGTGTGTTCCACTGATGGTTTAATATACACAGAACATATTACCAGGTGAACATTATAAGTGAGGAGAGTGTGTTCCCCTGATGGTTTAATATACGTGGGACATGTCACCATGTGAACAGTATAAGTGAGGAGAGTGTGTTCCCCTGATGGTTTAATATACACGGGTCATGTTACGAGGTGAACAGTATAAGTGAGGAGACTGTGTTCCCCTGATGGTTTAATGCTCACGGGACATGTTAAAAGAAGAACAGTAGAAGTGAGGAGAGTGTGTTCCCATAATGGTTTCATATACACGGGACATGTTACCAGGTGAACAGTATAAGTGAGGAGAGGGTGTTCTCCTGATTGTTTAATAGACACGGGACATATTACCAGGTGAACAGAATAGAGAGGAGAGTGTGTTCCCCTGATGGTTTAATATACACAGAACATATTACCAGGTGAACATTATAAGTGAGGAGAGTGTCTTCCCCTGATGGTTTAATATACACGGGAAATGTCACCAGGTGAACAGTATAAGTGAGGAGAGTGTGTTCCCCTGAAGGTTTAATATACACGGGACATGTTACGAGGTGAACAGTATAAGTGAGGAGAGTGTGTTCCCCTGAAGGTTTAATATACACAGGACATGTTACCTGGTGAAGAGTATAAGTGAGGAGAGAGTGTTGCCCTGATGATTTAATACACACGGGACATGTTACGAGGTGAACAGTATAAGTGAGGAGAGTGTGTTCCCCTGATGGGTTAATATACACGGGACACGTTACCTGATGAAGAGTATAAGTGAGGAGAGTGTTTTCCCCTGATGGTTTAACATACACGGGACATGTTACCAGGTGAACAGTATAAGTGAGGAGAGTGTGTTCCCCTGATGGTTTAATATGCACGGGACATGTTACGAGGTGAACAGTATAAGTGAGGAGAGTGTGTTCCCCTGATGGGTTAATATACACGGGACACGTTACCTGATGAAGAGTATAAGTGAGGAGAGTGTTTTCCCCTGACTGTTTAATGCACACGGGAAATGTCACCAGGTGAACAGTATAAGTGAGGAGAGTGTATTCCCCTGATGGTTTAACATACACGGGACATGTTACCAGGTGAACAGTATAAGTGAGGAGAGTGTGTTACCCTGATTGTTTAATACGCACGGGACATGTTACCAGGTGAACAGTATAAGTGAAGAGAGTGTGTTCCCATTATGGTTTCATGTACACAGGACATGTTACCAGGTGAACAGTATAAGTGAAGAGAGTGTGTTCCCCTGATGGTTTAATATACACAGGACATGTTACCAGGTGAACAGTATAAGTGAGGAGAGTGTGTTACCCTGATTGTTTAATACGCACGGGACATGTTACCAGGTGAACAGTATAAGTGAAGAGAGTGTGTTCCCCTGATTGTTTAATACGCACGGGACATGTTACCAGGTAAACAGTATAAGTGAGGAGAGTGTGTTCCCATGATGGTTTCATATACACGGGACATGTTACCAGGTGAACAGTATAAGTGAGGAGAGTGTGTTCCCCTGATGGTTTAATGTACACGGGACATGTTACCAGGTGAACAGTATAAGTGAGGAGAGTGTGTTCCCCTGATGGTTTAATATGCACGGGACCTGTCACCAGGTGAACAGTATAAGTGAGGAGAGTGTGTTCCCCTGATGGTTTAATATACACGGGACATGTTACCAGGTGAACAGTATAAGTGAGGAGAGTGTGTTACCCTGATTGTTTAATACGCACGGGACATGTTACCAGTTGAACATTAGAAGTGAGGAGAGTGTGTTCCCATGATGGTTTCATATACACGGGACATGTTACCAGGTGAACAGTATAAGTGAGGAGAGTGTGTTCCCCTGATGGTTTAATGTACACGGGACATGTTACCAGGTGAACAGTGTAAGTGAGGAGAGTGTGTTCCCCTGATTGTTTAATACGCACGGGACATGTTACCAGGTGAACAGTAGAAGTGAGGAGAGTGTGTTCCCCTGATTGTTTAATATACACGGGACATGTTACCAGGTGAACAGTATAAGTGATGAGAGTGAGTTCCCCTGATGGCTTAATATAAACAGGACATGTTACCAGGTGAACAGTATAAGTGAGGAGAGTGTGTTCCCCTGATGGTTTAATATACACGGGACATGTTACCAGGTGAACAGTATAAGTGATGAGAGTGAGTTCCCCTGATGGTTTAATATACACAGGACATGTTACCAGGTGAACAGTATAAGTGAGGAGAGTGTGTTCCCCTGATTGTTTAATACGCACGGGACATGTTACCAGGTGAACAGTAGAAGTGACGAGAGTGTGTTCCCCTGATGGTTTCATATACATGGGACATGTTACCAGGTGAACAGTATAAGTGAGGAGAGTGTGTTCCCCTGATGGTTTCATATACATGGGACATGTTACCAGGTGAACAGTAGAAGTGACGAGAGTGTGTTCCCCTGATGGTTTCATATACATGGGACATGTTACCAGGTGAACAGTATAAGTGAGGAGAGTGTGTTCCCCTGATTGTTTAATACACACGGGACATGTTACTAGATGAACAGAATAGTGAGGAGAGTGTTTTCCCATGATGGTTTAATGCAAACGGGACATGTTACCAGGTGAACAGTATAAGTGAGGAGAGTGTGTTCCCCTGATTGTTTAATACACACGGGACATGTCACCAGGTGAACAGAATAACTGAGGAGAGTGTGTTCCCTGATTGTTTAATGCACACGGGACATGTTACCAGGTGAACAGTACAAGTGAGGAGAGTGTGTTCCACTGATGGTTTAATACGCACGGGACATGTAACCAGGTGAACAGTATAAGTGAGGAGAGTATGTTCCCATGATGGTTTAATATACGCGGGACATGTCACCAGGTGAACAGTATAAGTGAGCAGAGTGTGTTCCCCTGATGGTTTAATATACACGGGACATGTCACCAGGGGAACAGTATAAGTGAGGAGAATGTGTTCCCCTGAAGGTTTAATATACACAGGACATGTTACCTGGTGAAGAGTATAAGTGAGGAGAGTGTGTTCCCCTGATGGTTTAATATACACAGGACATGTTACCTGGTGAAGAGTATAAGTGAGGAGATAGTGTTCCCCTGATTGTTTAATTCACACGGGACATGTTACCAGGTGAACAGAATAGTGAGGAGAGTGTTTTCCCCTGATTGTTTAATACGCTGGGACATGTCACCAGGTGAAAAGTATATGTGAGGAGAGGGTGTTCCCCTGATTGTTTAATACACACGGGACATGTTACCAGGTGAACAGTGTATGTGAGGAGAGTGTGTTCCCCTGATTGTTTAATAGACACGGGACATGTCACCAGGTGAACAGGAGAAGTGAGGAGAGTGTGTTCCCCTGATGGTTTAATGTAGACAGGACTTGTTACCAGGTGAACAGTATAAGTGAGGAGAGGGTGTTCCCCTGATTGTTTAATACACACGGGACATGTTACCAGGTGAACAGTATATGTGAGGAGAGTGTGTTCCCCTGATTGTTTAATACGCACGGGACATGTTACCAGGTGAACAGAATAGTGAGGAGAGTGTTTTCCCATGATGGTTTAATATGCACAGGACATGTTACCAGGTGAACAGTATAAGTGAGGGGAGTGAATTCCCCTGATTGTTTAATACACACGGGACATGTCACCAGGTGAACAGGATAAGTGAGGAGAATGTGTTCCCCTGATGGTTTAATATTCACTGGACATGTTACCAGATGAACAGTATAAGTGAGGAGAGTGTTTTCCCCTGATGGTTTAACACGCACGGGACATTTCACCAAGTGAACTGTATAAGTGAGGAGAGTGTGTTCCCCTGATGGTTTAATGCACACGGGACATGTTACCAGGTGAACAGTATAAGTGAGGAGAGAGTGTTCCACTGATGGTTTAATGCACACGGGACATGTTACCAGGTGAAAAGTATAAGTGAGGAGAGTGCTTTCCCCTGATGGTTTAATATTCACGGGACATGTTACCAGGTGAACAGTATAAGTGAGGAGAGTGTGTTCCCCTGATGGTTTAACACGCACGGGACATGTCACCTGGTGAACAGTATAAGTGAGGAGAGTGTGCTCCTCTGATGGTTTAATATACACGGGACATGTCACCAGGTGAACAGTATAAGTGCGGAGAGTGTGTTCCCCTGATTGTTTAATACACACGGGACATGTCACCAGGTGAACAGTATAAGTGAGGAGAGTGTGTTCCCCTGATTGTTTAATACTCACGGGACATGTTACCAGGTGAACAGTATAAGTGAGGAGAGTGTGTTCCCCTGATGGTTTAATATACACGGGACATGTTAGCAGGTGAACAGTATAAGTGAGGAGACTGTATTCCCCTGATGGTTTAATATACACGGGACATGTTACCAGGTGAACAATATAAGTGAGGAGAGTGTGTTCCCTTGATTGTTTAATACACTCGGGACATGTTACCAGGTGAACAGTATAAGTGAGGAGAGTGTGTTCCCCTGATGGTTTAACACGCACGGGACATGTCACCTGGTGAACAGTATAAGTGAGGAGAGTGTGTTCCTCTGATGGTTTAATATACACGGGACATGTCACCAGGTGAACAGTATAAGTGCGGAGAGTGTGTTCCCCTGATTGTTTAATACATACGGGACATGTCACCAGGTGAACAGTATAAGTGAGGAGAGTGTGTTCCCCTGATTGTTTAATACTCACGGGACATGTTGCCAGGTGAACAGTATAAGTGAGGAGAGTGTGTTCCCCTGATGGTTTTACACGCACGGGACATGTCACCTGGTGAACAGTATAAGTGAGGAGAGTTTGTTCCCCTGATTGTTTAATACACACGGGACATGTTACCAGGTGAACAGTATAAGTGAGGATAGTGTGTTCCCCTGATGGTTTAATATACACGGGACATGTTACCAGTTGAACAGTATAAGTGAGGAGACTGTATTCCCCTGAGGGTTTAATATACACGGGACATGTTACCAGGTGAACAATATAAGTGAGGAGAGTGTGTTCCCCTGATTGTTTAATACTCACGGTACATGTTACCAGGTGAACAATATAAGTGAGGAGAGTCTGTTCCCCTGATTGTTTAATACTCACGGTACATGTTACCAGGTGAACAGTATAAGTGAGGAGAGTCTGTTCCCCTGATTGTTTAATACTCACGGTACATGTTACCAGGTGAACAGTATAAGTGAGGAGAGTGTGTTCCCTTGATTGTTTAATACACACGGGACATGTTACCAGGTGAACAGTATAAGTGAGGAGAATGTGTTCCCCTGATGGTTTAATATACACAGGACATGTTACCAGGTGAACAATATAAGTGAGGAGAGTGTGTTCCCCTGATTGTTTAATACGCACGGGACATGTTACCAGGTGAACAGTATAAGTGAGGAGAGTGTGTTCCCTTGATGGTTTAATACACACGGGACATGTTACCAGGTGAACAGTATAAGTGAGGTGATTGTGTTCCCCTGATGGTTTAATACTGATGGGACATTTCCGCAGGTGAACAGTATAAGTGAGGAGAGTGTGTTCCCCTGATGGTTTAATATGCACGGGACATGTAACCAAGTGAACAGTATAAGTGAGGAGAGTGTGTTCCTCTGATGATTTAACACGCACGGGACATGTTACCAGGAGAACAGTAAAAGTGAGGAGAGTGTGTTCCCCTGATTGTTTAATACACACGGGACATGTCACCAGGTGAACAGGATAAGTGAGGAGAATGTGTTCCCCTGATGGTTTAATATTCACTGGACATGTTACCAGATGAATAGTCTAAGTGAGGAGAGCGTGTTCCCCTGATGGTTTAATATGCACGGAACATGTTACCAGGTGAACAGTATAAGTGAGGAGAGTGTGTTCCCCTGATGGTTTAATACGAACGGGACATTTCACCAAGTGAACTGTATAAGTGAGGAGAGTGTGTTCCCCTGATGACTTAATGCACACAGGACATGTTACCAGGTGAACAGTATAAGTGAGGAGAGAGTGTTCCACTGATGGTTTAATGCACACGGGACATGTTACCAGGTGAACAGTATAAGTGAGGAGAGTGCTTTCCCCTGATGGTTTAATATTCACGGGACATGTTACCAGGTGAACAGTATAAGTGCGGAGAGTGTGTTCCCCTGATGGTTTAATATTCACGGGACATGTCACCAGGTGAACAGTATGAGTGAGGAGAGTGTGTTCCGCTGATGGTATAATATACACGGGACATGTCACCAGGTGAACAGTATAAGTGCGGAGAGTGTGTTCCCCTGATTGTTTAATACACCCGGGACATGTCACCAGGTGAACAGTATAAGTGAGGAGAGTGTGTTCCCCTGATTGTTCAATATACACAGGACATGTTACCAGGTGAACAATATAAGTGCGGAGAGTGTGTTGCCCTGTTTGTTTAATGCACACGGGACATGTCACCAGGTGAACAGTTTAAGTGAGGAGAATGTGTTCCCCTGATGGTTTAATATACTTGGGACATGTCACCAGGTGAACAATATAAGTGAGGAGAGTGTGTTCCCCTGATTGTTTAATACACACGGGACATGTCACCAGGTGAACAGTTTAAGTGAGGAGAATGTGTTCCCCTGATGGTTTAATATACTTGGGACATGTCACCAGGTGAACAATATAAGTGAGGAGAGTGTGTTCCCCTGATTGTTCAATATACACGGGACATGTTACCAGGTGAACAATATAAGTGCGGAGAGTGTGTTGCCCTGTTTGTTTAATGCACACGGGACATGTCACCAGGTGAACAGTTTAAGTGAGGAGAGTGTGTTCCCCTGATGGTTTAATATACACGGGACATGTTACCAGGTGAACAGTATAAGTGCGGAGAGTGTGTTCCCCTGATTGTTTAATACACACGGGACATGTCACCAGGTGAACAGTATAAGTGAGGAGAGTGTGTTCCCCTGATTGTTCAATATACACAGGACATGTTACCAGGTGAACAATATAAGTGCGGAGAGTGTGTTGCCCTGTTTGTTTAATGCACACGGGACATGTTACCAGGTGAACAGTATAAGTGAGGAGAATGTGTTCCCCTGATGGTTTAATATACTTGGGACATGTCACCAGGTGAACAGTATAAGTGAGGAGAGTGTGTTCCCCTGATTGTTCAATATACACAGGACATGTTACCAGGTGAACAATATAAGTGCGGAGAGTGTGTTGCCCTGTTTGTTTAATGCACACGGGACATGTCACCAGGTGAACAGTTTAAGTGAGGAGAATGTGTTCCCCTGATGGTTTAATATACTTGGGACATGTCACCAGGTGAACAATATA
The DNA here is from genome assembly GCF_036365525.1 of Heterodontus francisci. Classification (NCBI taxonomy): domain Eukaryota; kingdom Metazoa; phylum Chordata; class Chondrichthyes; order Heterodontiformes; family Heterodontidae; genus Heterodontus; species Heterodontus francisci. Next base: position 81,051 of record NW_027141175.1, on the reverse strand, counting down.
ACTGAGGAGAGTGTGTTCCCCTGATTGTTTAATACTCACGGGACATGTTGCCAGGCGAACAGTATAAGTGAGGAGAGTGTGTTCCCCTGATGGTTTAACACGCACGGGACATGTTACCAGGTGAACAGTATAAGTGAGGAGAGTGCGTTCCCTGATTGTTTATTACACACGGGACATGTCACCAGGTGAACAGTATAAGTGAGGAGAGTTTGTTCCCCTGATGGTTTAACACGCACGGGACATGTTACCAGGTGAACAGTATAAGTGAGGATAGTGTGTGCCCCTGATGCTTTAATACACCCGGGACATGTTACCAGGTGAACAGTATAAGTGAGGATATTGTGTGCCCCTGATGCTTTAATACACCCGGGACATGTTACCAGGTGAACAGTAGAAGTGAGGAGAGTGTGTTCCCCTGATTGTTTAATATACACGGGACATGTTACCAGATGAACAGTATAAGTGAAGAGAGTGTGTTCCCCTGATTGTTTAATATACACGGGACATGTTACCAGGTGAACAGTATAAGTGAGGAGAGTGTGTTCCCCTGATTGTTTAATAAGCACGGGACATGTTACCAGATGAACAGAATAAGTGAGGAGAGTGTGTTCCCCTGATTGTTTAATATACACGGGACATGTTAATAGGTGAACAGAATAAGTGAGGAGAGTGTGTTCCCCTGATTGTTTAATGCACACGGGACATGTCACCAGGTGAACAGAATAAGTGAGGAGAGTGTGTTCCCCTGATTGTTTAATGCACACAGGACATGTCACCAGGTGAACAGTATAAGTGAGGAGAGTGGGTTCCCCTGATTGTTTAATACACACGGGACATGTCACCAGTTGAACAGAATAAGTGAGGAGAGTGTGTTCCCCTGATTGTTTAATGCACACGGGACATGTCACCAGGTGAACAGAATAAGTGAGGAGAGTGTGTTCCCCTGATTGTTTAATGCACACAGGACATGTCACCAGGTGAACAGTATAAGTGAGGAGAGTGGGTTCCCCTGATTGTTTAATACACACGGGACATGTCACCAGGTGAACAGTATAAGTGAGGAGAGTGGGTTCCCCTGATTGTTTAATACACACGGGACATGTCACCAGGTGAACAGTATAAGTGAGGAGAGTGGGTTCCCCTGATTGTTTAATGCACACGGGACATGTCACCAGGTGAACAGTATAAGTGAGGAGAGTGGGTTCCCCTGATTGTTTAATACACACGGGACATGTTACCAGGTGAACTCCATAAGTGAGGAGAGTGTGTTCCCCTGATTGTTTAATACTGACGGGAGATGTTACCAGGTGAACAGTATAAGTGAGGATAGTGTGTGCCCCTGATGCTTTAATACACCCGGGACATGTTACCAGGTGAACAGTATAAGTGAGGATATTGTGTGCCCCTGATGCTTTAATACACCCGGGACATGTTACCAGGTGAACAGTATCAGTGAGGAGAGTGTGTTCCCCTTATTGTTTAATAAACACGGGACATGACACCGGGTGAACAGTATAAGTGAGGAGAGTGTGTTCCCCTGATGGTTTAATATACACAGGACATGTTACCAGGTGAACTGTATAAGTGAGGAGAGTGTGTTCCCCTGATGGTTTAATATACACGGCACATGTTACCAGGTGAACAGCATAAGTGAAGAGAGTGTGTTCCCCTGATGGTTTAATATACACGGGACATGTTACCAGGTGAACAGTATAAGTGAGGAGAGTGTGTTCCCCTGATTGTTTAATACACACGGGAGATGTTACCAGGTGAACAGAATAAGTGAGGAGAGTGTGTTCCCCTGATGGTTTAACACGCACTGGACATGTTACCAGGTGAACAGTATAAGTGAGGAGAGTGTGTTCCCTGATTGTTTATTACACACGGGACATGTCACATGGTGAACAGTATAAGTGAGGAGAGTTTGTTCCCCTGATGGTTTAACACGCACGGGACATGTTACCAGGTGAACAGTATAAGTGAGGATAGTGTGTGCCCCTGATGGTTTAATATACACGGGACATGTTACCAGGTGAACAGTATAAGTGAGGAGACTGTATTCCCACGATGGTTTAATATACACGGGACATGTTAGCAGGTGAACAGTATAAGTGAGGAGAATGTGTTCCCCTGATGGTTTAATATACACGGGACATGTCACCAGGTGAACAGGAAAAGTGAGGAGAGTGTGTTCCCCTGATAGTTTAATGCACACGGGACATGTCACCAGTTGAACAGTATAAGTGAGGAGAGTGTGTTCACCTGATTGTTTAATGCACACGGGACATGTTACCAGGTGAACAGTATAAGTGAGGAGAGTGTGTTCCCCTGATGGTTTAATATTCACGGGACATGTCACCAGGTGAACAGTATAAGTGAGGAGAGTGTGTTCCCCTGATGGTTTAAAACTCACGACATGTCAACAGGTGAAAAGTAAAAGTGAAGAGAGTGAGTTCCCCTGATTGTTTAATACGCACGGGACATGTAAGCAAGTGAACAGGATAAGTGAGGAGAGTGTGTTCCCCTGATTGTTTAATACACATGGGACTTGTTACCAGGTGAACAGAATAAGTGAGGATAGTGTGTTCCCATGATGGTTTAATATACATGGGACTTGTTACCAGGTGAACAGTATAAGTGAGGAGAGGGTGTTCCCCTGATGGTTTAATATACACGGGACATGTTCCCAGGTGAACAGTATAAGTGAGGAGAGTGCTTTCCCCTGTTGGTTTAATATACACGGGACATGTTTCCAGGTGAACAATATAAATTAGGAGAGTGTGTTCCCCTGATCGTTTAGTATACACGGGACATGTTGCCAGGTGAACAGTATAAGTGAGGAGAGATTGTTACCCTGACTGTTTCGTACGCACGGGACATGTCACCAGGTGAACAGTATAAGTGAGGAGAGTGTGTTCCCCTGATGGTTTAACACGCACGGGACATGTTACCAGGTGAACAGTATAAGTGATGAGAGTGTGTTCCCCTGATTGATTAACACGCAAGGGACATGTTACCACGTAAACAGTATAAGTGAGGAGAGTGTGTTTCCCTGATGGTTTAATACACACGGGACATGTCACCAGGTGATCTGTATAAGTGAGGAGAGTGTGTTCCCCTGATGGTTTAATATACACGGGACATGTTACCAGGTGAACAGTATAAGTGAGGAGAGTGTGTTCTGCTGATGGTTTAATATACACGGGACATGTTACCAGGTGAACAGTATAAGTGAGGTGACGGTATTCCCCTGATGGTTTAATATACACGGGACATGTAACCAGGTGAACAGTATAAGTGAAGAGAGTGTGTTCCCCTGATGGTTTAATATACACGGGACATGTTACCAGGTGAACAGTATAAGTGAGGAGAGTGTGTTCTGCTGATGGTTTAATATACACGGGACATGTTACCACGTAAACAGTATAAGTGAGGAGAGTGTGTTCCCCTGATTGTTAAATATGCACGGGACACGTTACCAGGCGAACAGTATAAGTGAGGAGAGTGTGTTCCCCTGATGGTTTAATACACACGGGACATGTTACCAGGTCAACAGTATAAGTGAGGAGAGTGTGTTCCCCTGATGGTTTAATATACACGGGACATGTTACCAGGTGAGCAGTATAAGTGAGGAGAGTGTGTTCCCCTGATTGTTTAATACTCACGGGACATGTTAGCAGGTGAACAGTATAAGTGAGGAGAATGTGTTCCCCTGATGTTTTAATATACACAGGACATGTTGCCAGGTGAACAGTATAAGTGAGGAGACTGTATTCCCCTGATGGTTTAATACTCACGGGACATGTTACCAGGTGAACAGTATAAGTGAGGATAGTGTGTGCCCCTGATGCTTTAATACACCCGGGACATGTTACCAGGTGAACAGTAGAAGTGAGGAGAGTGTGTTCCCCTGATTGTTTAATATACACGGGACATGTTACCAGATGAACAGTATAAGTGAAGAGAGTGTGTTCCCCTGATTGTTTAATACACACGGGACATGTTACCAGGTGAACAGTATAAGTGAGGAGAGTGTGTTCCCCTGATTGTTTAATAAGCACGGGACATGTTACCAGATGAACAGAAAAAGTGAAGAGAGTGTGTTCCCCTGATTGTTTAATGCACACGGGACATGTTACCAGATGAACAGAAAAAGTGAAGAGAGTGTGTTCCCCTGATTGTTTAATATACACGGGACATGTTAATAGGTGAACAGAATAAGTGAGGAGAGTGTGTTCCCCTGATTGTTTAATACACACAGGACATGTCACCAGGTGAACAGAATAAGTGAGGAGAGTGTGTTCCCCTGATTGTTTAATATACACGGGACATGTTAATAGGTGAACAGAATAAGTGAGGAGAGTGTGTTCCCCTGATTGTTTAATGCACACGGGACATGTCACCAGGTGAACAGAATAAGTGAGGAGAGTGTGTTCCCCTGATTGTTTAATATACACGAGACATGTTAATAGGTGAACAGAATAAGTGAGGAGAGTGTGTTCCCCTGATTGTTTAATGCACACGGGACATGTCACCAGGTGAACAGAATAAGTGAGGAGAGTGTGTTCCCCTGATTGTTTAATACACACGGGACATGTTACCAGGTGAACAGAATAAGTGAGGAGAGTGAGTTCCCCAGACTGTTTAATGCACACGGGACATGTCACCAGTTGAACAGAATAAGTGAGGAGAGTGAGTTCCCCTGACTGTTTAATGCACACGGGACATGTCACCAGTTGAACAGAATTAGTGAGGAGAGTGGGTTCCCCTGATTGTTTAATACACACGGGACATGTTACCAGGTGAACTCTATAAGTGAGGAGAGTGTGTTCCCCTGATTGTTTAATAAACACGGGACATGTCACCGGGTGAACAGTATAAGTGAGGAGAGTGTGTTCCCCTGATGGTTTAATATACACATGGGACATGTTACCAGATGAACAGTATAAGTGAGGAGAGTGTGTTCCCCTGATGGTTTAATATACACGGGACATGTTACCAGGTGAACAGCATAAGTGAAGAGAGTGTGTTCCCCTGATTGTATAATACACACGGGACATGTTACCAGGTGAACAGAATAAGTGAGGAGAGTGTGTTCCCCTGATGGTTTAACACGCACTGGACATTTTACCAGGTGAACAGTATAAGTGAGGAGAGTGTGTTCCCTGATTGTTTATTACACACGGGACATGTCACATGGTGAACAGTATAAGTGAGGAGAGTTTGTTCCCCTGATGGTTTAACACGCACGGGACATGTTACCAGGTGAACAGTATAAGTGAGGATAGTGTGTGCCCCTGATGGTTTAATATACACGGGACATGTTACCAGGTGAACAGTATAAGTGAGGAGACTGTATTCCCACGATGGTTTAATATACACGGGACATGTTAGCAGGTGAACAGTATAAGTGAGGAGAATGTGTTCCCCTGATGGTTTAATATACACGGGACATGTCACCAGGTGAACAGGAAAAGTGAGGAGAGTGTGTTCCCCTGATTGTTTAATGCACACGGGACATGTTACCAGGTGAACAGTAGAAGTGAGGAGAGTGTGTTCCCCTGATGGTTTAACATACACGGGACATGTCACCAGTTGAACAGTATAAGTGAGGAGAGTGTGTTCACCTGATTGTTTAATGCACACGGGACATGTCACCAGTTGAACAGTATAAGTGAGCAGAGTGTGTTCCCCTGATGGTTTAATATTCACGGGACATGTCACCAGGTGAACAGTATAAGTGAGGAGAGTGTGTTCCCCTGATGGTTTAAAACACACGACATGTCAACAGGTGAACAGTAAAAGTGAAGAGAGTGAGTTCCCCTGATTGTTTAATACGCACGGGACATGTAAGCAAGTGAACAGTATAAGTGAGGAGAGTGTGTTCCCCTGATTGTTTAATACACACGGGACATGATACCAGGTGAACAGTATAAGAGAGGAGAGTGTGTTCCCCTGATTGTTTAATACACACGTGACATGTCACCAATTGAACAGTATAAGTGAGGAGAGGGTGTTCCCCTGATGGTTTAATATACATGGGACTTGTTACCAGGTGAACAGTATAAGTGAGGAGAGTGTGTTCCCCTGATGGTTTAATATACATGGGACTTGTTACCAGGTGAACAGTATAAGTGAGGAGAGTGTGTTCCCCTGATGGTTTAATATACACGGGACATGTTCCCAGGTGAACAGTATAAGTGAGGAGAGATTGTTACCATGACTGTTTAGTACGCACGGGACATGTCACCAGGTGAACAGTATAAGTGAGGAGAGTGTGTTCCCCTGATGGTTTAACACGCACGGGACATGTTACCAGGTGAACAGTATAAGTGATGAGAGTGTGTTCCCCTGATTGATTAACACGCAAGGGACATGTTACCACGTAAACAGTATAAGTGAGGAGAGTGTGTTTCCCTGATGGTTTAATACACACGGGACATGTCACCAGGTGATCAGTATAAGTGAGGAGAGTGTGTTCCACTGATGGTTTAATATACACGGGACATGTTACCAGGTGAACAGTATAAGTGAGGAGAGTGCTTTCCCCTGATGGTTTAATATACACGGGACATGTTACCAGGTGAACAGTATAAGTGAGGAGAGTGTGTTCTGCTGATGGTTTAATATACACGGGACATGTTACCAGGTGAACAGTATAAGTGAGGAGACGGTATTCCCCTGATGGTTTAATATACACGGGACATGTTAGCAGGTGAACAGTATAAGTGAGGATTATTTGTTCCCCTGATGGTTTAATATACACGGGACATGTTACCAGGTGAACAGTATAAGTGATGAGAGTGTGTTCTGCTGATGGTTTAATATACACGGGACATGTTACCACGTAAACAGTATAAGTGAGGAGAGTGTGTTCCCCTGATTGTTAAATATGCATGGGACACGTTACCAGGCGAACAGTATAAGTGAGGAGAGTGTGTTCCCCTGATGGTTTAATACACACAGGACATGTTACCAGGTCAACAGTATAAGTGAGGAGAGTGTGTTCCCCTGATGGTTTAATATACACGGGACATGTTACCAGGTGAACAGTATAAGTGAGGAGAGTGTGTTCCCCTGATTGTTTAATACTCACGGGACATGTTAGCAGGTGAACAGTATAAGTGAGGAGAATGTGTTCCCCTGATGGTTTAATATACACAGGACATGTTGCCAGGTGAACAGTATAAGTGAGGAGACTGTATTCCCCTGATGGTTTAATATACACGGGATATGTTACCAGGTGAACAGTATAAGTGAGGAGAGTGTGTTCCCCTGATGGTTTAATATACACGGGACATGTTACCAGGTGAACAGTATAAGTGAGGAGAGTGTGTTCCCCTGATGGTTTAATAAACACGGGACATGTTACCAGGTGAACAGTATAAGTGAGGAGAGTGTGTTCCCCTGATGGTTTATTATACACGGGACATGTCACCAGGTGAACAGTATAAGTGAGGAGAGTGTGTTCCCCTGATGGTTTAATATACACGGGACATGTTACCAGGTGAACAGTATAAGTGAGGAGAGTGTGTTCCCCTGATTGTTTAATACTCACGGGACATGTTAGCAGGTGAACAGTATAAGTGAGGAGAATGTGTTCCCCTGATGGTTTAATATACACAGGACATGTTGCCAGGTGAACAGTATAAGTGAGGAGACTGTATTCCCCTGATGGTTTAATATACACGGGACATGTTAGCAGGTGAACAGTATAAGTGAGGAGAATGTGTTCCCCTGATGGTTTAATATACACAGGACATGTTACCAGGTGAACAGTATAAGTGAGGAGAGTGTGTTCCCCTGATGGTTTAATATACACAGGACATGTTACCAGGTGAACAGTATCAGTGAGGAGAGTGTGTTCCCCTGATTGTTTAATACTCACGGGACATGTTACCAGGTGAACAGTATAAGTGAGGAGACTGTGTTCCCCTGATGGTTTAATATACACAGGACATGTTACCAGGTGAACAGTATAAGTGAGGAGAGTGTGTTCCCCTGATTGATTAACACGCAAGGGACATGTTACCACGTAAACAGTAGAAGTGAGGAGAGTGTGTTCCCCTGATGGTTTAATATACGCGGGACATGTTACCAGGTGAACAGCATAAGTGAAGAGAGTGTGTTCCCCTGATTGTTTTATACACACGGGACATGTTACCAGGTGAACAGTATAAGTGAGGAGAGTGTGTTCCCCTGATGGTTTAATATACATGGGACATGTTACCAGGTGAACAGTATAAGTGAGGAGAGTGTGTTCCCCTGATTGTTTAATACACACGGGACATGTTACCAGGTGAACAGTATAAGTGAGGAGAGTGTGTTCCCCTGATGGTTTAATATACATGGGACATGTTACCAGGTGAACAGTATAAGTGAAGAGAGAGTGTTTCCCTGATTGTTTAATACACACAGGACATGTTACCAGGAGAACAGTATAAGTGAGGAGAGTGTGATCCCCTGATGGTTTAAAACAAACAGGACATGTCAACAGGTGAACAGTATAAGTGAGGAGAGTGTGTTCCCCTGATTGTTTAATACGCACAGGACATGTTACCAGCTGAACAGTATAAGTGAGGAGAGTGTGTTCCCTTGATTGTTTAATACACACGGGACATGTTACCAGGTGAACAGTATAAGTGAGGAGAGTGCTTTCCCCTGATGGTTTAATATACACGGGACATGTTTCCAGGTGAACAATATAAATTAGGAGAGTGTGTTCCCCTGATCGTTTAGTATACACGGGACATGTTGCCAGGTGAACAGTATAAGTGAGGAGAGATTGTTACCCTGACTGTTTAGTACGCACGGGACATGTCACCAGGTGAACAGTATAAGTGAGGAGAGTGTGTTCCCCTGATGGTTTAACACGCACGGGACATGTTACCAGGTGAACAGTATAAGTGATGAGAGTGTGTTCCCCTGATTGATTAACACGCAAGGGACATGTTACCACGTAAACAGTATAAGTGAGGAGAGTGTGTTTCCCTGATGGTTTAATACACACGGGACATGTCACCAGGTGATCAGTATAAGTGAGGAGAGTGTGTTCCCCAGATGGTTTAATATACACGGGACATGTTACCAGGTGAACAGTATAAGTGAGGAGAGTGCTTTCCCCTGATGGTTTAATATACACGGGACATGTTAGCTGGTGAACGGTATAAGTGAGGATTATGTGTTCCCCTGATGGTTTAATATACACGGGACATGTTACCAGGTGAACAGTATAAGTGAGGAGAGTGGGTTCCCCTGATGGTTTAATATACACGGGACATGTTACCAGGTGAACAGTATAAGTGAGGAGACTGTATTCCCCTGATGGTTTAATATACACGGGAGATGTTACCAGATGAACAGTATAAGTGAGGAAATTGTGTTCCCCTGATGGTTTAGTATACACGGGACATGATAACAGATGAAAAGTATAAGTGAAGAGAGTGTGTTCCCCTGATTGTTTAATATACACGGGACATGTTACCAGGTGAACAGTATAAGTGAGGAGAATGCTTTCCCCTGATGGTTTAATATACACGGGACATGTTAGCAGGTGAACGGTATAAGTGAGGATTATGTGTTCCCCTGATGGTTTAATATACACGGGACATGTTACCAGGTGAACAGTATAAGTGAGGACAGTGTGTTTCCCTGATTGTTTAATACACACGGGACATGTTACCAGGTGAACAGTATAAGTGAGGAGAGTGTCTTCCCCTGATTGTTTTATACACACGGGACATGTTACCAGGTGATCAGTATAAGTGAGGATAGTGTGTTCCCCTGATTGTTTCATACACACGGGACATGTTACCAGGTGAACAGTATAAGTGAGGAGAGTGTGTTTCCCTGATAGTTTAATACACACGGGACATGTCACCAGGTGAACAGTATAAGTGAGAAGAGTGTGTTTCCCTGATTGTTTAATATACATGGGACATGTTAATCGGTGAACAGTATAAGTGAGGAGAGTGTGTTCCCCTGATTGTTTAATGCACACGGGACATGTCACCAGTTGAACAGAATTAGTGAGGAGAGTGGGTTCCTCTGATTGTTTAATGCACACGGGACATGTCACCAGTTGAACAGAATTAGTGAGGAGAGTGGGTTCCTCTGATTGTTTAATACACACGGGACATGTTACCAGGTGAACTCTATAAGTGAGGAGAGTGTGTTCCCCTTATTGTTTAATAAACACGGGACATGTCACCAGGTGAACAGTATAAGTGAGGAGAGTGTGTTCCCCTGATTGTTTAATGCACACGGGACATGTCACCAGTTGAACAGAATTAGTGAGGAGAGTGGGTTCCTCTGATTGTTTAATACACACGGGACATGTTACCAGGTGAACTCTATAAGTGAGGAGAGTGTGTTCCCCTTATTGTTTAATAAACACGGGACATGTCACCAGGTGAACAGTATAAGTGAGGAGAGTGTGTTCCCCTGATGGTTTAATATACACAGGACATGTTACCAGGTGAACAGTATAAGTGAGGAGAGTGTGTTCCCCTGACGGTTTAATATACACGGGACATGTTACCAGATGAACAGTATAAGTGAGGAGAGTGTGTTCCCCTTATTGTTTAATAAACACGGGACATGTCACCAGGTGAACAGTATAAGTGAGGAGAGTGTGTTCCCCTGATGGTTTAATATACACAGGACATGTTACCAGGTGAACAGTATAAGTGAGGAGAGTGTGTTCCCCTGACGGTTTAATATACACGGGACATGTTACCAGATGAACAGTATAAGTGAGGAGAGTGTGTTCCCCTGATGGTTTAATATACACAGGACATGTTACCAGGTGAACAGTATAAGTGAGGAGAGTGTGTTTCCCTGATTGTTTAATACACACGGGACATGTCACCAGGTGAACAGTATAAGTGAGAAGAGTGTGTTTCCCTGATTGTTTAATATACATGGGACATGTTAATCGGTGAACAGAATAAGTGAGGAGAGTGTGTTCCCCTGATTGTTTAATGCACACGGGACATGTCACCAGTTGAACAGAATTAGTGAGGAGAGTGGGTTCCTCTGATTGTTTAATACACACGGGACATGTTACCAGGTGAACTCTATAAGTGAGGAGAGTGTGTTCCCCTTATTGTTTAATAAACACGGGACATGTCACCAGGTGAACAGTATAAGTGAGGAGAGTGTGTTCCCCTGATGGTTTAATATACACAGGACATGTTACCAGGTGAACAGTATAAGTGAGGAGAGTGTGTTCCCCTGATGGTTTAATATACACGGGACATGTCACCAGGTGAACAGTATAAGTGAGGAGAGTGTGTTCCCCTGATGGTTTAATATACACGGGACATGTCACCAGGTCAACAGTATAAGTGAGGAGAGTGTGTTCCCCTGATGGTTTAATATACACAGGACATGTTACCAGGTGAACAGTATAAGTGAGGAGAGTGTGTTCCCCTGACGGTTTAATATACACGGGACATGTTACCAGATGAACAGTATAAGTGAGGAGAGAGTGTTCCCCTGATGGTTTAATACACACGGGACATGTTTCCAGGTGAACAGTATAAGTGAGGAGACTGTGTTCCCCTGATGGTTTAATACACACGGGACATGTTACCAGGTGAACAGTATAAGTGAGGAGAGTGTGTTGCCTGATTGTTTAAGACACACGGGACATGTCACCAGCTGAACAGTATAAGTGAAGAGAGTGTGTTCCCCTGATTGTTTAATACACACGGGACATGTTACCAGGTGAACAGTATAAGTGAGGAGACTGTGTTCCCCTGATGGTTTAATATACATGGGACATGTCACCAGGTGAACAGGAAAAGTGAGGAGAGTGTGTTCCCCTTATTGTTTAATAAACACGGGACATGTTACCAGGTGAACAGTATAAGTGAGGAGAGTGGGTTCCCCTGATGGTTTAATATACACGGGACATGTTACCAGGTGAACAGTATAAGTGAGGAGACTGTATTCCCCTGATGGTTTAATATACACGGGAGATGTTACCAGATGAACAGTATAAGTGAGGAAATTGTGTTCCCCTGATGGTTTAGTATACACGGGACATGATAACAGATGAAAAGTATAAGTGAAGAGAGTGTGTTCCCCTGATTGTTTAATATACACGGGACATGTTACCAGGTGAACAGTATAAGTGAGGAGAGTGTGTTCCCCTGACGGTTTAATATACACGGGACATGTTACCAGATGAACAGTATAAGTGAGGAGAGTATGTTCCCCTTATTGTTTAATAAACACGGGACATGTCACCAGGTGAACAGTATAAGTGAGGAGAGTGTGTTCCCCTTATGGTTTAATATTCACGGGACATGTCACCAGGTTAACAGTATAAGTGAGGAGAGTGTCTTCCCCTGATGGTTTAATATACACGGGACATTTTACCAGGTGAACAGTATAAGTGAGGAGAGTGTGTTCCCCTGATGGTTTAATATACACGGGACATGTTACCAGGTGAACAGTATAAGTGAGGAGAGTGTGTTCCCCTGATGTTTTAATACACACTGGACATGTTACCAGGTGAACAGTATAAGTGAGGAGAGTGTGTTCCCCTTATGGTTTAATACACACGGGACATGTTACCAGGTGAACAGTATAAGTGAGGAGAGTGTGTTCCCCTGATTGTTTAATACACATGGGACATGTTACCAGGTGAACAGTATAAGTGAGGAGACTGTGTTCCCCTGATGGTTTAATATTCACGGGACATGTCACCAGGTGAACAGTATAAGTGAGGAGAGTGTGTTCCCCTTATGGTTTAATATTCACGGGACATGTCACCAGGTTAACAGTATAAGTGAGGAGAGTGTCTTCCCCTGATGGTTTAATATACACGGGACATGTTACCAGGTGAACAGTATAAGTGAGGAGAGTGTGTTCCCCTGATGGTTTAATATACACGGGACATGTTACCAGGTGAACAGTATAAGTGAGGAGAGTGTGTTCCCCTGATGTTTTAATACACACTGGACATGTTACCAGGTGAACAGTATAAGTGAGGAGAGTGTGTTCCCCTTATGGTTTAATACACACGGGACATGTTACCAGGTGAACAGTATAAGTGAGGAGAGTGTGTTCCCCTGATGGTTTAATACACACTGGACATGTTGCCAGGTGAACAGTATAAGTGAGGAGAGTGTGTTCCCCTCATTGTTTAATACACACAGGACATGTCACCAGGTGAACAGTATAAGTGAGGCGAGTGTGTTCCCCTGATGGTTTAATACACACGGGCCATGTTACGAGGTGAACAGTATAAGTGAGGAGAGTGTGTTCCCCTGATTGTTTAATACACACAGGCCATGTTACCAGGTGAACAGTGTAAGTGAGGAGAGTGTGTTCCCCTGATGGTTTAATATACATGGGACGTGTAACCAGGTGAACAGTATAAGTGAGGAGAGTGTGTTCCCCTGATTGTTTAATACACACGGGACATGTTACCAGGTGAGCAGTATAAGTGAGGAGAGTGTGTTCCCCTGATGGTTTAATATACATGGGACATGTTACCAGGTGAACAGTATAAGTGAGGAGATTGTGTTCCCCTGATTGTTTAATACACACGGGACATGTTACCAGGTCAACAGTGTAAGTGAGGAGAGTGTGTTCCCCTGATTGTTTAATACACACAGGACATGTTACCAGGAGAACAGTATAAGTGAGGAGAGTGAGATCCCCTGATGGTTTAAATCAAACAGGACATGTCAACAGGTGAACTGTATAAGTGAGGAGAGTGTGTTCCCCTGACTGTTTAATACACACGGGACATGTTACCAGGTGAACAGTATAAGTGAGGAGCGTGTGTTCCCCTGATTGTTTAATACGCACGGGTCATGTTACCAGGTGAACAGTATAAGTGAGGAGACTGTGTTCCCCTGATGGTTTAATACACACGGGACATGTTACCAGGTGAACAGTATAAGTGAGGAGACTTTATTCCCCTGATGGTTTAATATACACGGGACATGTTAGCAGGTGAACAGTATAAGTGAGGAGAATGTGTTCCCCTGATGGTTTAATATACACAGGACATGTTACCAGGTGAACAGTATAAGTGAGGAGAGTGTGTTCCCCTGATTGTTTAATACTCACGGGACATGTTACCAGGTGAACAGTATAAGTGAGGAGACTGTGTTCCCCTGATGCTTTAATACACCCGGGACATGTTACCAGGTGAACAGTATAAGTGAGGAGAGTGTGATCCAATGATTGTTTCATACTGACGGGATGTGTCACCAGGTGAAGAGTAGAAGTGAGGAGAGAGTGTTCCCCTGATGGTTTAATATACGCGGGACATGTTACCAGGTGAACAGCATAAGTGAAGAGAGTGTGTTCCCCTGATTGTTTTATACACACGGGACATGTTACCAGGTGAACAGTATAAGTGAGGAGAGTGTGTTCCCCTGATGGTTTAATATACATGGGACATGTTACCAGGTGAACAGTATAAGTGAGGAGAGTGTGTTCCCCTGATTGTTTAATACACACGGGACATGTTACCAGGTGAACAGTATAAGTGAGGAGAGTGTGTTCCCCTGATGGTTTAATATACATGGGACATATTACCAGGTGAACAGTATAAGTGAAGAGAGAGTGTTCCCCTGATTGTTTAATACACACAGGACATGTTACCAGGAGAACAGTATAAGTGAGGAGAGTGAGATCCCCTGATGGTTTAAAACAAACAGGACATGTCAACAGGTGAACAGTATAAGTGAGGAGAGTGTGTTCCCCTGATTGTTTAATACGCACGGGTCATGTTACCAGGTGAACAGTATAAGTGAGGAGAGTGTGTTCCCCTGATTGTTTAATACCCACGGGACATGTAACCAAGTGAACTGCATAAGTGAGGAGATTGTGTTCCCCTGATGGTTTAATACACACAGGACATGTCAACAGGTGAACAGTATAAGTGAGGAGAGTGTGTTCCCCTGATTGTTTAATACACACGGGACATGTAACCAAGTGAACAGTATAAGTGAGGAGAGTGTGTTCCCCTGATGGTTTGACACGCACGGGGCATGTTACCAGGTGAACAGTATAAGTGAGGGGAGTGAATGCCCCTGATTGTTTAATACACACGGGACATGTCACCAGGTGAACAGGATAAGTGAGGAGAATGTGTTCCCCTGATGGTTTAATATTCACTGGACATGTTACCAGATGAACAGTCTAAGTGAGGAGAGCGTGTTCCCCTGATGGTTTAATATGCACGGGACATGTTACCAGCTGAACAGAAGAGGTGAGGAGAGTGTGTTCCCCTGATGGTTTAATACGCACGGGACATTTCACCAAGTGAACTGTATAAGTGAGGAGAGTGTGTTCCCCTGATGATTTAATGCACACAGGACATGTTACCAGGTGAACAGTATAAGTGAGGAGAGAGTGTTCCACTGATGGTTTAATGCACACGGGACATGTTACCAGGTGAACAGTATAAGTGAGGTGAGTGCTTTCCCCTGATGGTTTAATATTCACGGGACATGTTACCAGGTGAACAGTATAAGTGAGGAGAGTGTGTTCCCCTGATGGTTTAACACGCACGGGACATGTCTCCTGGTGAACAGTATAAGTGAGGAGAGTGTGTTCCCCTGATGGTTTAATATACACGGGACATGTCACCAGGTGAACAGTATAAGTGCGGAGAGTGTGTTCCCCTGATTGTTTAATACACACGGGACATGTCACCAGGTGAACAGTTTAAGTGAGGAGAGTGTGTTCCCCTGATTGTTTAATACTCACGGGACATGTTGCCAGGTGAACAGTATAAGTGAGGAGAGTGTGTTCCCCTGATGGTTTAACATGTTACCTGGTGAACTCTCTAAGTGAGGAGAGTGTGTTCCCCAGATTGTTTAATATACACAGGACATGTTACCAGGTGAACAGTATAAGTGAGGAGAGTGTGTTCCCCTGATGGTTTAATACACACGGGACATGTTACCAGGTGAACAGTATAAGTGAGGAGAGTGTGTTCCCCTGATGGTTTAATACACACGGGACATGTTCGCAGGTGAACAGTATAAGTGAGGAGAGTGTGTTCCCCTGATTGTTTAATATTCACAGGACATGTTACCTGGTGAACTCTCTAAGTGAGGAGAGAGTGTTCCCCAGATTGTTTAATATACACAGGACATGTTACCAGGTGAACAGTATAAGTGAGGAGAGTGTGTTCCCCTGATGGTTTAATACACACGGGACATGTTACCAGGTGAACAGTATAAGTGAGGAGAGTGTGTTCCCCTGATGGTTTAATACACACTGGACATGTTACCAGGTGAACAGTATTAGTGAGGAGAGTGTGTTCCCCTGATGGTTTAATACACACGGGACATGTTACCAGGTGAACAGTATAAGTGAGGAGAGTGTGTTCCCCTGATGGTTTCATACACACTGGACATGTTACCAGGTGAACAGTATAAGTGAGGAGAGTGTGTTCCCCTCATTGTTTAATACACACAGGACATGTCACCAGGTGAACAGTATAAGTGAGGAGAGTGTGTTCCACTGATGGTTTAATACACACGGGCCATGTTACGAGGTGAACAGTATAAGTGAGGAGAGTGTGTTCCCCTGATTGTTTAATACACACAGGCCATGTTACCAGGTGAACAGTGTAAGTGAGGAGAGTGTGTTCCCCTGATGGTTTAATACACACGGGACATGTTACAAAGTGAACAGTGTAAGTGAGGAGAGTGTGTTGCCCTGATGGTTTAATATACATGGGACATGTTACCAGGTGAACAGTATAAGAGAGGAGAGTGTGTTCCCCTGATTGTTTAATGCACACGGGACATGTCATCAGGTGAACTCGATAAGTGAAGAGAGAGTGTTCCCCTGATGGTTTAATACACACGGGACATGTTACCAGGTGAACAGTGTAAGTGAGGAGAGTTTGTTCCCCTGATTGTATAATATACACGGGACATGTTACCAAGTGATCAGTGTAAGTGAGGAGAGTGTGTTCCCCTGATGGTTTAATATACATGGGACATGTTACCAGGTGAACAGTATAAAAGAGGAGAGTGTGTTCCCCTGATTGTTTAATGCACACGGGACATGTCATCAGGTGAACTCTATAAGTGAAGAGTGTGTGTTCCCCAGATTGTTTAATACACACAGGACATGTCACCAGGTGAACAGTATAAGTGAGGAGACTGTGTTCCCCTGATGGTTCAATATACACGGGACATGTTACCAGGTGAACAGTGTAAGTGAGGAGAGTGTGTTCCCCTGATGGTTTAATATTCATGGGACATGTTACCAGGTGAACAGTATAAGTGAGGAGAGTATATTCCCCTGATTGTTTAATATACACGGGACATGTTCCCAGGTGAACAGTATAAGTGAGGAGACTGTGTTCCCCTGATGGTTTAATATACACGGGACCTGTTACCAGGTGAACAGTGTAAGTGAGGAGAGTGTGTTCCCCTGATGGTTTAATATTCATGGGACATGTTACCAGGTGAAAAGTATAAGTGAGGAGAGTGTGTTCCCCTGATGTTTTAATATACACAGGACATGTTACAAGGTGAACAGTATAAGTGAGGAGAGTGTGTTCCCCTGATGGTTTAATATACACAGGACTTGTTACCAGGTGAACTGTCTAAGTGAGGAGAGTATGTTCCCCTGATTGTTTAATATACACGGGACATGTTCCCAGGTGAACAGTATAAGTGAGGAGAGTGTGTTCCCCTGATTGTTTAATACTCACGGGATATGTTACCAGGTGAAATCTATAAGTGAGGAGAGTGAGTTCCACTGATGTTTTAATATACGCGGGACATGTCACCAGGTGAACAGTATAAGTGAGGAGAGTGTGTTCCTCTGATGTTTTAATATACGCGGGACATGTCACCTGGTGAACAGTATAATTGAGGAGAGTGTGTTCCCCTGATGGTTTAATATACACAGGACATGTCACCAGTTGAACAGTATAAGTAAGGAGAGTGTGTTCCCCTAATGGTTGAATTTACACAGGACATGTTACCAGGTGAACAGTATAAGTGAGGAGAGTGTTTTCCCCTGATTGTTTAATGCACACGGGACACGTCACCAGGTGAACAGTATAAGTGAGGAGAGTGTGTTCCGCTGATTGTTTAATACGCACGGGTCATGTTACCAGGTGAAGAGTATAAGTGAGGAGAGTGTGTTCCCCTGATTGTTTAATACACATGGGACATGTTACAAGGTGAATAGTATGAGTGAGGAGAGTGTGTTCCCCTGATTGTTTAATACACACGGAACACGTCACCAGGTGAACAGTATCAGTGAGGAGACTGTGTTCCCCTGATTGTTTAATACACACGGGACATGTTACCAGGTGAAATCTATAAGTGAGGAGACTGAGTTCCCATGATGGTTTAACTTAGACGGGACATGTTCCTTGGTGAACAGTATAAGTGAGGAGAGGGTGTTCCACTGATGGTTTAATATACGTGGGACATGTCATAAGGTGAACAGTATAAGTGAGGATAGTGTGTTCCCATGATGGTTTAATATAGACGGGACATGTCACCAGGTGAACAGTATAAGTGAGGAGAGTGTGTTCCCCTGATGGTTTAATATTCACAGGACATGTTACCTGGTGAAGAGTATAAGTGAGGAGAGTGTGTTCCACTGATGGTTTAATATGCACAGGACATGTCACTAGGTGAAAAGTATAATTGAAGAGAGTGTGTTCCCCAGATGGCTTAATATGCACGGGTCATGTTACCAGGTGAACAGTATAAGTGAGGAGAGTGAGTTCCCCTGATAGTTTAATATACACAAGACATGTTACCAGGTGAACAGTATATGTGAGGAGAGTGTTTTCCCCTGATTGTTTAATACGCACGGGACATGTTACCAGATGAACAGTATAAGTGAGGAGATTGTGTTCCCCTGATGGTTTAATATACACGGGACATGTTACCATGTGAACAGTATAAGTGAGGAGAGTGTTTTCCCCTGATTGTTTAATGCACACGGGACACGTCACCAGGTGAACAGTATAAGTGAGGAGAGTGTGTTGCCCTGATTGTTTAATACACACGGGACATGTTACCAGGTGAACAGTAGAAGTGAGGAGAGTGTTTTCCCCTGATTGTTTAATGCACACGGGACATGTCACCAGGTGAACAGTATAAGTGAGGAGAGTGTGTTCCCCTGATGGTTTAATATACACGGGACATGTCACCAGGTGAACAGTATAAGTGAGGAGAGTGTGTTCCCCTGATGGTTTAATATACACGGGACATGTCACCAGGTGAACAGTATAAGTGAGGAGAGTGTGTTCCACTGATTGTTCCATATACACAGGACATGTCACCAGGTGAACAGTATAAGTGAGGAGAGTGTGTTCCCCTGATGGTTTAATACGCACGGGACATGTTACCAGATGAACAGTATAAGTGAGGAGAGTGTGTTCCCCTGATTATTTAATATACACGGGACATGTTACCAGGTGAACAGTGTAAGTGAGGAGAGTGTATTCCCCTGATTGTTTAATACGCACGGGACATGTTACCAGGTGACCAGTATAAGTGAGGAGAGTGTGTTCCCCTGATGGTTTAATATACACAGGACATGTTACCAGGTGAACAGTATAGTGAGGAGAGTGTTTTCCCCTGATTGTTTAATGCACACGGGACATGTTACCAGGTGAAAAGTATATTTGAGGAGAGTGTGTTCCCCTGATTGTTTAATACACACGGGACATGTCACCAGGTGAACAGTATAAGTGAGGAGAGTGTGTTCCCCTGATTGTTTAATGCAAACGGGACACGTCACCAGGTGAACAGTATAATTGTGGAGAGTGTGTTCCCCTGATAGTTTAATCCGCACGGGACATGTTACCAGGTGAACAGTATAAGTGAGGAGAGTGTGTTCCCCTGATTGTTTAATACGCACGGGACATGTTACCAGATGAACAGTATAAGTGAGGAGAGTGTGTTCCCCTGATAGTTTAATACGCACGGGACATGTTACCAGATGAACAGTATAAGAGAGGAGAGTGTGTTCCCCTGATTGTTTAATATACACGGGACACGTCACCAGGTGAACAGTATAAGTGAGGAGAGTGTGTTCCCCTGATAGTTTAATACGCACGGGACATGTTACCAGATGAACTCTCTAAGTGAGGAGAGAGTGTTCCCCAGATTGTTTAATATACACAGGGCATGTTACCAGGTGAACAGTATAAGTGAGGAGAGTGTGTTCCCCTGATGGTTTAATACACACGGGACATGTTACCAGGTGAACAGTATAAGTGAGGAGAGTGTGTTCCCCTGATGGTTTAATACACACTGGACATGTTACCAGGTGAACAGTATTAGTGAGGAGAGTGTGATCCCCTGATGGTTTAATACACACGGGACATGTTACCAGGTGAACAGTATAAGTGAGGAGAGTGTGTTCCCCTGATGGTTTCATACACACTGGACATGTTACCAGGTGAACAGTATAAGTGAGGAGAGTGTGTTCCCCTCATTGTTTAATACACACAGGACATGTCACCAGGTGAACAGTATAAGTGAGGAGAGTGTGTTCCACTGATGGTTTAATACACACGGGCCATGTTACCAGGTGAACAGTGTAAGTGAGGAGAGTGTGTTCCCCTGATGGTTTAATACACACGGGACATGTTACAAAGTGAACAGTGTAAGTGAGGAGAGTGTGTTGCCCTGATGGTTTAATATACATGGGACATGTTACCAGGTGAACAGTATAAGAGAGGAGAGTGTGTTCCCCTGATTGTTTAATGCACACGGGACATGTCATCAGGTGAAATCGATAAGTGAAGAGAGAGTGTTCCCCTGATGGTTTAATACACACGGGACATGTTACCAGGTGAACAGTGTAAGTGAGGAGAGTTTGTTCCCCTGATTGTATAATATACACGGGACATGTTACCAAGTGATCAGTGTAAGTGAGGAGAGTGTGTTCCCCTGATGGTTTAATATACATGGGACATGTTACCAGGTGAACAGTATAAAAGAGGAGAGTGTGTTCCCCTGATTGTTTAATGCACACGGGACATGTCATCAGGTGAACTCTATAAGTAAAGAGAGTGTGTTCCCCAGATTGTTTAATACACACAGGACATGTCACCAGGTGAACAGTATAAGTGAGGAGACTGTGTTCCCCTGATGGTTCAATATACACGGGACATGTTACCAGGTGAACAGTGTAAGTGAGGAGAGTGTGTTCCCCTGATGGTTTAATATTCATGGGACATGTTACCAGGTGAACAGTATAAGTGAGGAGAGTATATTCCCCTGATTGTTTAATATACACGGGACATGTTCCCAGGTGAACAGTATAAGTGAGGAGACTGTGTTCCCCTGATGGTTTAATATACACGGGACCTGTTACCAGGTGAACAGTGTAAGTGAGGAGAGTGTGTTCCCCTGATGGTTTAATATTCATGGGACATGTTACCAGGTGAACAGTATAAGTGAGGAGAGTGTGTTCCCCTGATGTTTTAATATACACAGGACATGTTACAAGGTGAACAGTATAAGTGAGGAGAGTGTGTTCCCCTGATGGTTTAATATACACAGGATTTGTTACCAGGTGAACTGTCTAAGTGAGGAGAGTATGTTCCCCTGATTGTTTAATATACACGGGACATGTTCCCAGGTGAACAGTATAAGTGAGGAGAGTGTGTTCCCCTGATTGTTTAATACTCACGGGATATGTTACCAGGTGAAATCTATAAGTGAGGAGAGTGAGTTCCACTGATGTTTTAATATACGCGGGACATGTCACCAGGTGAACAGTATAAGTGAGGAGAGTGTGTTCCTCTGATGTTTTAATATACGCGGGACATGTCACCTGGTGAACAGTATAATTGAGGAGAGTGTGTTCCCCTGATGGTTTAATATACACAGGACATGTCACCAGTTGAACAGTATAAGTAAGGAGAGTGTGTTCCCCTAATGGTTGAATTTACACAGGACATGTTACCAGGTGAACAGTATAAGTGAGGAGAGTGTTTTCCCCTGATTGTTTAATGCACACGGGACACGTCACCAGGTGAACAGTATAAGTGAGGAGAGTGTGTTCCGCTGATTGTTTAATACGCACGGGTCATGTTACCAGGTGAAATCTATAAGTGAGGAGACTGAGTTCCCATGATGGTTTAACTTAGACGGGACATGTTCCCTGGTGAACAGTATAAGTGAGGAGAGGGTGTTCCACTGATGGTTTAATATACGTGGGACATGTCATAAGGTGAACAGTATAAGTGAGGATAGTGTGTTCCCATGATGGTTTAATATAGACGGGACATGTCACCAGGTGAACAGTATAAGTGAGGAGAGTGTGTTCCCCTGATGGTTTAATATTCACAGGACATGTTACCTGGTGAAGGGTATAAGTGAGGAGAGTGTGTTCCACTGATGGTTTAATATGCACAGGACATGTCACTAGGTGAAAAGTATAATTGAAGAGAGTGTGTTCCCCAGATGGCTTAATATGCACGGGTCATGTTACCAGGTGAACAGTATAAGTGAGGAGAGTGAGTTCCCCTGATAGTTTAATATACACAAGACATGTTACCAGGTGAACAGTATATGTGAGGAGAGTGTGTTCCCCTGATTATTTAATACACACGGGACATGTTACCAGGTGAACAGTATAAGTGAGGAGATTGTGTTCCCCTGATGGTTTAATATACACGGGACATGTTACCATGTGAACAGTATAAGTGAGGAGAGTGTTTTCCCCTGATTGTTTAATGCACACGGGACACGTCACCAGGTGAACAGTATAAGTGAGGAGAGTGTGTTGCCCTGATTGTTTAATACACACGGGACATGTTACCAGGTGAACAGTAGAAGTGAGGAGAGTGTTTTCCCGTGATTGTTTAATGCACACGGGACATGTCACCAGGTGAACAGTATAAGTGAGGAGAGTGTGTTCCCCTGATTATTTAACATACACGGGACATGTTACCAGGTGAACAGTGTAAGTGAGGAGGTTGTGTTCCACTGATTGTTTAATATACACAGGACATGTCACCAGGTGAACAGTATAAGTGAGGAGAGTGTGTTCCCCTGATGGTTTAATACGCACGGGACATGTTACCAGATGAACAGTATAAGTGAGGAGAGTGTGTTCCCCTGATTATTTAATATACACGGGACATGTTACCAGGTGAACAGTGTAAGTGAGGAGAGTGTATTCCCCTGATTGTTTAATACGCACGGGACATGTTACCAGGTGAACAGAATAGTGAGGAGAGTGTTTTCCCGCGATGGTTTAATGCACACGGGACATGTCACAAGGTGAACAGTATAAGTGAGGAGAGTGTTTTCCCCTGATTGTTTAATATACACAGGACATGTTACCAGGTGAACAGTATAAGTGAGGAGAGTGTGTTCCCCTGATTGTTAAATTCACACGGGACATGTTACCAGGTGAACAGAATAGTGAGGAGAGTGTTTTCCCGCGATGGTTTAATGCACACGGGACATGTCACAAGGTGAACAGTATAAGTGAGGAGAGTGTTTTCCCCTGATTGTTTAATGCACACGGGACATGTTACCAGGTGAAAAGTATATTTGAGGAGAGTGTGTTCCCCTGATTGTTTAATACACACGGGACACGTCACCAGGTGAACAGTATAAGTGAGGAGAGTGTGTTCCCCTGATTGTTTAATGCAAACGGGACACGTCACCAGGTGAACAGTATAATTGTGGAGAGTGTGTTCCCCTGATAGTTTAATCCGCACGGGACATGTTACCAGATGAACAGTATAAGTGAGGAGAGTGTGTTCCCCTGATTGTTTAATACGCACGGGACATGTTACCAGATGAACAGTATAAGTGAGGAGAGTGTGTTCCCCTGATTGTTTAATGCACACGGGACATGTTACCAGGTGACAAGTATAAGTGAGGAGAGTGTGTTCCCCTGATGGTTTAATATACACGGGACATGTTACCAGGTGAACAGTATAAGTGAGGAGAGTGTGTTCCCCTGATTGTTTAATGCAAACGGGACACGTCACCAGGTGAACAGTATAATTGTGGAGAGTGTGTTCCCCTGATAGTTTAATCCGCACGGGACATGTTACCAGATGAACAGTATAAGTGAGGAGAGTGTGTTCCCCTGATTGTTTAATACGCACGGGACATGTTACCAGATGAACAGTATAAGTGAGGAGAGTGTGTTCCCCTGATTGTTTAATGCACACGGGACATGTTACCAGGTGACAAGTATAAGTGAGGAGAGTGTGTTCCCCTGATAGTTTAATACGCACGGGACATGTTACCAGATGAACAGTATAAGAGAGGAGAGTGTGTTCCCCTGATTGTTTAATATACACGGGACACGTCACCAGGTGAACAGTATAAGTGAGGAGAGTGTGTTCCCCTGATTGTTTAATGCACACGGGACTTGTTACCAGAAGAACAGTATAAGAGAGGAGAGTGTGTTCCCCTGATTGTTTAATACGCACGGGACATGTCACCAGGTGAACAGTATAAGTGAGGAGAGTGTTTTCCCCTGATGGTTTAATATACACGGGACATGTTACCAGGTGAACAGTATAAGTGAGGAGAGTGTTTTCCCCTGATTGTTTAATGCACACGGGACACGTCACCAGGTGAACAGTATAAGTGAGGAGAGTGTGTTCCCCTGATTGTTTAATACGCACGGGACATGTTACCAGGTGAACAGTAGAAGTGAGGAGAGTGTTTTCCCCTGATTGTTTAATGCACACGGGACATGTCACCAGGTGAACAGTATAAGTGAGGAGAGTGTGTTCCCCTGATTATTTAATATACACGGGACATGTTACCAGGTGAACAGTGTAAGTGAGGAGGTTGTGTTCCACTGATTGTTTAATATACACAGGGCATGTCACCAGGTGAACAGTATAAGTGAGGAGAGTGTGTTCCCCTGATGGTTTAATACGCACGGGACATGTTACCAGATGAACAGTATAAGTGAGGAGAGTGTGTTCCCCTGATTATTTAATATACACGGGACATGTTACCAGGTGAACAGTGTAAGTGAGGAGAGTGTATTCCCCTGATTGTTTAATACGCACGGGACATGTTACCAGGTGACCAGTATAAGTGAGGAGAGTGTGTTCCCCTGATGGTTTAATATACACAGGACATGTTACCCGGTGAACAGTATAGTGAGGAGAGTGTTTGCCCCTGATTGTTTAATGCACAAGGGACATGTTACCAGATGAACAGTATAAGTGAGGAGAGTGTGTTCCCCTGATTGTTTAATACACACGGGACATGTTTCCAGGTGAACAGTATAAGTGAGGAGAGTGTGTTCCCCTGATTGTTTAATGCACACGGGACATGTTACCAGGTGACAAGTATAAGTGAGGAGAGTGTGTTCCCCTGATTGTTTAATGCACACGGGACATGTTACCAGGTGACAAGTATAAGTGAGGAGAGTGTGTTCCCCTGATAGTTTAATACGCACGGGACATGTTACCAGATGAACAGTATAAGTGAGGAGATTGTGTTCCCCTGATTGTTTAATATACACGGGACACGTCACCAGGTGAACAGTATAAGTGAGGAGAGTGTGTTCCCCTGATTTTTTCATGCACACGAGACATGTTACCAGGTGAACAGTAGAAGTGAGGAGAGTGTGTTCCCCTTATGGTTTAATACACACGGGACATGTTACCAGGTGAAGAGTATAAGTGAGGAGAGTGTGTTCCCCTGATTGTTTAATACACACGGGACATGTTACCAGGTGAACAGTATAAGTGAGGAGAGTGTGTTCCCCTGATTGTTTAATACACACGGGACATGTTACCAGGTGAACAGTATAAGTGAGGCGAGTGTGTTCCCCTGATTGTTTAATACACACGGGACATGTTACCAGGTGAACAGTATAAGTGAGGAGAGTGTGTTCCCCTGATTGTTTAATACACACGGGACATGTTACCAGGTGAACAGTATAAGTGAGGAGAGTGTGTTCCCCTAATTGTTTAATATACACGGGACATGTTACCAGGTCAACGATATAAGTGAGGAGAGTGTTTTCCCCTGATTGTTTAATACGCACGGGACATGTTACCAGATGAACAGTATAAGTGAGGAGAGTGTGTTCCCCTGATTGTATAATACACACGGGACATGTCACCAGGAGAACAGAATAAGTGAGGAGAGTGTGTTCCCCTGATTGTTTAATGCACACGGGATATGTTACCAGGTGAAATCTATAAGTGAGGAGAGTGAGTTCCCATGATGGTTTAACTTGCACGGGACATGTTACCAGGTGAACAGTATAAGTGAGGAGAGGGTGTTCCACTGATGGTTTAATATACATGGGACATGTCACCAGGTGAACATTGTAAGTGAGGAGAGTGTGTTCCCATGATGGTTTAATATACGCGGGACATGACACCAGGTGAACAGTATAAGTGAGCAGAGTGTGTTCCCCTGATGGTTTAAAATACACGGGACATGTCACCAGGTGAACAGTATAAGTGAGGAGAGTGTGTTCCCCTGATGGTTTAATATTCACAGGACATGTTACCTGGTGAAGAGTATAAGTGAGGAGAGTGTGTTCCCCTGATGGTTTAATATACACAGGACATGTCACTAGGTGAAATGTATAAGTGAAGAGAGTGTGTTCCCCTGATTTTTTAATGCACACGGGACATGTTACCAGGTGAACAGTATAAGTCAGGAGAGTGTGTTCCCCTGATTGTTTAATGCACACGGGACATGTTACCAGGTGAACAGTATCAGTGAGGAGAGTGTGTTCCCCTGATTGTTTAATGCGCACGGGACATGTTCCCAGGTGAACAGTATCAGTGAGGAGAGTGTGTTCCCCTGATGGTTTAATGCACACGGGACATGTTACCAGGTGAACAGTATAAGTGAGGAGAGTGTGTTCCCCTGATTGTTTAATACACACGGGACATGTTACCAGGTGAACAGAATAGTGAGGAGAGTGTGTTCCCCTGATTGTTTTATACACACGGGACATGTCACCAGGTGAACAGTATAAGTGAGGAGAGTGAGTTCCCATGATGGTTTAATACACACGGGACATGTTACCAGGTGAACAGAATAAGTGAGGAGAGTGTGTTCCCCTGATTTTTTTATACAAACGGGACATGTTACCAGGTGAACTGTATAAGTGAGGAGTGTGTGATCCCCTGATTGTTTAATACACACGGGACATGTCACCAGGTGAACAGTATAAGTGAGGAGATTGTGCTCCCCTGATGTTTTAATATACACGGGACATGTTACCAGGTGAACAGTATAAGTGAGGAGAGTGTGTTCCCCTGATTGTTTAATACGCACGGGACATGTCACCAGGTGAACAGTATAAGTGAGGAGAGTGTGTTCCCCTGATTGTTTAATGCACACGGGTCACGTCACCAGGTGAACTCTATAAGTCAGGAGAGTGTGTTCCGCTGATTGTTTTATACACACGGGATATGTTACCAGGTGAACAGTATAAGTGAGGAGAGTGTGCTCCCCTGATGTTTTAATATACACGGGACATGTTACCAGGTGAACAGTATAAGTGCGGATAGTGTGTTCCCCTGATTGTTTAATGCACACGGGACATGTCACCAGGTGAACAGTATAAGTGAGGAGAGTGTGTTCCCCTGATGGTTTAATATACACGGGACATGTTACCTGGTGAACAGTATAAGTGAGGAGAGTGTATTCCCCTGATGGTTTAATACACACGGGACATGTTACCAGGTGAACAGTATAAGTGAAGTGAGCGTGTTCCCCTGATTGTTTAATACACACGGGCCAAGTTAGCAGGTGAACAGTATAAGTGAGGAGAGTGTGTTCCCCTGATTGTTTAATACACACGGGACATGTCACCAGGTGAACAGTATAAGTGAAGTGAGCGTGTTCCCCTGATTGTTTAATGCACACGGGACAAGTTAGCAGGTGAACAGTATAAGTGAGGAGAGTGTGTTCCCCTGATTGTTTAATACACATGGGACATGTCACCAGGTGAACAGTATAAGTGAGGAGAGTGTGTTCCCCTGATGGTTTAATACACACGGGACATGTTACCAGGTGAACAGTATAAGTGAGGAGAGTGTGTTCCCCTGATGGTTTAATACACATGGGACATGTTACCAGGTGAACAGTATAAGTGAGGAGAGTGTGTTCCCCTGATTGTTTAATACGCACGGGACATGTCACCAGGTGAACAGTATAAGTGAGGAGAGTGTGTTCCCCTGATTGTTTAATGCACACGGGTCACGTCACCAGGTGAACTCTATAAGTCAGGAGAGTGTGTTCCGCTGATTGTTTTATACACACGGGATATGTTACCAGGTGAACAGTATAAGTGAGGAGAGTGTGCTCCCCTGATGTTTTAATATACACGGGACATGTTACCAGGTGAACAGTATAAGTGAGGATAGTGTGTTCCCCTGATTGTTTAATGCACACGGGACATGTCACCAGGTGAACAGTATAAGTGAAGAGAGTGTGTTCCCCTGATTGTTTAATACACACGGGACAAGTTAGCAGGTGAACAGTATAAGTGAGGAGAGTGTGTTCCCCTGATTGTTTAATACACACGGGACATGTCACCAGGTGAACAGTATAAGTGAAGTGAGCGTGTTCCCCTGATTGTTTAATGCACACGGGACAAGTTAGCAGGTGAACAGTATAAGTGAGGAGAGTGTGTTCCCCTGATTGTTTAATACACATGGGACATGTCACCAGGTGAACAGTATAAGTGAGGAGAGTGTGTTCCCCTGATGGTTTAATACACACGGGACATGTTACCAGGTGAACAGTATAAGTGAGGAGAGTGTGTTCCCCTGATGGTTTAATACACACGGGACATGTTACCAGGTGAACAGTATAAGTGAGGAGAGTGTGTTCCCCTGATTGTTTAATACACACGGGACAAGTTAGCAGGTGAACAGTATAAGTGAAGAGAGTGTGTTCCCCTGATTGTTTAATACACACGGGACATGTTACCAGGTGAACAGTATAAGTGAGGAGAGAGTGTTCCCCTGATGGTTTAATACACACGGGACATGTTACCAGGTGAACAGTATAAGTGAGGAGAGTGTGTTGCCTGATTGTTTAATACACACGGGACATGTTACCAGGTGAACAGTATAAGTGAAGAGAGTGTGTTCCCCTGATTGTTTAATACACACGGGACATGTTACCAGGTGAACAGTATAAGTGAGGAGAGTGTGTTGCCTGATTGTTTAATACACACGGGTCATGTTACCAGGTGAACAGTATAAGTGAAGAGAGTGTGTTCCCCTGATTGTTTAATACACACGGGACATGTCACCAGGTGATCAGTATAAGTGAGGAGAGTGTGTTCCCCTGATGGTTTAATACACACGGGACATGTTACCAGGTGAACAGAATAAGTGAGGAGAGTGTGTTCCCCTGATTGTTTAATACACATGGGACATGTCACCAGGTGAACAGTATAAGTGAGGAGAGTGTGTTCCCCTGATGGTTTAATACACACGGGACAAGTTAGCAGGTGAACAGTATAAGTGAGGAGAGTGTGTTCCCCTGATTGTTTAATACACATGGGACATGTCACCAGGTGAACAGTATAAGTGAGGAGAGTGTGTTCCCCTGATGGTTTAATACACACGGGACAAGTTAGCAGGTGAACAGTATAAGTGAGGAGAGTGTGTTCCCCTGATTGTTTAATACACATGGGACATGTCACCAGGTGAACAGTATAAGTGAGGAGTGTGTGATCCCCTGATTGTTTAATATACGCGGGACATGTCACCAGGTGAACAGTATAAGTGAGGAGAGTGTGTTCCCCTGATTGTTTAATACACATGGGACATGTCACCAGGTGAACAGTATAAGTGAGGAGAGTGTGTTCCCCTGATTGTTTAATACACACGGGACATGTTACCAGGTGAACTCTATAAGTGAGGAGAGTGTGTTCCCCTGATGGTTTAATATACACGGGACATGTTACCAGGTGAACAGTATAAGTGAAGAGAGTGTGTTCCCCTGATTGTTTAATACACACGGGACATGTTACCAGGTGAACAGTATAAGTGAAGAGAGTGTGTTCCCCTGATTGTTTAATACACACGGGACATGTTACCAGGTGAACAGTAAAAGTGAGGAGAGAGTGTTCCCCTGATGGTTTAATACACACGGGACATGTTACCAGGTGAACAGTATAAGTGAGGAGAGTGTGTTCCCCTGATGGTTTAATACACACGGGACATGTTACCAGGTGAACAGTATAAGTGAGGAGAGTGTGTTGCCTGATTGTTTAATACACACGGGACATGTTACCAGGTGAACAGTATAAGTGAAGAGAGTGTGTTCCCCTGATTGTTTAATACACACGGGACATGTTACCAGGTGAACAGTATAAGTGAGGAGAGTGTGTTGCCTGATTGTTTAATACACACGGGACATGTTACCAGGTGAACAGTATAAGTGAAGAGAGTGTGTTCCCCTGATTGTTTAATACACACGGGACATGTCACCAGGTGATCAGTATAAGTGAGGAGAGTGTGTTCCCCTGATGGTTTAATACACACGGGACATGTTACCAGGTGAACAGAATAAGTGAGGAGAGTGTGTTCCCCTGATTTTTTTATACAAACGGGACATGTTACCAGGTGAACAGTATAAGTGAGGAGTGTGTGATCCCCTGATTGTTTAATATACGCGGGACATGTCACCAGGTGAACAGTATAAGTGAGGAGAGTGTGTTCCCCTGATTTTTTTATACAAACGGGACATGTTACCAGGTGAACAGTATAAGTGAGGAGTGTGTGATCCCCTGATTGTTTAATACACACGGGACATGTCACCAGGTGAACTTTATAAGTGAGGAGATTGTGTTCCCCAGATTGTTTTATACACACGTGACATGTCACCAGGTGAACAGTATAAGTGAGGAGAGTGTGTTCCCCTGATTGTTTAATACACACGGGACATGTCACCAGGTGAACAGTATAAGTGAGGAGAGTGTGTTCCCCTGATTGTTTAATACACACGGGACATGTCACCAGTTGAACAGTATAAGTGAGGAGAGTGTGTTCCCCAGATTGTTTTATACACACGTGACATGTCACCAGGTGAACAGTATAAGTGAGGAGAGTGTGTTCCCCTGATTGTTTAATACACACGGGACATGTTACCAGGTGAACTCTATAAGTGAGGAGAGTGTGTTCCCCTTATTGTTTAATAAACACGGGACATGTCACCAGGTGAACAGTATAAGTGAGGAGAGTGTGTTCCCCTGATGGTTTAATATACACAGGACATATTTCCAGGTGAACAGTATAAGTGAGGAGAGTGTGTTCCCCTGATTGTTTAATACACACGGGACATGTCACCAGGTGAACAGTATAAGTGAGGAGAGTGTGTTCCCTTGATTGTTTAATACACACGGGACATGTCACCAGTTGAACAGTATAAGTGAGGAGAGTGTGTTCCCCTGATGGTTTAATACTCACGGGACATGTTACCAGGTGAACAGTAGAAGTGAGGAGAGTGTGTTCCCCTGATGGTTTAATATTCACGGGACATGTCACCAGGTGAACACTATAAGTGAAGAGAGTGTGTTCCCCTGATTGTTCAATACACACGGGACATGTTACCAGGTGAACTCTATAGGTGAGGAGAGTGTGTTCCCCTTATTGTTTAATAAACACGGGACATGTCACCAGGTGAACACTCTAAGTGAGGAGAGTGTGTTCCCCTGATTTTTTAATGCACACGGGACATGTCACCAGGTGAACAGAATAAGTGAGGAGAGTGTGTTCCCCTGATTTTTTAATGCACACGGGACATGTCACCAGGTGAACAGAATAAGTGAGGAGAGTGTGTTCCCCTGACTGTTTAATGCACACGGGACATGTCACCAGTTGAACAGAATAAGTGAGGAGAGTGGGTTCCCCTGATTGTTTAATACACACGGGACATGATACCAGGTGAACTCTATAAGTGAGGAGAGTGTGTTCCCCTTATTGTTTAATAAACACGGGACATGTCACCAGGTGAACACTCTAAGTGAGGAGAGTGTGTTCCCCTGATGGTTTAATATACACAGGACATGTTACCAGGTGAACAGTATAAGTGAGGAGAGTGTGTTCCCCTGATGGTTTAATACACACGGGACATGTTACCAGATGAACAGTATAAGTGAGGAGATTGTGCTCCCCTGATGGTTTAATATACACGGGACATGTTACCAGGTGAACAGTATAAGTGAAGAGAGTGTGTTCACCTGATTGTTTAATACACACGGGACATGTTACCAGGTGAACAGTATAAGTGAGGAGAGTGTGTTGCCTGATTGTTTAATACACACGGGACATGTTACCAGCTGAACAGTATAAGTGAGGAGAGTGTGTTCCCCTGATGGTTTAATATACACAGGACATATTTACAGGTGAACAGTATAAGTGAGGAGAGTGTGTTCCCCTGATGGTTTAAAATACACGGGACATGTTACCAGATGAACAGTATAAGTGAGGAGATTGTGTTCCCCTGATTGTTTAATATACACGGGACATGTTACCAGGTGAACAGTATAAGTGAAGAGAGTGTGTTCCCCTGATTGTTTAATACACACGGGACATGTTACCAGGTGAACAGTATAAGTGAAGAGAGTGTGTTCCCCTGATTGTTTAATACACACGGGACATGTTACCAGGTGAACAGTATAAGTGAGGAGAGAGTGTTCCCCTGATGGTTTAATACACACGGGACATGTTACCAGGTGAACAGTATAAGTGAGGAGAGTGTGTTCCCCTGATGGTTTAATACACACGGGACATGTTACCAGGTGAACAGTATAAGTGAGGAGAGTGTGTTGCCTGATTGTTTAATACACACGGGACATGTTACCAGGTGAACAGTATAAGTGAAGAGAGTGTGTTCCCCTGATTGTTTAATACACACGGGACATGTTACCAGGTGAACAGTATAAGTGAGGAGAGTGTGTTGCCTGATTGTTTAATACACACGGGACATGTTACCAGGTGAACAGTATAAGTGAAGAGAGTGTGTTCCCCTGATTGTTTAATACACACGGGACATGTCACCAGGTGATCAGTATAAGTGAGGAGAGTGTGTTCCCCTGATGGTTTAATACACACGGGACATGTCACCAGGTGATCAGTATAAGTGAGGAGAGTGTGTTCCCCTGATGGTTTAATACACACGGGACATGTTACCAGGTGAACAGTATAAGTGACGAGAGTGTGTTGCCTGATTGTTTAATACACACGGGACATGTTACCAGGTGAACAGAATAAGTGAGGAGAGTGTGTTCCCCTGATTTTTTTATACAAACGGGACATGTTACCAGGTGAACAGTATAAGTGAGGAGTGTGTGATCCCCTGATTGTTTAATATACGCGGAACATGTCACCAGGTGAACAGTATAAGTGAGGAGAGTGTGTTCCCCTGATTTTTTTATACAAACGGGACATGTTACCAGGTGAACAGTATAAGTGAGGAGTGTGTGATCCCCTGATTGTTTAATACACACGGGACATGTCACCAGGTGAACAGTATAAGTGAGGAGATTGTGTTCCCCTGATTGTTTAATACACACGGGACATGTCACCAGGTGAACAGTATAAGTGAGGAGATTGTGTTCCCCTGATTGTTTAATACACACGGGACATGTCACCAGGTGAACAGTATAAGTGAGGAGAGTGTGTTCCCCTGATTGTTTAATACACACGGGACATGTCACCAGTTGAACAGTATAAGTGAGGAGAGTGTGTTCCCCTGATTGTTTAATACACACGGGACATGTCACCAGGTGAACAGTATAAGTGAGGAGAGTGTGTTCCCCTGATTGTTTAATACACACGGGACATGTCACCAGTTGAACAGTATAAGTGAGGAGAGTGTGTTCCCCTGATGGTTTAATATTCACGGGACATGTCACCAGGTGAACAGTATAAGTGAGGAGAGTGTGTTCCCCTGATTGTTTAATACACACGGGACATGTCACCAGGTGAACAGTATAAGTGAGGAGAGTGTGTTCCCCTGATTGTTTAATACACACGGGACATGTCACCAGTTGAACAGTATAAGTGAGGAGAGTGTGTTCCCCTGATTGTTTAATACACACGGGACATGTCACCAGGTGAACAGTATAAGTGAGGAGAGTGTGTTCCCCTGATGGTTTAATACTCACGGGACATGTTACCAGGTGAACAGTAGAAGTGAGGAGAGTGTGTTCCCCTGATGGTTTAATATTCACGGGACATGTCACCAGGTGAACAGTATAAGTGAAGAGAGTGTGTTCCCCTGATTGTTCTATACACACGGGACATGTTACCAGGTGAACTCTATAGGTGAGGAGAGTGTGTTCCCCTTATTGTTTAATAAACACGGGACATGTCACCAGGTGAACACTCTAAGTGAGGAGAGTGTGTTCCCCTGATTTTTTAATGCACACGGGACATGTCACCAGGTGAACAGAATAAGTGAGGAGAGTGTGTTCCCCTGATTTTTTAATGCACACGGGACATGTCACCAGGTGAACAGAATAAGTGAGGAGAGTGTGTTCCCCTGACTGTTTAATGCACACGGGACA
Source organism: Heterodontus francisci (assembly GCF_036365525.1). Classification (NCBI taxonomy): domain Eukaryota; kingdom Metazoa; phylum Chordata; class Chondrichthyes; order Heterodontiformes; family Heterodontidae; genus Heterodontus; species Heterodontus francisci. The sequence continues at coordinate 46,518 of NW_027141175.1, read as the reverse complement.
TGTCACCATTTGAACAGAATAAGTGAGGAGAGTGGGTTCCCCTGATTGTTTAATACACACGGGACATGATACCAGGTGAACTCTATAAGTGAGGAGAGTGTGTTCCCCTTATTGTTTAATAAACACGGGACATGTCACCAGGTGAGCACTCTAAGTGAGGAGAGTGTGTTCCCCTGATGGTTTAATATACTCAGGACATGTTACCAGGTGAACAGTATAAGTGAGGAGAGTGTGTTCCCCTGATGGTTTAATACACACGGGACATGTTACCAGATGAACAGTATAAGTGAGGAGATTGTGCTCCCCTGATGGTTTAATATACACGGGACATGTTACCAGGTGAACAGTATAAGTGAAGAGAGTGTGTTCACCTGATTGTTTAATACACACGGGACATGTTACCAGGTGAACAGTATAAGTGAGGAGAGTGTGTTGCCTGATTGTTTAATACACACGGGACATGTTACCAGCTGAACAGTATAAGTGAAGAGAGTGTGTTCCCCTGATTGTTTAATACACACGGGACATGTTACCAGGTGAACAGTATAAGTGAGGAGAGAGTGTTCCCCTGATGGTTTAATACACACGGGACATGTTACCAGGTGAACAGTATAAGTGAGGAGAGTGTGTTCCCCTGATGGTTTAATACACACGGGACTTGTTACCAGATCAACAGGATAAGTGAGGAGAGTGTGTTGCCCTGATGGTTTAATATACACAGGACATGTTACCAGGTGAACAGTGTAAGTGAGGAGATTGTGTTCCCCTGATGGTTTAATATACACGGGACATTTTACCAGAAGAACAGGAAAAGTGAGGAGAGTGTGTTCCCCTGATTGATTAACACGCACGGGACATGTTACCAGGTGAACTGTATAAGTGAGGATTATGTTTTCCCCTGATGGTTTAATATACACGGGACATGTTACCAGATGAACAGTATAAGTGAGGAGAGTGTGTTCCCCTGATGGTTTAATACACACGGGACATGTTACCAGCTGAACAGTATAAGTGAAGAGAGTGTGTTCCCCTGATGGTTTAATATACATGGGACATGTTACCAGGTGAACAGTATAAGTGAGGAGAGGGTCTTCCCCTGATGGTTTAATATACACAGGACATGTTCCCAGTTGAACAGTATAAGTGAGGAGAGTGTGTTCCCCTGATGGTTTAATATACACGGGACATGTTAGCAGGTGAACAGTATAAGTGAGGATTATGTTTTCCCCTGATGGTTTAATACACACGGGACATGTTACCAGGTGAACAGTATAAGTGAGGAGAGTGTGTTCCCCTGATGGTTTAATATACACGGGACTTGTTACCAGGTGAACAGTATAAGTGAGGAGAGTGTGTTCCCCTGATGGTTTAATATACACGGGACATGTTCCCAGGTGAACAGTATAAGTGAGGAGATTGTGTTCCCCTGATCGTTTAGTATACACGTGACATGTTGCCTGGTGAGCAGTATAAGTGAGGAGAGATTGTTACCCTGATGGTTTAATACGCACGGGACATGTCACCAGGTGAACAGTATAAGTGAGGAGAGTGTATTCCCCTGATTGTTTAACACGCACGGGACATGTTACCAGGTGAACAGTATAAGTGAGGAGAGTGTGTTCCCCTGATTGTTTAACACGCACGGGACATGTTACCAGGTGAACAGTATAAGTGAGGAGAGTGTGTTCCCCTGTTGGTTTAATATACACAGGACATGATACCAGGTGAACAGTATAAGAGAGGAGAGTGAGTTCCCCTGATTTTTTAATATACCCGGGACATGTCACCAGGTGATCAGTATAAGTGAGGAGAGTGTGTTCCGCTGATGGTTTAATATACACGGGACATGTTACCAGGTGAACAGTATAAGTGAGGAGACTGTATTCCCCTGATGGTTTAATATGCACGGGACATGTTAGCAGGTGAACAATATAAGTGAGGATTATGTGTTCCCCTGATGGTTTAATATACACGGGACATGTTACCAGGTGAACAGTATAAGTGAGCAGAGTGTGTTCCCCTGATTGTTAAATATACACGGGACACGTTACCAGGCGAACAGTATAAGTGAGGAGAGTGTGTTCGCCTGATGGTTTAATACACACGGGACATGTTACCAGGTGAACAGTATAAGTGAGGAGAGTGAGTTCCCCTGATTGTTTAATACACACGGGACATGTTACCAGGTGAACAGTATAAGTGAGGAGAGTGAGTTCCCCTGATTGTTTAATACACACGGGACATGTAACCAAGTGAACAGTATAAGTGAGGAGAGTGTGTTCCCCTGATGGTTTAACACGCACGGGACATGTTACCAGGTGAACAGTATAAGTGAGGAGAGTGTGTTCCCCTGATGGTTTAATATACACGGGACATGAAACCAAATGAACAGTATAAGTGAGGAGAGTGTGTTCCCCTGATGGTTTAACACGCACGGGACATGTTACCAGGTGAACAGTATAAGTGAGGAGAGTGTGTTCCCCTGATGGTTTAATATACACTCGACATGATACCAGGTGAACAGTATAAGTGAGGGGAGTGAATTCCCCTGATTGTTTATTATGCACGGGACATGTTTCCAGGTGAACAGTATAAGTGAGGAGAGTGTGTTCCCCTGATGGTTTAACACGCACGGGACATGTTACCAGGTGAACAGTATAAGTGAGGAGAGTGAGTTCCCCCGATGGTTTAATATACAAGGTACATGTTACCAGGTGAACAGTATAAGTGAGGAGAGTGTGTTGCCCTGATGGTTTAATACACACGGGACATGTCACCAGGTGAACAGGATAAGTGAGGAGAATGTGTTCCCCTGATGGTTTAATATTCACTGGACATGTTACCAGATGAACAGTCTAAGTGAGGAGAGCGTGTTCCCCTGATGGTTTAATATGCACGGGACATGTTACCAGCTGAACAGTATAAGTGAGGAGAGTGTGTTCCCCTGATGGTTTAATACGCACGGGACATTTCACCAAGTGAACTGTATAAGTGAGGAGAGTGTGTTCCCCTGATGATTTAATGCACACAGGACATGTTACCAGGTGAACAGTACAAGTGAGGAGAGTGTGTTCCCCTGATGTTTTAACACGCACGGGACATGTTACCAGGTGAACAGTATAAGTGAGGAGAGTGTGTTCCCCTGATGTTTTAACACGCACGGGACATGTTACCAGGTGAACAGTATAAGTGAGGAGAGTGTGTTCCCCTGATGGTTTAATATACACGGGACATGTAACCAAATGAACAGTATAAGTGAGGAGAGTGTGTTCCCCTGATTGTTTATTACACACGGGACATGTCACCTGGTGAACAGTATAAGTGAGGAGAGTGTGTTCCCCTGATGGTTTAATATACACGGGACATGTAACCAAATGAACAGTATAAGTGAGGAGAGTGTGTTCCCCTGATGGTTTAACACGCACGGGACATGTTACCAGGTGAACAGTATAAGTGAGGAGAGTGTGTTCCCCTGATGGTTTAATATACACGGGACATGATACCAGGTGAACAGTATAAGTGAGTGGAGTGAATTCCCCTGATTGTTTAATACACACGGGACATGTCACCAGGTGAACAGGATAAGTGAGGAGAATGTGTTCCCCTGATGGTTTAATATTCACTGGACATGTTACCAGATGAACAGTCTAAGTGAGGAGAGCGTGTTCCCCTGATGGTTTAATATGCACGGGACATGTTACCAGCTGAACAGTATAAGTGAGGAGAGTGTGTTCCCCTGATGGTTTAATACGCACGGGACATTTCACCAAGTGAACTGTATAAGTGAGGAGAGTGTGTTCCCCTGATGATTTAATGCACACAGGACATGTTACCAGGTGAACAGTATAAGTGAGGAGAGTGTGTTCCCCTGATGTTTTAACACGCACGGGACATGTTACCAGGTAAACAGTATAAGTGAGGAGAGTGTGTTCCCCTGATTGTTTATTACACACGGGACATGTTATCTGGTGAACAGTATAAGTGAGGAGAGTGTGTTCCCCTGATGGTTTAATATACACGGGACATGTTACCAGGTGAACGGTATAAGCGAGGAGACTGTATTCCCCTGATGGTTTAATATACACGGGACATGTTAGCAGGTGAACAGTACAAGTGAGGAGAATGTGTTCCCCTGATTGTTTAATACTCACGGGACATGTTACCAGGTGAACAGTATAAGTGAGGAGAGTGAGTTCCCCTGATTGTTTAATACACACGGGACATGTAACCAAGTGAACAGTATAAGTGAGGAGAGTGTGTTCCCCTGATGGTTTAACACGCACGGGACATGTTACCAGGTGAACAGTATAAGTGAGGAGAGTGTGTTCCTTTGATGCTTTAATATACAAGGTACATGTTACCAGGTGAACAGTATAAGTGAGGAGAGTGTGTTGCCCTGATGGTTTAATACACACGGGACATGTCACCAGGTGAACAGGATAAGTGAGGAGAATGTGTTCCCCTGATGGTTTAATATTCACTGGACATGTTACCAGATGAACAGTCTAAGTGAGGAGAGCGTGTTCCCCTGATGGTTTAATATGCACGGGACATGTTACCAGCTGAACAGTATAAGTGAGGAGAGTGTGTTCCCCTGATGGTTTAATACGCACGGGACATTTCACCAAGTGAACTGTATAAGTGAGGAGAGTGTGTTCCCCTGATGATTTAATGCACACAGCACATGTTACCAGGTGAACAGTATAAGTGAGGAGAGTGTGTTCCCCTGATGGTTTAACACGCACGGGACATGTTACCAGGTGAACAGTATAAGTGAGGAGAGTGTGTTCCCCTGATGGTTTAATATACACTCGACATGATACCAGGTGAACAGTATAAGTGAGGGGAGTGAATTCCCCTGATTGTTTAATATGCACGGGACATGTTTCCAGGTGAACAGTATAAGTGAGGAGAGTGTGTTCCCCTGATGGTTTAACACGCACGGGACATGTTACCAGGTGAACAGTATAAGTGAGGAGAGTGTGTTCCTTTGATGCTTTAATATACAAGGTACATGTTACCAGGTGAACAGTATAAGTGAGGAGAATGTGTTGCCCTGATGGTTTAATACACACGGGACATGTCACCAGGTGAACAGGATAAGTGAGGAGAATGTGTTCCCCTGATGGTTTAATATACACGGGACATGTTACCAGATGAACAGTCTAAGTGAGGAGAGCGTGTTCCCCTGATGGTTTAATATGCACGGGACATGTTACCAGCTGAACAGTATAAGTGAGGAGAGTGTGTTCCCCTGATGGTTTAATACGCACGGGACATTTCACCAAGTGAACTGTATAAGTGAGGAGAGTGTGTTCCCCTGATGATTTAATGCACACAGGACATGTTACCAGGTGAACAGTACAAGTGAGGAGAGTGTGTTCCCCTGATGTTTTAACACGCACGGGACATGTTACCAGGTGAACAGTATAAGTGAGGAGAGTGTGTTCCCCTGATGTTTTAACACGCACGGGACATGTTACCAGGTGAACAGTATAAGTGAGGAGAGTGTGTTCCCCTGATGGTTTAATATACACGGGACATGTAACCAAATGAACAGTATAAGTGAGGAGAGTGTGTTCCCCTGATTGTTTATTACACACGGGACATGTCACCTGGTGAACAGTATAAGTGAGGAGAGTGTGTTCCCCTGATGGTTTAATATACACGGGACATGTAACCAAATGAACAGTATAAGTGAGGAGAGTGTGTTCCCCTGATGGTTTAACACGCACGGGACATGTTACCAGGTGAACAGTATAAGTGAGGAGAGTGTGTTCCCCTGATGTTTTAACACGCACGGGACATGTTACCAGGTAAACAGTATAAGTGAGGAGAGCGTGTTCCCCTGATGGTTTAATATGCACGGGACATGTTACCAGCTGAACAGTATAAGTGAGGAGAGTGTGTTCCCCTGATGGTTTAATACGCACGGGACATTTCACCAAGTGAACTGTATAAGTGAGGAGAGTGTGTTCCCCTGATGATTTAATGCACACAGGACATGTTACCAGGTGAACAGTATAAGTGAGGAGAGTGTGTTCCCCTGATGTTTTAACACGCACGGGACATGTTACCAGGTAAACAGTATAAGTGAGGAGAGTGTGTTCCCCTGATTGTTTATTACACACGGGACATGTCACCTGGTGAACAGTATAAGTGAGGAGAGTGTGTTCCCCTGATGGTTTAATATACACGGGACATGTTACCAGGTGAACGGTATAAGCGAGGAGACTGTATTCCCCTGATGGTTTAATATACACGGGACATGTTAGCAGGTGAACAGTACAAGTGAGGAGAATGTGTTCCCCTGATTGTTTAATACTCACGGGACATGTTACCAGGTGAACAGTATAAGTGAGGAGACTGTGTTCCCCTGATGCTTTAATACACCCGGGACATGTTACCAGGTGAACAGTACAAGTGAGGAGAGTGTGATCCAATGATTGTTTAATACTGACGGGATTTGTCACCAGGTGAAGAGTAGAAGTGAGGAGAGTGTGTTCCCCTGATGGTTTAATATACGCGGGACATGTTACCAGGTGAACAGTATAAGTGAGGAGAGTGTGTTCCCCTGATTGTTTTATACACACGGGACATGTTACCAGGTGAACAGTATAATTGAGGAGAGTGTGTTCCCCTGATGGTTTAATATACATGGGACATGTTACCAGGTGAACAGTATAAGTGAGGAGAGTGTGTTCCCCTGATTGTTTAATACACACGGGACATGTTATCAGGTGAACAGTATAAGTGAGGAGACTTTGTTCCCCTGATGGTTTAATATACATGGGACATGTTACCAGGTGAACAGTTTAAGTGAAGAGAGAGTGTTCCCCTGATTGTTTAATACACACGGGACATGTTACCAGGTGAACAGTATAAGTGAGGAGAGTGTGTTCCCCTGATGGTTTAATATACATGGGACAAGTTACCAGGTGAACAGTATAAGTGTGGAGAGTGTGTTCACCTGATGGTTTAATACACACGGGACATGTTACCAGGTGAACAGTATAAGTGAGGAGAGTGTGTTCCCCTGATTGTTTAATAAGCACGGGACATGTTACCAGGTGAACAGTATAAGTGAGGAGAGTGAGTTCCCCTGATTGTTTAATACACACGGGACATGTTACCAGGTGAACAGTATAAGTGAGGAGAGTGTGTTCACCTGATGGTTTAATACACACGGGACATGTTACCAGGTGAACAGTATAAGTGAGGAGAGTGTGTTCCCCTGATTGTTTAATACACACGGGACATGTTACCAGGTGAACAGAATAGTGAGGAGAGTGTGTTCCCCTGATTGTTTAATACACACGGGACATGTTACCAGGTGAACAGTATAAGTGAGGAGAGTGTGTTCCCCTGATTGTTTAATACACACGGGACATGTTACCAGGTGAACAGTATAAGTGAGGAGAGTGTGTTCCCCTGATTGTTTAATACGCACGGGACATGTTACCAGGTGAACAGTATATGTGAGGAGAGTGTGTTCCCCTGTTTGTTTAATACACACGGGACATGTTACCAGGTGAACAGTATAAGTGAGGAGAGTGTGTTCCCCTGATTGTTTAATACGCACGGGACATGTTACCAGGTGAACAGGATAAGTGAGGAGAGTGAGTTCCCCTGATGGTTTAATACAAACAGGACATGTCAACAGGTGAACAGTATAAGTGAGGAGAGTGTTTTCCCCTGTTTGTTTAATACACACGGGACATGTTACCAGGTGAACAGTATAAGTGAGGAGAGTGTCTTCCCCTTATGGTTTAATACTGACGGGACATGTCACCAGATGAACAGTATAAGTGAGGAGAGTGAGTTCCCCTGATTGTTTAATGCACACAGGACATGTTACCAGGTAAACAGCATAAGTGAGGAGAGTGTGTTCCCCTGATTGTTTAATGCACACAGGACATGTTACCAGGTAAACAGCATAAGTGAGGAGAGTGTGTTCCCCTGATGTTTTAATACGCACGGGACATTTCACCAAGTGAACTGTATAAGTGAGGAGAGTGTGTTCCCCTGATTCTTTAATGCACACAGGACATGTTACCAGGTAAACAGCATAAGTGAGGAGAATGTGTTCCCCTGATTGTTTAATGCACACAGGACATGTTACCAGGTAAACAGTATAAGTGAGGAGAGTGTGTTCCCCTGATGATTTAATGCACACAGGACATGTTGCCAGGTGAACAGTATAAGTGAGGAAAGTGTGTTCCCCTGATGGTTTAACACGCACGGGACATGTTACCAGGTGAACAGTATAAGTGAGGAGAGAGTGTTCCAGTGATGGTTTAATGCACACGGGACATGTTACCAGGTGAACAGTATAAGTGAGGAGAGTGCTTTCCCCTGATGGTTTAATATTCACGGGACATGTTGCCAGGTGAACAGTATAAGTGAGGAAAGTGTGTTCCCCTGATGGTTTAACACGCACGGGACATGTTACCAGGTGAACAGTATAAGTGAGGAGATTGTGTTCCCCTGATTGTTTAATACACACGGGACATGTTACCAGGTGAACAGTATAAGTGAGGAGAGTGTGTTCCCCTGATGGTTTAATATACACGGGACATGTCACCAGGTGAACAGTATAAATGAGGAGAGTGTGTTCCCCTGATTGTTTAATACACACGGGACATGTTACCAGGTGAACAGTATAAGTGAGGAGAGTGTGTTCCCCTGATGGTTTAATATACACGGGACATGTCACCAGGTGAACAGTATAAGTGCGGAGAGGGTGTTCCCCTGATGGTTTAACACGCACGGGACATGTTACCAGGTGAACAGTATAAGTGAGGAGAGTGTGTTCCCCTGATTGTTTAATACACACGGGACATGTCACCTGGTGAACAGTATAAGTGAGGAGAGTGTGTTCCCCTCATGGTTTAATATACACGGGACATATTACCAGGTGAACAGTATAAGTGAGGAGAGTGTGTTCCCCTGATTGTTTAATACACACGGGACATGTCACCAGGTGAACAGTATAAGTGAGGAGAGTGTTTTCCCCTGATGGTTTAACACGCACGGGACATGTTACCAGGTGAACAGTATAAGTGAGGAGAGTGTGTTCCCCTGATTGTTTAATACACACGGGACATGTTACCAGGTGAACAGAATAGTGAGGAGAGTGTGTTCCCCTGATTGTTTAATACACACGGGACATGTTACCAGGTGAACAGTATAAGTGAGGAGAGTGTGTTCCCCTGATTGTTTAATACGCACGGGACATGTTACCAGGTGAACAGTATAAGTGAGGAGAGTGTGTTCCCCTGATTGTTTAATACACACGGGACATGTTACCAGGTGAACAGTATAAGTGAGGAGAGTGTGTTCCCCTGATTGTTTAATACGCACGGGACATGTTACCAGGTGAACAGTATATGTGAGGAGAGTGTGTTCCCCTGTTTGTTTAATACACACGGGACATGTTACCAGGTGAACATTATAAGTGAGGAGAGTGTGTTCCCCTGATTGTTTAATACGCACGGGACATGTTACCAGGTGAACAGGATAAGTGAGGAGAGTGAGTTCCCCTGATGGTTTAATACAAACAGGACATGTCAACAGGTGAACAGTATAAGTGAGGAGAGTGTTTTCCCCTGTTTGTTTAATACACATGGGACATGTTACCAGGTGAACAGTATAAGTGAGGAGAGTGTCTTCCCCTTATGGTTTAATACTGACGGGACATGTCAACAGGTGAACAGTATAAGTGAGGAGAGTGTTTTCCCCTGTTTGTTTAATACACATGGGACATGTTACCAGGTGAACAGTATAAGTGAGGAGAGTGTCTTCCCCTTATGGTTTAATACTGACGGGACATGTCACCAGATGAACAGCATAAGTGAGGAGAGTGTGTTCCCCTGATGATTTAATGCACACAGGACATGTTGCCAGGTGAACAGTATAAGTGAGGAAAGTGAGTTCCCCTGATGGTTTAACACGCACGGGACATGTTACCAGGTGAACAGTATAAGTGAGGAGAGAGTGTTCCAGTGATGGTTTAATGCACATGGGACATGTTACCAGGTGAACAGTATAAGTGAGGAGAGTGCTTTCCCCTGATGGTTTAATATTCACGGGAAATGTTGCCAGGTGAACAGTATAAGTGAGGAAAGTGTGTTCCCCTGATGGTTTAACACGCACGGGACATGTTACCAGGTGAACAGTATAAGTGAGGAGATTGTGTTCCCCTGATTGTTTAATACACACGGGACATGTTACCAGGTGAACAGTATAAGTGAGGAGAGTGTGTTCCCCTGATGGTTTAATATACACGGGACATGTCACCAGGTGAACAGTATAAGTGCGGAGAGTGTGTTCCCCTGATTGTTTAATACACACGGGACATGTCACCTGGTGAACAGTATAAGTGAGGAGAGTGTGTTCCCCTGATGGTTTAATATACAAGGGACATGTCACCAGGTGAACAGTATAAGTGCGGAGAGTGTGTTCCCCTGATTGTTTAATACACACGGGACATGTCACCAGGTGAACAGTATAAGTGAGGAGAGTGTGTTCCCCTGATGGTTTAACACGCACGGGACATGTTACCAGGTGAACAGTATAAGTGAGGAGAGTGTGTTCCCCTGATTGTTTAATACACACGGGACATGTCACCTGGTGAACAGTATAAGTGAGGAGAGTGTGTACCCCTCATGGTTTAATATACACGGGACATATTACCAGGTGAACAGTATAAGTGAGGAGAGTGTGTTCCCCTGATTGTTTAATACACACGGGACATGTCACCAGGTGAACAGTATAAGTGAGGAGAGTGTTTTCCCCTGATTGTTTAATACTCACGGGACATGTTGCCAGGTGAACAGTATAAGTGAGGACAGTGTGTTCCCCTGATGGTTTAACACGCACGGGACATGTTACCAGGTGAACAGTATAAGTGAGGAGAGTGTGTTCCCCTGATTGTTTAATACTCACGGGACATGTTACCAGGTGAACAGTATAAGTGAGGAGAGTGTGTTCCATTGATGGTTTAATGCACACGGGACATGTTACCAGGTGAACAGTATAAGTGAGGAGAGTGCTTTCCCCTGATGGTTTAATATTCACGGGACATGTCACCAGGTGAACAGTATAAGTGCGGAGAGTGTGTTCCCCTGATTGTTTAATACACACGGGACATGTCACCAGGTGAACAGGATAAGTGAGGAGAATGTGTTCCCCTGATGGTTTAATATTCACTGGACATGTTACCAGATGAACAGTCTAAGTGAGGAGAGCGTGTTCCCCTGATGGTTTAATATGCACGGGACATGTTACCAGCTGAACAGTATAAGTGAGGAGAGTGTGTTCCCCTGATGGTTTAATACGCACGGGACATTTCACCAAGTGAACTGTATAAGTGAGGAGCGTGTGTTCCCCTGATGATTTAATGCACACAGGACATGTTACCAGGTGAACAGTATAAGTGAGGAGAGTGTGTTCCCCTGATTGTTTATTACACAGGGGACATGTCACCTGGTGAACAGTATAAGTGAGGAGAGTGTGTTCCCCTGATGGTTTAATATACATGGGACATGTTACCAGGTGAACAGTTTAAGTGAAGAGAGAGTGTTCCCCTGATTGTTTAATACACACGGGACATGTTACCAGGTGAACAGTATAAGTGAGGAGAGTGTGTTCCCCTGATGGTTTAATATACATGGGACATGTTACCAGATGAACAGTATCAGTGAGGAGAGTGTGTTCCCCTGATGGTTTAATACACACGGGACATGTTACCAGGTGAACAGTATAAGTGAGGAGAGTGTGTTCCCCTGATTGTTTAATAAGCACGGGACATGTTACCAGGTGAACAGTATAAGTGAGGAGAGTGTGTTCCACTGATTGTTTAATACAGACGGGACATGTTACCAGGTGAACAGAATAGTGAGGAGAGTGTGTTCCCCTGATTGTTTAATACACACGGGACATGTTTCCAGGTGAACAGTATAAGTGAGGAGAGTGTGTTCCCCTGATTGTTTAATACGCACGGGACATGTTACCAGGTGAACAGTATAAGTGAGGAGAGTGTGTTCCCCTGATTGTTTAATACACACGGGACATGTTACCAGGTGAACAGTATAAGTGAGGAGAGTGTGTTCCCCTGATTGTTTAATACGCACGGGACATGTTACCAGGTGAACAGTATATGTGAGGAGAGTGTGTTCCCCTGTTTGTTTAATACACACGGGACATGTTACCAGGTGAACAGTATAAGTGAGGAGAGTGTGTTCCCCTGATTGTTTAATACGCACGGGACATGTTACCAGGTGAACAGGATAAGTGAGGAGAGTGAGTTCCCCTGATGGTATAATACAAACAGGACATGTCAACAGGTGAACAGTATAAGTGAGGAGAGTGTTTTCCCCTGTTTGTTTAATATACACGGGACATGTTACCAGGTGAACAGTATAAGTGAGGAGAGTGTCTTCCCCTTATGGTTTAATACTGACGGGACATGTCACCAGATGAACAGTATAAGTGAGGAGAGTGTGTTCCCCTGATTGTTTAATGCACACAGGACATGTTACCAGGTAAACAGCATAAGTGAGGAGAGTGTGTTCCCCTGATTGTTTAATGCACACAGGACATGTTACAAGGTAAACAGCATAAGTGAGGAGAGTGTGTTCCCTTGATGGTTTATTACGCACGGGACATTTCACCAAGTGAACTGTATAAGTGAGGAGAGTGTGTTCCCCTGATGGTTTAATGCACACAGGACATGTTACCAGGTAAACAGCATAAGTGAGGAGAGTGTGTTCCCCTGATGGTTTAATACACACGGGACATGTTACCAGGTGAACAGTATAAGTGAGGAGAGAGTGTTCCAGTGATGGTTTAATGCACACGGGACATGTTACCAGGTGAACAGTATAAGTGAGGAGAGAGTGTTCCAGTGATGGTTTAATGCACACGGGACATGTTACCAGGTGAACAGTATAAGTGAAGAGAGTACTTTCCCCTGATGGTTTAATATTCACGGGACATGTTGCCAGGTGAACAGTATAAGTGAGGAAAGTGTGTTCCCCTGATGGTTTAACACGCACGGGACATGTTACCAGGTGAACAGTATAAGTGAGGAGAGTGTGTTCCCCTGATTGTTTAATACACACGGGACATGTTACCAGGTGAACCGTATAAGTGAGGAGAGTGTGTTCCCCTGATGGTTTAATATACACGGGACATGTCACCAGGTGAACAGTATAAGTGCGGAGAGTGTGTTCCCCTGATTGTTTAATACACACGGGACATGTCACCTGGTGAACAGTATAAGTGAGGAGAGTGTGTTCCCCTGATGGTTTAATATACACGGGACATGTCACCAGGTGAACAGTATAAGTGCGGAGAGTGTGTTCCCCTGATTGTTTAATACACACGGGACATGTCACCAGGTGAACAGTATAAGTGAGGAGAGTGTGTTCCCCTGATGGTTTAATATACACGGGACATGTCACCAGGTGAACAGTATAAGTGAGGAGAGTGTATCCCCCTGATGGTTTAATGCACACGGGACATGTTACCAGGTGAACAGTATAAGTGCGGAGAGTGTGTTCCCCTGATTGTTTAATACTCACGGGACATGTTGCCAGGTGAACAGTATAAGTGAAGAGAGCGTGTTCCCCTGATGGTTTCATATACGTGGGGCATGACACCTGGTGAACAGTATAAGTGAGGAGAGTGTGTTCCCCTGATGGTTTAATATACACGGGACATATTACCAGGTGAACAGTATAAGTGAGGAGAGTGTGTTCCCCTGATTGTTTAATACACACGGGACATGTCACCAGGTGAACAGTATAAGTGAGGAGAGTGTTTTCCCCTGATTGTTTAATACTCACGGGACATGTTGCCAGGTGAACAGTATAAGTGAGGACAGTGTGTTCCCCTGATGGTTTAACACGCACGGGACATGTTACCAGGTGAACAGTATAAGTGAGGAGAGTGTGTTCCCCTGATTGTTTAATGCTCACGGGACATGTTACCAGGTGAACAGTATAAGTGAGGAGAGTGTGTTCCATTGATGGTTTAATGCACACGGGACATGTTACCAGGTGAACAGTATAAGTGAGGAGAGTGCTTTCCCCTGATGGTTTAATATTCACGGGACATGTTGCCAGGTGAACAGTATAAGTGAGGAAAGTGTGTTCCCCTGATGGTTTAACACGCACGGGACATGTTACCAGGTGAACAGTATAAGTGAGGAGAGTGTGTTCCCCTGATGGTTTAATACACTCGGGACATGTCACCTGGTGAACAGTATAAGTGAGGAGAGTGTGTTCCCCTGATGGTTTAATATACACGGGACATGTCACCAGGTGAACAGTATAAGTGCGGAGAGTGTGTTCCCCTGATTGTTTAATACACACGGGACATGTCACCAGGTGAACAGGATAAGTGTGGAGAATGTGTTCCCCTGATGGTTTAATATTCACTGGACATGTTAACAGATGAACAGTCTAAGTGAGGAGAGCGTGTTCCTCTGATGGTTTAATATGCACGGGACATGTTACCAGGTGAACAGTATAAGTGAGGAGAGTGTGTTCCCCTGATGTTTTAACACGCACGGGACATGTTACCAGGTGAACAGTATAAGTGAGGAGAGTGTGTTCCCCTGATTGTTTATTACACACGGGACATGTCACCTGGTGAACAGTATAAGTGAGGAGAGTGTGTTCCCCTGATGGTTTAATATACACGGGACATGTTACCAGGTGAACCGTATAAGCGAGGAGACTGTATTCCCCTGATGGTTTAATATACACGGGACATGTTAGCAGGTGAACAGTATAAGTGAGGAGAATGTGTTCCCCTGATGGTTTAATATACACAGGACATGTTACCAGGTGAACAGTATAAGTGAGGAGAGTGTGTTCCCCTGATTGTTTAATACTCACGGGACATGTTACCAGGTGAACAGTATAAGTGAGGAGAGTGTGTTCCCCTGATTGTTTAATATACGCGGGACATGTTACCAGGTGAACAGTATAAGTGAGGAGACTTTGTTCCCCTGATGGTTTAATATACATGGGACATGTTACCAGGTGAACAGTATAAGTGAAGAGAGAGTGTTCCCCTGATTGTTTAATACACACGGGACATGTTACCAGGTGAACAGTATAAGTGAGGAGAGTGTGTTCCCCTGATGGTTTAATATACATGGGACATGTTACCAGGTGAACAGTATAAGTGAGGAGAGTGTGTTCCCCTGTATGTTTAATACGCACGGGACATGTTACCAGGTGAACAGTATAAGTGAGGAGAGTGTGTTCCCCTGATTGTTTAATACACACGGGACATGTTACCAGGTGAACAGAATAGTGAGGAGAGTGTGTTCCCCTGATTGTTTAATACACACGGGACATGTTACCAGGTGAAAAGTATAAGTGAGGAGAGTGTGTTCCCCTGATTGTTTAATACACACGGGACATGTTACCAGGTGAACATTATAAGTGAGGAGAGTGTGTTCCCCTGATTGTTTAATACGCACGGGACATGTTACCAGGTGAACAGTATAAGTGAGGAGAGTGTGTTCCCCTGATTGTTTAATACACACGGGACATGTTACCAGGTGAACAGTATAAGTGAGGAGAGTGTGTTCCCCTGATTGTTTAATACGCACGGGACATGTTACCAGGTGAACAGGATAAGTGAGGAGAGTGAGTTCCCCTGATGGTTTAATACAAACAGGACATGTCAACAGGTGAACAGTATAAGTGAGGAGAGTGTCTTCCCCTTATGGTTTAATACTGACGGGACATGTCACCAGATGAACAGTATAAGTGAGGAGAGTGTGTTCCCCTGATGGTTTAATACGCATGGGACATGTTACCAGGTGAACAGTATAAGTGAGGAGAGTGTGTTCCCCTGATGGTTTAATGCACACGGGACATGTTACCAGGTGAACAGTATAAGTGAGGAGAGAGTGTTCCATTGATGGTTTAATGCACACGGGACATGTTACCAGATGAACAGGATAAGTGAGGAGAGTGCTTTCCCCTGATGGTTTAATATTCACGGGACATGTTGCCAGGTGAACAGTATAAGTGAGGAAAGTGTGTTCCCCTGATGGTTTAACACGCACGGGACATGTTACCAGGTGAACAGTATAAGTGAGGAGAGTGTGTTCCCCTGATGGTTTAATACACACGGGACATGTCACCTGGTGAACAGTATAAGTGAGGAGAGTGTGTTCCCCTGATTGTTTAATACACACGGGACATGTTGCCAGGTGAACAGTATAAGTGAGGAGAGTGTGTTCCCCTGATGGTTTAATATACACGGGACATGTCACCAGGTGAACAGTATAAGTGAGGAGAGTGTGTTCCCCTGATTGTTTAATACACACGGGACATGTTGCCAGGTGAACAGTATAAGTGAAGAGAGTGTGTTCCCCTGATTGTTTAATACACACAGGACATGTTAGCAGGTGAACAGTATAAGTGCGGAGAGTGTGTTCCCCTGATGGTTTAATATACACGGGACATGTCACCAGGTGAACAGTATAAGTGAGGAGAGTGTGTTCCCCTGATGGTTTAATACGCACGGGACATTTCACCAAGTGAACTGTATAAGTGAGGAGAGTGTGTTCCCCTGATGATTTAATGCACACAGGACATGCTACCAGGTGAACAGTATAAGTGAGGAGAGTGCTTTCCCATGATGGTTTAATATTCACGGGACATGTTGCCAGGTGAACAGTAAAAGTGAGGAAAGTGTGTTCCCCTGATGGTTTAACACGCACGGGACATGTTACCAGGTGAACAGTATAAGTGAGGAGAGTGTGTTCCCCTGATTGTTTAATACACACGGGACATGTTAGCAGGTGAACAGTATAAGTGAGGAGAGTGCTTTCCCCTGATGGTTTAATATTCACGGGACATGTTGCCAGGTGAACTGTATAAGTGAGGAGAGTGTGTTCCCCTGATGATTTAATGCACACAGGACATGTTACCAGGTGAACAGTATAAGTGAGGAAAGTGTGTTCACCTGATGGTTTAACACGCACGGGACATGTTACCAGGTGAACAGTATAAGTGAGGAGAGTGTGTTCCCCTGATTGTTTAATACACACGGGACATGTCACCTGGTGAACAGTATAAGTGAGGAAAGTGTGTTCACCTGATGGTTTAATATACACGGGACATGTCACCAGGTGAACAGTATAAGTGAGGAGAGTGTGTTCCCCTGATGATTTAATGCACACAGGACATGTTACCAGGTGAACAGTATAAGTGAGGAAAGTGTGTTCACCTGATGGTTTAATATACACGGGACATGTCACCAGGTGAACAGTATAAGTGAGGAGAGTGTGTTCCCCTGATTGTTTAATACTCACGGGACATGTTACCAGGTGAACAGTATAAGTGAGGAGAGTGTGTTCCCCTGATGGTTTAATGCACACGGGACATGTTACCAGGTGAACAGTAGAAGTGAGGAGAGTGCTTTCCCCTGATGGTTTAATATTCACGGGACATGTTGCCAGGTGAACAGTATAAGTGAGGAAAGTGTGTTCCCCTGATGGTATAACACGCACGGGACATGTTACCAGGTGAACAGTATAAGTGAGGAGAGTGTGTTCACCTGATGGTTTAATATACACGGGACATGTCACCAGGTGAACAGTATAAGTGAGGAGAGCGTGTTCCCCTGATGGTTTAATATGCACGGGACATGTTACCAGCTGAACAGTATAAGTGAGGAGAGTGTGTTCCCCTGATGGTTTAATTCACACGGGACATGTCACCAGGTGAACAGTATAGGTGAGGAGAGTGTGTTCCCCTGATTGTTTAATACTAACGGGACATGTTACCAGGTGAACAGTATAAGTGAGGAGAGTGTGTTCCCCTGATGGTTTAATATACACGGGACATGTCACCAGGTGAACAGTATAAGTGCGGAGAGTGTGTTCCCCTGATTGTTTAATATACACGGGACATGTCACCAGGTGAACAGTATAAGTGAGGAGAATGTGTTCCCCTGATGGCTTAATATTCACTGGACATGTTACCAGATGAACAGTCTAAGTGAGGAGAGCGTGTTCCCCTGATGGTTTAATATGCACGGGACATGTTACCAGCTGAACAGTATAAGTGAGGAGCGTGTGTTCCCCTGATAATTTAATGCACACAGGACATGTTACCAGGTGAACAGTATAAGTGAGGAGAGTGTGTTCCCCTGATGTTTTAACACGCACGGGACATGTTACCAGGTGAACAGTATAAGTGAGGAGAGTGTGTTCCCCTGATTGTTTATTACACACGGGACATGTCACCTGGTGAACAGTATAAGTGAGGAGAGTGTGTTCCCCTGATGGTTTAATATACACGGGACATGTTACCAGGTGAACAGTATAAGTGAGGAGACTGTGTTCCCCTGATGGTTTAATATACACAGGGCATATTACCAGGTGAACAGTATAAGTGAGGAGATTGTGTTCCCCTGATGGTTTAATACAGACGGGACATGTTCCCAGGTGAACAGTATAAGTGAGGAGAGTGTGTTCCCCTGATGGTTTAATATACACAGGGCATATTACCAGGTGAACAGTATAAGTGAGGAGAGTGTGTTCCCCTTATGGTTTAATACACACGGGACATGTTACCAGGTGAACAGTATAAGTGAGGAGAGTGTGTTTCCCTGATTGTTTAATACACACGGGACATGTTACCAGGTGAACAGTATAAGTGAGGAGAGTGTGTTCCCCTGATGGTTTAATACGCACGGGACATTTCACCAAGTGAACTGTATAAGTGAGGAGAGTGTGTTCCCCTGATGATTTAATGCAGACAGGACATGTTACCAGGTGAACAGTATAAGTGAGGAGAATGTTTTCCCCTGTTTGTTCAATACGCACGGGACATGTTACCAAGTGAACAGAATAAGTGAGGAGAGTGTGTTCCCCTGATGGTTCAATATTCACTGGACATGTTACCAGATGAACAGTTTAAGTGAGGAGAGCGTGTTCCCCTGATGGTTTAATATGCACGGGACATGTAACCAAGTGAACAGTATAAGTGAGGAGAGTGTGTTCCCCTGATGGTTTAACACGCACGGGACATGTTACCAGGTGAACAGTATAAGTGAGGAGAATGTGTTCCCCTGATGGTTTAATATTCACTGGGCATGTTACCAGGTGAACATTATAAGTGAGGAGAGTGTGTTCCCCTGATGGTTTAATATACACGGGACATGTCACCAGGTGAACAGTATAAGTGAGGAGAGTGTGTTCCCCTGATGGTTTAATATGCACGGGATATTTCACCAAGTGAACTGTATAAGTGAGGAGAGTGTGTTCCCCTGATGATTTAATGCACACAGGACATGCTACCAGGTGAACAGTATAAGTGAGGAGAGTGCTTTCCCCTGATGGTTTAATATTCACGGGACATGTTGCCAGGTGAACAGTAAAAGTGAGGAAAGTGTGTTCCCCTGATGGTTTAACACGCACGGGACATGTTACCAGGTGAACAGTATAAGTGAGGAGAGTGTGTTCCCCTGATTGTTTAATACACACGGGACATGTTAGCAGGTGAACAGTATAAGTGAGGAGAGTGCTTTCCCCTGATGGTTTAATATTCACGGGACATGTTACCAGGTGAACAGAATAGTGAGGAGAGTGTGTTCCCCTGATTGTTTAATACACACGGGACATGTTACCAGGTGAACAGTATAAGTGAGGAAAGTGTGTTCCCCTGATGATTTAATGCACACAGGACATGATACCAGGTGAACAGTATAAGTGAGGAAAGTGTGTTCCCCTGATGGTTTAACACGCACGGGACATGTTACCAGGTGAACAGTATAAGTGAGGAGAGTGTGTTCCCCTGATTGTTTAATACACACGAGACATGTCACCAGGTGAACAGTATAAGTGAGGAGAGTGTGTTCCCCTGATTGTTTAATACACACGGGACATGTTACCAGGTGAACAGTATAAGTGAGGAGAGTGTGTTCCCCTGATGGTTTAACACGCACGGGACATGTTACCAGGTGAACAGTATAAGTGAGGAGAGTGTGTTCCACTGATGGTTTAATATACACGCGACATGTCACCTGGTGAACAGAATAAGTGAGGAGAATGTGTTCCCCTGATGGTTTAATATACACGGGACATGTTACCAGATGAACAGTATAAGTGAGGAAAGTGTGTTCCCCTGATGGTTTAACACGCACGGGACATGTTACCAGGTGAAAAGTATAAGTGAGGAGAGTGTTTTCCCCTGATTGTTTAATTCACACGGGACATGTCACCAGGTGAACAGTATAAGTGAGGAGAGTGTTTTCCCCTGATGGTTTAACACGCACGGGACATGTTACCAGGTGAACAGTATAAGTGAGGAGAGTGTGTTCCACTGATGGTTTAATATACACGCGACATGTTACCAGGTGAACAGGATAAGTGAGGAGAATGTGTTCCCCTGATGGTTTAATATACACGGGACATGTCACCAGGTGAACAGTATAAGTGAGGAGAGTGTGTTCCCTTGATTGTTTAATACTCACGGGACATGTTACCAGGTGAACAGTATAAGTGAGGAGAGTGTGTTCCCCTGATTGTTTAATACACACGGGACATGTCACCAGGTGAACATGATAAGTGAGGAGAATGTGTTCCCCTGATGGCTTAATATTCACTGGACATGTTACCAGATGAACAGTCTAAGTGAGGAGAGCGTGTTCCCCTGATGGTTTAATATGCACGGGACATGTTACCAGCTGAACAGTATAAGTGAGGAGAGTGTGTTCCCCTGATGGTTTAATACGCACGGGTCATTTCACCAAGTGAACTGTATAAGTGAGGAGCGTGTGTTCCCCTGATGATTTAATGCACACAGGACATGTTACCAGGTGAACAGTATAAGTGAGGAGAGTGTGTTCCCCTGATGTTTTAACACGCACGGGACATGTTACCAGGTGAACAGTATAAGTGAGCAGAGTGTGTTCCCCTGATTGTTTATAACACACGGGACATGTCACCTGGTGAACAGTATAAGTGAGGAGAGTGTGTTCCCCTGATGGTTTAATATACACGGGACATGTTACCAGGTGAACCGTATAAGCGAGGAGACTGTATTCCCCTGATGGTTTAATATACACGGGACATGTTAGCAGGTGAACAGTATAAGTGAGGAGAATGTGTTCCCCTGATGGTTTAATATACACAGGACATGTTACCAGGTGAACAGTATAAGTGAGGAGAGTGTGTTCCCCTGATTGTTTAATACTCACGGGACATGTTACCAGGTGAACAGTATAAGTGAGGAGAGTGTGATCCAATGATTGTTTAATACTGATGGGATTTGTCACCAGGTGAAGAGTAGAAGTGAGGAGAGTGTGTTCCCCTGATGGTTTAATATACATGGGACATGTTACCAGGTGAACAGTATAAGTGAGGAGAGTGTGTTCCCCTGATGGTTTAATATACATGGGACATGTTACCAGGTGAACAGTATAAGTGAGGAGAGTGTGTTCCCCTGATGGTTTAATACACACGGGACATGTTACCAGGTGAACAGTATAAGTGAAGAGAGAGTGTTCCCCTGATTGTTTAATACACACGGGACATGTTACCAGGTGAACAGTATAAGTGAGGAGAGTGTGTTCCCCTGATGGTTTAATATACATGGGACATGTTACCAGGTGAACAGTATAAGTGAGGAGAGTGTGTTCCCCTGATGGTTTAATACACACGGGACATGTTACCAGGTGAACAGTATAAGTGAGGAGAGTGTGTTCCCCTGATTGTTTAATACGCACGGGACATGTTACCAGGTGAACAGTATAAGTGAGGAGAGTGTGTTCCCCTGATTGTTTAATACACACGGGACATGTTACCAGGTGAACAGAATAGTGAGGA
The DNA here is from genome assembly GCF_036365525.1 of Heterodontus francisci. Lineage (NCBI taxonomy): Eukaryota > Metazoa > Chordata > Chondrichthyes > Heterodontiformes > Heterodontidae > Heterodontus > Heterodontus francisci. The sequence goes on along the minus strand of NW_027141175.1, from coordinate 24,650 downwards.
GAGTGTGTTCCCCTGATTGTTTAATACACACGGGACATGTTACCAGGTGAACAGTATAAGTGAGGAGAGTGCGTTCCCCTGATTGTTTAATACGCACGGGACATGTTACCAGGTGAACAGTATAAGTGAGGAGAGTGTGTTCCCCTGATTGTTTAATACGCACGGGACATGTTACCAGGTGAACAGGATAAGTGAGGAGAGTGAGTTCCCCTGATGGTTTAATACAAACAGGACATGTCAACAGGTGAACAGTATAAGTGAGGAGAGTGTGTTCCCCTGATTGTTTAATACACACGGGACATGTTACCAGGTGAACAGTATAAGTGAGGAGAGTGAGTTCCCCTGATTGTTTAATGCACACAGGACATGTTACCAGGTAAACAGCATAAGTGAGGAGAGTGTGTTCCCCTGATGGTTTAATGCACACAGGACATGTTACCAGGTGAACAGTATAAGTGAGGAGAGAGTGTTCCATTGATGGTTTAATGCACACGGGACATGTTACCAGGTGAACAGCATAAGTGAGGAGAGTGTGTTCCCCTGATGGTTTAATGCACACGGGACATGTTACCAGGTGAACAGTATAAGTGAGGAGAGAGTGTTCCATTGATGGTTTAATGCACACAGGACATGTTACCAGGTGAACAGTATAAGTGAGGAGAGAGTGTTCCATTGATGGTTTAATGCACTCGGGACATGTTACCAGGTGAACAGCATAAGAGAGGAGAGTGTGTTCCCCTGATGGTTTAATGCACACGGGACATGTTACCAGGTGAACAGTATAAGTGAGGAGAGTGTGTTCCCCTGATTGTTTAATGCACACGGGACATGTTACCAGGTGAACAGTATAAGTGAGGAGAGAGTGTTCCCCTGATGGTTTAATACGCATGGGACATGTTACCAGGTGAACAGTATAAGTGAGGAGAGTGTGTTCCCCTGATGGTTTAATGCACACGGGACATGTTACCAGGTGAACTGTATAAGTGAGGAGAGAGTGTTCCATTGATGGTTTAATGCACACGGGACATGTTACCAGGTGAACAGTATAAGTGAGGAGAGTGCTTTCCCCTGATGGTTTAATATTCACGGGACATGGTGCCAGGTGAACATTATAAGTGAGGAAAGTGTGTTCCCCTGATGGTTTAACACGCACGGGACATGTTACCAGGTGAACAGTATAAGTGAGGAGAGTGTGTTCCCCTGATTGTTTAATACACACGGGACATGTCACCTGGTGAACAGTATAAGTGAGGAGAGTGTGTTCCCCTGATGGTTTAATATACACGGGACATGTCACCAGGTGAACAGAATAAGTGCGGAGAGTGTGTTCCCCTGATTGTTTAATACACACGGGACATGTTGCCAGGTGAACAGTATAAGTGAGGAGAGTGTGTTCCCCTGATTGTTTAATACACACGGGACATGTTGCCAGGTGAACAGTATAAGTGAGGAGAGTGTGTTCCCCTGATGGTTTAACACGCACGGGACATGTTACCAGGTGAACAGTATAAGAGAGGAGAGTGTGTTCCCCTGATTGTTTAATACTCACGGGACATGTTGCCAGGTGAACAGTATAAGTGAGGAGAGTGTGTTCCCCTGATGGTTTAACACGCACGGGACATGTTACCAGGTGAACAGTATAAGTGAGGAGAGTGTGTTCCCCTGATTGTTTAATACTCACGGGACATGATACCAGGTGAACAGTATAAGTGAGGAGAGTGTGTTCCCCTGATGGTTTAATGCACACGGGACATGTTACCAGGTGAACAGTAGAAGTGAGGAGAGTGCTTTCCCCTGATGGTTTAATATTCACGGGACATGTTGCCAGGTGAACAGTATAAGTGAGGAAAGTGTGTTCCCCTGATGGTTTAACACGCACGGGACATGTTACCAGGTGAACAGTATAATTGAGGAGAGTGTGTTCCCCTGATTGGTTAATACACTCGGGACATGTCACCTGGTGAACAGTATAAGTGAGGAGAGTGTGTTCCCCTGATGGTTTAATATACACGGGACATGTCACCAGGTGAACAGTATAAGTGCGGAGAGTGTGTTCCCCTGATTGTTTAATACACACGGGACATGTCACCAGGTGAACAGTATAAGTGAGGAGAGTGTGTTCCCCTGATTGTTTAATACACACGGGACATGTTACCTGGTGAACAGCATAAGTGAGGAGAGTGTGTTCCCCTGATTGTTTAATACACACGGGACATGTCACCAGGTGAACAGTATAAGTGAGGAGAGTGTGTTCCCCTGATTGTTTAATACACACGGGACATGTTACCTGGTGAACAGTATAAGTGAGGAGAGTGTGTTCCCCTGATTGTTTAATACACACGGGACATGTCACCAGGTGAACAGTATAAGTGCGGAGAGTGTGTTCCCCTGATTGTTTAATACACACGGGACATGTCACCAGGTGAACAGTATAAGTGATGAGAGTGTGTTCCCCTGATTGTTTAATACACACGGGACATGTCACCTGGTGAACAGCATAAGTGAGGAGAGTGTGTTCCCCTGAGGGTTTAATATACACGGGACATGTTACCAGGTGAACAGTATAAGTGAGGAGAGTGTGTTCCCCTATTTGTTTAATACACACGGGACATGTCACCAGGTGAACAGTATAAGTGAGGAGAATGTTTTCCCCTGTTTGTTCAATACGCACGGGACATGTTACCAAGTGAACAGAATAGGTGATGAGAGTGTGTTCCCCTGATGGTTTAATATTCACTGGACATGTTACCAGATGAACAGTTTAAGTGAGGAGAGCGTGTTCCCCTGATGGTTTAATATGCACGGGACATGTAACCAAGTGAACAGTATAAGTGAGGAGAGTGTGTTCCCCTGATGGTTTAACACGCACGGGACATGTTACCAGGTGAACAGTATAAGTGAGGAGAGTGTGTTCCCCTGATGGTTTAATACACACGGGACATGTCACCAGGTGAACAGGATAAGTGAGGAGAATGTGTTCCCCTGATGGTTTAATATTCACTGGGCATGTTACCAGGTGAACAGTATAAGTGAGGAGAGTGTGTTCCCCTGATTGTTTAATACTCACGGGACATGTTACCAGGTGAACAGTATAAGTGAGGAGAGTGTGATCCAATGATTGTTTAATACTGATGGGATTTGTCACCAGGTGAAGAGTAGAAGTGAGGAGAGTGTGTTCCCCTGATGGTTTAATATACATGGGACATGTTACCAGGTGAACAGTATAAGTGAGGAGAGTGTGTTCCCCTGATGGTTTAATATACATGGGACATGTTACCAGGTGAACAGTATAAGTGAGGAGAGTGTGTTCCCCTGATGGTTTAATACACACGGGACATGTTACCAGGTGAACAGTATAAGTGAAGAGAGAGTGTTCCCCTGATTGTTTAATACACACGGGACATGTTACCAGGTGAACAGTATAAGTGAGGAGAGTGTGTTCCCCTGATGGTTTAATATACATGGGACATGTTACCAGGTGAACATTGTAAGTGAGGAGAGTGTGTTCCCCTGATGGTTTAATACACACGGGACATGTTACCAGGTGAACAGTATAAGTGAGGAGAGTGTGTTCCCCTGATTGTTTAATACGCACGGGACATGTTACCAGGTGAACAGTATAAGTGAGGAGAGTGTGTTCCCCTGATGGTTTAATACACACGGGACATGTTACCAGGTGAACAGAATAGTGAGGAGAGTGTGTTCCCCTGATTGTTTAATACACACGGGACATGTTAGCAGGTGAACAGTATAAGTGAGGAGAGTGTGTTCCCCTGATTGTTTAATACGCACGGGACATGTTACCAGGTGAACAGTATAAGTGAGGAGAGTGTGTTCCCCTGATTGTTTAATACACACGGGACATGTTACCAGGTGAACAGTATAAGTGAGGAGAGTGTGTTCCCCTGATTGTTTAATACGCACGGGACATGTTACCAGGTGAACAGGATAAGTGAGGAGAGTGAGTTCCCCTGATGGTTTAATACAAACAGGACATGTCAACAGGTGAACAGTATAAGTGAGGAGAGTGTGTTCCCCTGATTGTTTAATACACACGGGACATGTTACCAGGTGAACAGTATAAGTGAGGAGAGTGAGTTCCCCTGATTGTTTAATGCACACAGGACATGTTACCAGGTAAACAGCATAAGTGAGGAGAGTGTGTTCCCCTGATGGTTTAATGCACACAGGACATGTTACCAGGTGAACAGTATAAGTGAGGAGAGAGTGTTCCATTGATGGTTTAATGCACACAGGACATGTTACCAGGTGAACAGTATAAGTGAGGAGAGAGTGTTCCATTGATGGTTTAATGCACACGGGACATGTTACCAGGTGAACAGCATAAGTGAGGAGAGTGTGTTCCCCTGATGGTTTAATGCACACGGGACATGTTACCAGGTGAACAGTATAAGTGAGGAGAGAGTGTTCCATTGATGGTTTAATGCACACAGGACATGTTACCAGGTGAACAGTATAAGTGAGGAGAGAGTGTTCCATTGATGGTTTAATGCACACGGGACATGTTACCAGGTGAACAGCATAAGAGAGGAGAGTGTGTTCCCCTGATGGTTTAATGCACACGGGACATGTTACCAGGTGAACAGTATAAGTGAGGAGAGTGTGTTCCCCTGATTGTTTAATGCACACGGGACATGTTACCAGGTGAACAGTATAAGTGAGGAGAGAGTGTTCCCCTGATGGTTTAATACGCATGGGACATGTTACCAGGTGAACAGTATAAGTGAGGAGAGTGTGTTCCCCTGATGGTTTAATGCACACGGGACATGTTACCAGGTGAACTGTATAAGTGAGGAGAGAGTGTTCCATTGATGGTTTAATGCACACGGGACATGTTACCAGGTGAACAGTATAAGTGAGGAGAGTGTGTTCCCCTGATTGTTTAATACTCACGGGACATGTTACCAGGTGAACAGTATAAGTGAGGAGAGTGTGTTCCCCTGATGGTTTAATGCACACGGGACATGTTACCAGGTGAACAGTAGAAGTGAGGAGAGTGCTTTCCCCTGATGGTTTAATATTCACGGGACATGTTACCAGGTGAACAGTATAAGTGAGGAAATTGTGTTCCCCTGATGGTTTAACACGCACGGGACATGTTACCAGGTGAACAGTATAAGTGAGGAGAGTGTGTTCCCCTGATTGGTTAATACACTCGGGACATGTCACCTGGTGAACAGTATAAGTGAGGAGAGTGTGTTCCCCTGATGGTTTAATATACACGGGACATGTCACCAGGTGAACAGTATAAGTGCGGAGAGTGTGTTCCCCTGATTGTTTAATACACACGGGACATGTCACCAGGTGAACAGTATAAGTGAGGAGAGTGTGTTCCCCTGATTGTTTAATACACACGGGACATGTCACCTGGTGAACAGCATAAGTGAGGAGAGTGTGTTCCCCTGAGGGTTTAATATACACGGGACATGTTACCAGGTGAACAGTATAAGTGAGGAGAGTGTGTTCCCCTATTTGTTTAATACACACGGGACATGTCACCAGGTGAACAGTATAAGTGAGGAGAGTGTGTTCCCCTATTTGTTTAATACACACGGGACATGTCACCTGGTGAACAGCATAAGTGAGGAGAGTGTGTTCCCCTGAGGGTTTAATATACACGGGACATGTTACCAAGTGAACAGAATAAGTGAGGAGAGTGTGTTCCCCTGATGGTTTAATATTCACTGGACATGTTACCAGATGAACAGTTTAAGTGAGGAGAGCATGTTCCCCTGATGGTTTAATATGCACGGGACATGTAACCAAGTGAACAGTATAAGTGAGGAGAGTGTGTTCCCCTAATGGTTTAACACGCACGGGACATGTTACCAGGTGAACAGTATAAGTGAGGAGAGTGTGTTCCCCTGATGGTTTAATATACACGGGACATGTCACCAGGTTAACAGGATAAGTGAGGAGAATGTGTTCCCCTGATGGTTTAATATTCACTGGGCATGTTACCAGGTGAACATTATAAGTGAGGAGAGTGTGTTCCCCTGATGGTTTAATATACACGGGACATGTCACCAGGTGAACAGTATAAGTGAGGAGAGTGTGTTCCCCTGATGATTTAATGCACACAGGACATGCTACCAGGTGAACAGTATAAGTGAGGAGAGTGCTTTCCCCTGATGGTTTAATATTCACGGGACATGTTGCCAGGTGAACAGTAAAAGTGAGGAAAGTGTGTTCCCCTGATGGTTTAACACGCACGGGACATGTTACCAGGTGAACAGTATAAGTGAGGAGAGAGTGTTCCATTGATGGTTTAATGCACACGGGACATGTTACCAGGTGAACAGTATAAGTGAGGAGAGTGCTTTCCCCTGATGGTTTAATATTCACGGGACATGTTGCCAGGTGAACATTATAAGTGAGGAAAGTGTGTTCCCCTGATGGTTTAACACGCACGGGACATGTTACCAGGTGAACAGTATAAGTGAGGAGAGTGTGTTCCCCTGATTGTTTAATACACACGGGACATGTTACCTGGTGAACAGTATAAGTGAGGAGAGTGTGTTCCCCTGATTGTTTAATACACACGGGACATGTCACCAGGTGAACAGTATAAGTGCGGAGAGTGTGTTCCCCTGATTGTTTAATACACACGGGACATGTTGCCAGGTGAACAGTATAAGTGAGGAGAGTGTGTTCCCCTGATTGTTTAATACACACGGGACATGTTGCCAGGTGAACAGTATAAGTGAGGAGAGTGTGTTCCCCTGATGGTTTAACACGCACGGGACATGTTACCAGGTGAACAGTATAAGTGAGGAGAGTGTGTTCCCCTATTTGTTTAATACACGCGGGACATGTCACCAGGTGAACAGTATAAGTGAGGAGAATGTTTTCCCCTGTTTGTTCAATACGCACGGGACATGTTACCAAGTGAACAGAATAGGTGATGAGAGTGTGTTCCCCTGATGGTTTAATATTCACTGGACATGTTACCAGATGAACAGTTTAAGTGAGGAGAGCGTGTTCCCCTGATGGTTTAATATGCACGGGACATGTAACCAAGTGAACAGTATAAGTGAGGAGAGTGTGTTCCCCTGATGGTTTAACACGCACGGGACATGTTACCAGGTGAACAGTATAAGTGAGGAGAGTGTGTTCCCCTGATGGTTTAATACACACGGGACATGTCACCAGGTGAACAGGATAAGTGAGGAGAATGTGTTCCCCTGATGGTTTAATATTCACTGGGCATGTTACCAGGTGAACAGTATAAGTGAGGAGAGTGTGTTCCCCTGATTGTTTAATACTCACGGGACATGTTACCAGGTGAACAGTATAAGTGAGGAGAGTGTGATCCAATGATTGTTTAATACTGATGGGATTTGTCACCAGGTGAAGAGTAGAAGTGAGGAGAGTGTGTTCCCCTGATGGTTTAATATACATGGGACATGTTACCAGGTGAACAGTATAAGTGAGGAGAGTGTGTTCCCCTGATGGTTTAATATACATGGGACATGTTACCAGGTGAACAGTATAAGTGAGGAGAGTGTGTTCCCCTGATGGTTTAATACACACGGGACATGTTACCAGGTGAACAGTATAAGTGAAGAGAGAGTGTTCCCCTGATTGTTTAATACACACGGGACATGTTACCAGGTGAACAGTATAAGTGAGGAGAGTGTGTTCCCCTGATGGTTTAATATACATGGGACATGTTACCAGGTGAACAGTATAAGTGAGGAGAGTGTGTTCCCCTGATGGTTTAATACACACGGGACATGTTACCAGGTGAACAGTATAAGTGAGGAGAGTGTGTTCCCCTGATTGTTTAATACGCACGGGACATGTTACCAGGTGAACAGTATAAGTGAGGAGAGTGTGTTCCCCTGATTGTTTAATACACACGGGACATGTTACCAGGTGAACAGAATAGTGAGGAGAGTGTGTTCCCCTGATTGTTTAATACACACGGGACATGTTACCAGGTGAACAGTATAAGTGAGGAGAGTGTGTTCCCCTGATTGTTTAATACGCACGGGACATGTTACCAGGTGAACAGTATAAGTGAGGAGAGTGTGTTCCCCTGATTGTTTAATACACACAGGACATGTTACCAGGTGAACAGTATAAGTGAGGAGAGTGTGTTCCCCTGATTGTTTAATACGCACGGGACATGTTACCAGGTGAACAGGATAAGTGAGGAGAGTGAGTTCCCCTGATGGTTTAATACAAACAGGACATGTCAACAGGTGAACAGTATAAGTGAGGAGAGTGTGTTCCCCTGATTGTTTAATACACACGGGACATGTTACCAGGTGAACAGTATAAGTGAGGAGAGTGAGTTCCCCTGATTGTTTAATGCACACAGGACATGTTACCAGGTAAACAGCATAAGTGAGGAGAGTGTGTTCCCCTGATGGTTTAATGCACACAGGACATGTTACCAGGTGAACAGTATAAGTGAGGAGAGAGTGTTCCATTGATGGTTTAATGCACACAGGACATGTTACCAGGTGAACAGTATAAGTGAGGAGAGAGTGTTCCATTGATGGTTTAATGCACACGGGACATGTTACCAGGTGAACAGCATAAGTGAGGAGAGTGTGTTCCCCTGATGGTTTAATGCACACGGGACATGTTACCAGGTGAACAGTATAAGTGAGGAGAGAGTGTTCCATTGATGGTTTAATGCACACAGGACATGTTACCAGGTGAACAGTATAAGTGAGGAGAGAGTGTTCCATTGATGGTTTAATGCACACGGGACATGTTACCAGGTGAACAGCATAAGAGAGGAGAGTGTGTTCCCCTGATGGTTTAATGCACACGGGACATGTTACCAGGTGAACAGTATAAGTGAGGAGAGTGTGTTCCCCTGATTGTTTAATGCACACGGGACATGTTACCAGGTGAACAGTATAAGTGAGGAGAGAGTGTTCCCCTGATGGTTTAATACGCATGGGACATGTTACCAGGTGAACAGTATAAGTGAGGAGAGTGTGTTCCCCTGATGGTTTAATGCACACGGGACATGTTACCAGGTGAACTGTATAAGTGAGGAGAGAGTGTTCCATTGATGGTTTAATGCACACGGGACATGTTACCAGGTGAACGGTATAAGTGAGGAGAGTGTGTTCCCCTGATTGTTTAATACTCACGGGACATGTTACCAGGTGAACAGTATAAGTGAGGAGAGTGTGTTCCCCTGATGGTTTAATGCACACGGGACATGTTACCAGGTGAACAGTAGAAGTGAGGAGAGTGCTTTCCCCTGATGGTTTAATATTCACGGGACATGTTACCAGGTGAACAGTATAAGTGAGGAAAGTGTGTTCCCCTGATGGTTTAACACGCACGGGACATGTTACCAGGTGAACAGTATAAGTGAGGAGAGTGTGTTCCCCTGATTGGTTAATACACTCGGGACATGTCACCTGGTGAACAGTATAAGTGAGGAGAGTGTGTTCCCCTGATGGTTTAATATACACGGGACATGTCACCAGGTGAACAGTATAAGTGCGGAGAGTGTGTTCCCCTGATTGTTTAATACACACGGGACATGTCACCAGGTGAACAGTATAAGTGAGGAGAGTGTGTTCCCCTGATTGTTTAATACACACGGGACATGTCACCTGGTGAACAGCATAAGTGAGGAGAGTGTGTTCCCCTGAGGGTTTAATATACACGGGACATGTTACCAGGTGAACAGTATAAGTGAGGAGAGTGTGTTCCCCTATTTGTTTAATACACACGGGACATGTCACCAGGTGAACAGTATAAGTGAGGAGAGTGTGTTCCCCTATTTGTTTATTACACACGGGACATGTCACCTGGTGAACAGCATAAGTGAGGAGAGTGTGTTCCCCTGAGGGTTTAATATACACGGGACATGTTACCAAGTGAACAGAATAAGTGAGGAGAGTGTGTTCCCCTGATGGTTTAATATTCACTGGACATGTTACCAGATGAACAGTTTAAGTGAGGAGAGCATGTTCCCCTGATGGTTTAATATGCACGGGACATGTAACCAAGTGAACAGTATAAGTGAGGAGAGTGTGTTCCCCTGATGGTTTAACACGCACGGGACATGTTACCAGGTGAACAGTATAAGTGAGGAGAGTGTGTTCCCCTGATGGTTTAATATACACGGGACATGTCACCAGGTGAACAGGATAAGTGAGGAGAATGTGTTCCCCTGATGGTTTAATATTCACTGGGCATGTTACCAGGTGAACATTATAAGTGAGGAGAGTGTGTTCCCCTGATGGTTTAATATACACGGGACATGTCACCAGGTGAACAGTATAAGTGAGGAGAGTGTGTTCCCCTGATGGTTTAATACGCACGGGACATTTCACCAAGTGAACTGTATAAGTGAGGAGAGTGTGTTCCCCTGATGATTTAATGCACACAGGACATGCTACCAGGTGAACAGTATAAGTGAGGAGAGTGTTTTCCCCTGATGGTTTAATATTCACGGGACATGTTGCCAGGTGAACAGTAAAAGTGAGGAAAGTGTGTTCCCCTGATGGTTTAACACGCACGGGACATGTTACCAGGTGAACAGTATAAGTGAGGAGAGAGTGTTCCATTGATGGTTTAATGCACACGGGACATGTTACCAGGTGAACAGTATAAGTGAGGAGAGTGCTTTCCCCTGATGGTTTAATATTCACGGGACATGTTGCCAGGTGAACATTATAAGTGAGGAAAGTGTGTTCCCCTGATGGTTTAACACGCACGGGACATGTTACCTGGTGAACAGTATAAGTGAGGAGAGTGTGTTCCCCTGATTGTTTAATACACACGGGACATGTCACTAGATGAACAGTATAAGTGCGGAGAGTGTGTTCCCCTGATTGTTTAATACACACGGGACATGTTGCCAGGTGAACAGTATAAGTGAGGAGAGTGTGTTCCCCTGATTGTTTAATACACACGGGACATGTTGCCAGGTGAACAGTATAAGTGAGGAGAGTGTGTTCCCCTGATGGTTTAACACGCACGGGACATGTTACCAGGTGAACAGTATAAGTGAGGAGAGTGTGTTCCCCTGATTGTTTAATACTCACGGGACATGTTGCCAGGTGAACAGTATAAGTGAGGAGAGTGTGTTCCCCTGATGGTTTAACACGCACGGGACATGTTACCAGGTGAACAGTATAAGTGAGGAGAGTGTGTTCCCCTGATTGTTTAATACTCACGGGACATGTTACCAGGTGAACAGTATAAGTGAGGAGAGTGTGTTCCCCTGATGGTTTAATGCACACGGGACATGTTACCAGGTGAACAGTAGAAGTGAGGAGAGTGCTTTCCCCTGATGGTTTAATATTCACGGGACATGTTGCCAGGTGAACAGTATAAGTGAGGAAAGTGTGTTCCCCTGATGGTTTAACACGCACGGGACATGTTACCAGGTGAACAGTATAAGTGAGGAGAGTGTGTTCCCCTGATTGTTTAATACACACGGGACATGTCACCAGGTGAACAGTATAAGTGAGGAGAGTGTGTTCCCCTGATTGTTTAATACACACGGGACATGTCACCAGGTGAACAGTATAAGTGAGGAGAGTGTGTTCCCCTGATTGTTTAATACACACGGGACATGTCACCTGGTGAACAGCATAAGTGAGGACAGTGTTTTCCCCTGAGGGTTTAATATACACGGGACATGTTACCAGGTGAACAGTATAAGTGAGGAGAGTGTGTTCCCCTATTTGTTTAATACACACGGGACATGTCACCAGGTGAACAGTATAAGTGAGGAGAATGTTTTCCCCTGTTTGTTCAATACGCACGGGACATGTTACCAAGTGAACAGAATAGGTGATGAGAGTGTGTTCCCCTGATGGTTTAATATTCACTGGACATGTTACCAGATGAACAGTTTAAGTGAGGAGAGCGTGTTCCCCTGATGGTTTAATATGCACGGGACATGTAACCAAGTGAACAGTATAAGTGAGGAGAGTGTGTTCCCCTGATGGTTTAACACGCACGGGACATGTTACCAGGTGAACAGTATAAGTGAGGAGAGTGTGTTCCCCTGATGGTTTAATACACACGGGACATGTCACCAGGTGAACACGATAAGTGAGGAGAATGTGTTCCCCTGATGGTTTAATATTCACTGGGCATGTTACCAGGTGAACATTATAAGTGAGGAGAGTGTGTTCCCCTGATGGTTTAATATACACGGGGCATGTCACCAGGTGAACAGTATAAGTGAGGAGAGTGTGTTCCCCTGATGGTTTAACACGCACGGGACATGTTACCAGGTGAACAGTATAAGTGAGCAGATTGTGTTCCCCTGATGGTTTAATACGCACGGGACATTTCACCAAGTGAACTGTATAAGTGAGGAGAGTGTGTTCCCCTGATGGTTTAATATTCACGGGACATGTTACCAGGTGAACAGTATAAGTGAGGAGAGTGTGTTCCCCTGATGGTTTAACACGCACGGGACATGTTACCAGGTGAACAGTATAAGTGAGGAGAGTGTGTTCCCCTGATTGTTTAATACACACGGGACATGTTAGCAGGTGAACAGTATAAGTGAGGAGAGTGCTTTCCCCTGATGGTTTAACATTCACGGGACATGTTGCCAGGTGAACTGTATAAGTGAGGAGAATGTGTTCCCCTGATTGTTTAATACACACGAGACATGTTACCTGGTGAACAGTATAAGTGAGGAGAGTTTGTTCCCCTGATGGTTTAACACGCACGGGACATGTTACCAGGTGAACAGTATAAGTGAGGAGAGTGTGTTCCCCTGATGGTTTAACACGCACGGGACATGTTACCAGGTGAACAGTATAAGTGAGGAGAGTGTGTTCCCCTGATTGTTTAATACTAACGGGACATGTTGCCAGGTGAACAGTATAAGTGAGGAGAGTTTGTTCCCCTGATGGTTTAACACGCACGGGACATGTTACCAGGTGAACAGTATAAGTGAGGAGAGTGTGTTCCCCTGATTGTTTAATACTAACGGGACATGTTGCCAGATGAACAGTATAAGTGAGGAAAGTGTGTTCCCCTGATGGTTTAACACGCACGGGACATGTTACCAGGTGAACAGTATAAGTGAGGAGAGTGTGTTCCCCTGATTGTTTAATACACACGAGACATGTTACCAGATGAACTGTATAAGTGAGGAAAGTGTGTTCCCCTGATGGTTTAACACGCACGGGACATGTCACCTGGTGAACAGTATAAGTGAGGAGAGTGTGTTCACCTGATGGTTTAATATACACAGGACATGTTACCAGGTGAACAGTATAAGTGAGGAGAGTGTGTTCCCCTGATTGTTTAATTCACACGGGACATGTCACCAGGTGAACAGTATAAGTGAGGAGAGTGTGTTCCCCTGATTATTTAATACACACGGGACATGTCACCAGGTGAACAGTGTAAGTGAGGAGAGTGTGTTCCCCTGATTGTTTCATACTCACGGGACATGTTGCCAGGTGAACAGTATAAGTGAGGAGAGTTTGTTCCCCTGATGGTTTAATATACACAGGACATGTTACCAGATGAGCAGTAGAAGTGAGGGGAATGTGTTCCCCTGATTGTTTAATATACACGGGACATGTTGCCAGGTGAACAGTATAAGTGAGGAGAGTTTGTTCCCCTGATTGTTTAATACACACGGGACATGTCACCAGGTGAACAGTATAAGTTAGGAGAGTGTGTTCCCCTGATTGTTTAATATACACGGGACATGTTGCCAGGTGAACAGTATAAGTGAGGAGAGTTTGTTCCCCTGATGGTTTAACACGCACGGGACATGTTACCAGGTGAACAGTATAAGTGAGGAGAGTGTGTTCTCCTGATTGTTTAATATACACGGGACATGTCACCAGGTGAACAGTATAAGTGAGGAGAGTGTGTTCCCCTGATTATTTAATACACACGGGACATGTCACCAGGTGAACAGTATAAGTGAGGAGAGTGTGTTCCCCTGATTGTTTAATACTCACGGGACATGTTGCCAGGTGAACAGTATAAGTGAGGAGAGTTTGTTCCCCTGATGGTTTAACACGCACGGGACATGTTACCAGGTGAACAGTATAAGTGAGGAGAGTGTGTTCCCCTGATGGTTTAATATACACGGGACATGTTACCAGGTGAACAGTATAAGTGAGGAGAGTGTGTTCCCCTGATTATTTAATACTCACGGGACATGTTGCCAGGTGAACAGTATAAGTGAGGAGAGTGTGTTCCCCTGATGGTTTAACACGCACGGGACATTATACCAGGTGAACAGTATAAGTGAGGAGAGTGTGCTCCCCTGATTATTTAATACTCACAGGACATGTTGCCAGGTGAACAGTATAAGTGAGGACAATGTGTTCCCCTGATTGTTTAATACACACGGGACATGTTACCAGGTGAACAGTATTAGTGAGGAGAGTGTGTTCCCCTGATTGTTTCATACTCACGGGACATGTTGCCAGGTGAACAGTATAAGTGAGGAGAGTGTGTTCCCCTGATGGTTTAATATACACGGGACATGTTACCAGGTGAACAGTATAAGTTAGGAGAGTGTGTTCCCCTGATTGTTTAATATACACGGGACATGTTGCCAGGTGAACAGTATAAGTGAGGAGAGTTTGTTCCCCTGATGGTTTAACACGCACGGGTCATGTTACCAGGTGAACAGTATAAGTGAGGAGAGTGTGTTCCCCTGATTGTTTAATACACACGGGACATGTCACCAGGTGAACAGTATAAGTGAGGAGAGTGTGTTCCCCTGATTGTTTAATACTCACGGGACATGTTGCCAGGTGAACAGTATAAGTGAGGAGAGTTTGTTCCCCTGATGGTTTAACACGCACGGGACATGTTACCAGGTGAACAGTATAAGTGAGGAGAGTGTGTTCCCCTGATGGTTTAATATACACGGGACATGTTACCAGGTGAACAGTATAAGTGAGGAGAGTGTGTTCCCCTGATTATTTAATACTCACGGGACATGTTGCCAGGTGAACAGTATAAGTGAGGAGAGTGTGTTCCCCTGATGGTTTAACACGCACGGGACATTATACCAGGTGAACAGTATAAGTGAGGAGAGTGTGCTCCCCTGATTATTTAATACTCACGGGACATGTTGCCAGGTGAACAGTATAAGTGAGGAGAATGTGTTCCCCTGATTGTTTAATACACACGGGACATCTCACCAGGTGAACAGTATAAGTGAGGAGAGTGTGTTCCCGTGATTGTTTAATACACACGGGACATGTCACCTGGTGTACAGTGTAAGTGAGGAGAGTGTGTTCCCCTGATGGTTTAATATACACGAGACATGTTACCAGGTGAACAGTATGAGTGAGGAGAGTGTGTTCCCCTGATTGTTTAATACACACGGGACATGTTACCAGGTGAACAGTATAAGTGAGGAGAGTGTGTTCCCCTGAGGGTTTAATATACACGGGACATGTTACCAGGTGAACAGTTTAAGTGAGGAGAGTATGTTTCGCTGATGTTTTAATACACACGGGACATGTTACCAGGTGAACAGTATAAGTGAGGCGAGTGTGTTCCCCAGATTGTTTAATATACACAGGACATGTTCCCTGGTGAGCAGTATAAGTGAGGAGAGTGTGTTCCTCTGATTGTTTAATATACACGGGACATGTTACCAGGTGAACAGTATAAGTGAGGAGAGTGTGTTTCGCTGATGTTTTAATACACACGGGACATGTTACCAGGTGAACAGTTTAAGTGAAGAGAGTGTGTTTCGCTGATGTTTTAATACACACGGGACATGTCACCAGGTGAACAGTATAAGTGAGGCGAGCGTGTTCCCCAGATTGTTTAATATACACGGGACATGTTACCAGGTGAACCGTATAAGTGAGGAGAGTGTGTTCCCCTGTTTGTTTAATACACACGGGACATGTTACCAGGTGAACAGTATAAGTGAGGAGAGTGTGTTCCCCTGATGGTTTAATACACACGGGACATGTTACCAGGTGAACAGTATAAGTGAGCAGAGTGTGTTCCCCTGATGTTTTAATACACACGGGACATGTTGCCAGGTGAACAGTATAAGTGAGGAGAGTGTGTTCCCCAGATTGTTTAATACACACGGGACATGTTACCAGGTGAACAGTATAGGTGAGGAGACTGTGTTCCACTGATAGTTTAATACACACGGGACATGTTACCAGGTGAACAGTATAAGTGAGCAGAGTGTGTTCCCCTGATGTTTTAATACACACGGGACATGTTGCCAGGTGAACAGTATAAGTGAGGAGAGTGTGTTCCCCAGATTGTTTAATACACACGGGACATGTTACCAGGTGAACAGTATAGGTGAGGAGACTGTGTTCCACTGATAGTTTAATACACACGGGACATGTTACCAGGTGAACAGTATAAGTGAGGAGAGTGTGTTCCCCTGATGGTTTAATACACACGGGACATGTTACCAGGTGAACAGTATAAGTGAGGAGAGTGTGTTCCCCTGATGGTTTAATATTCACGGGACATGTTACCAGATGAACAGTATAAGTGAGGAGAGTGTGTTTCCCTGATGTTTTAATACACACGGGACATGTTACCATGTGAACAGTATAAGTGAGGAGAGGGTGTTCCCCTGATGATTTAATACACACGGGACATGTCACAAGGTGAACAGTATAAGTGAGGAGAGTGTGTTCCCCTGATGGTTTAATATTCACGGGACATGTTACCAGATGAACAGTATAAGTGAGGAGAGTGTGTTTCCCTGATGTTTTAATACACACGGGACATGTTACCATGTGAACAGTATAAGTGAGGAGAGGGTGTTCCCCTGATGATTTAATACACACGGGACATGTCACCAGGTGAACAGTATAAGTGAGGAGAGTGTGTTTCCCTGATGTTTTAATACACACGGGACATGTTACCATGTGAACAGTATAAGTGAGGAGAGGGTGTTCCCCTGATGATTTAATACACACGGGACATGTGACCAGATGAACAGTATAAGTGAGGAGATTGTGTTCCCCTAATGTTTTAATAGACACGGGACATGTTACCAGGTTAACAGTATAAGTGAGGAGAGTGTGTTCCCCTGATTGTTTAATACACACGGGACATGTTACCTGGCAAACAGTTTAAGTGAGGAGACTGTGTTCCCCTGATTTTTTAATGCACGCGGGACATTTCACTAGGTGAACAGTATATGTGAGGAGAGTGTGTTCCCCTGATGGTTTAATATACACGGGACATTTTACCAGGTGAACAGTATAAGTGAGGAGAGTGTGTTCCACTGATGGTTTAATATACACGGGACATGTTACCAGGTGAACAGTAGAAGTGAGGAGAGTTTGTTCCCCTGATTGTTTAATATACA
Organism: Heterodontus francisci; assembly: GCF_036365525.1. Lineage (NCBI taxonomy): Eukaryota > Metazoa > Chordata > Chondrichthyes > Heterodontiformes > Heterodontidae > Heterodontus > Heterodontus francisci. The sequence goes on along the minus strand of NW_027141175.1, from coordinate 7,330 downwards.
CGGGACATGTTACCAGGTGAACAGTATAAGTGAGGAGAGTGTGTTCCCCTGATGGTTTAATATACACGGGACATGTTACCAGGTGAACAGTATATGTGAGGAGAGTGTGTTCCCCTGATGGTTTCATACACACGGGGCATGTTACCAGGTGAACAGTATAAGTGAGGAGAGTGTGTTCCCCTGATGGTTTAATACACACGGGACATGTTACCAGGTGAACAGTGTAAGTGAGGAGAGTGTGTTCCCCTGATTGTTTAATACACAAAGGACATGTTACCAGGTGAACAATATCAGTGAGGATAGTGTGTTCCCCTGATGGTTTAATATACACGGGACATGTTACCAGGTGAACAGTATAAGTGAGGAGAGTGTGTTCCCCTGATTGTTTAATACACAAAGGACATGTTACCAGGTGAACAGTATAAGTGAGGAGAGTGTGTTCCCCTGATTGTTTAATACACAAAGGACATGTCACCAGGTGAACAGTATAAGTGAGCAGAGTGTGTTCCCCTGATGGTTTAATATACACGAGACATGTTCCCAGGTGAACAGTATAAGTGAGGAGAGTGTGTTCCCCAGATTGTTTAATACACACGGGACATGTTACCAGGTGAACAGTATAAGTGAGGAGACTGTGTTCCCCTGATGGTTTAATACACACGGGACATGTTACCAGGTGAACAGTATAAGTGAGGAGAGTGTGTTCCCCTGATTGTTTAATAGACACGGGACATGTTACCAGGTGAACAGTATAAGTGAGGAGAGTGTGTTCCCCTGATTGTTTAATACACACGGGACATGTTACCAGGAGAACAGTATAAGTGAGGAGAGTGTGTTCCCCTGATGGTTTAATACACACGGGACATGTTACCAGGTGAACAGTATAAGTGAGGAGAGTGTGTTCCCCTGATTGTTTAATACACACGGGACATGTTACCAGGTGAACAGTATAAGTGAGGAGAATGTGTTCCCCAGATTGTTTAATACACACGGGACATGTTACCATGTGAACAGTATAAGTGAGGAGAGGGTGTTCCCCTGATGATTTAATACACACGGGACATGTGACCAGATGAACAGTATAAGTGAGGAGAGTGTGTTCCCCTAATGTTTTAATATACACGGGACATGTTACCAGGTGAAAAGTATAAGTGAGGAGAGTGTGTTCCCCTGATTGTTTAATACACACGGGACATGTTACCAGGCAAACAGTTTAAGTGAGGAGACTGTGTTCCCCTGATTTTTTAATGCACGCGGGACATTTCACTAGGTGAACAGTATAAGTGAGGAGAGTGTGTTCCACTGATGGTTTAATATACACGGGACATGTTACCAGGTGAACAGTAGAAGTGAGGAGAGTTTGTTCCCCTGATTGTTTAATAGACACGGGACATGTTACCTGGTGAACAGTATAAGTGAGGAGAGTGTGTTCCCCTGATGGTTTAATATACACGGGACATGTTACCAGGTGAACAGTATAAGTGAGGAGAGTGTGTTCCCCTGATGGTTTCATACACACGGGGCATGTTACCAGGTGAACAGTGTAAGTGAGGAGAGTGTGTTCCCCTGATTGTTTTATACTGACGGGATGGGAGTGGGGGAGGGCAGTGGGGGAGTGGAGTGGGAGTGGAGTGGGGGAATGGAGTGGGAGGGGAGTGGGGGAGTGCAGTGGGAGGCGGCTGGGAGGGGGAGTGGGAGGCGAGTGGGAGGGGGAGTGGGAGGGGTAGTGGGAGGGGAGGAGGTCGGGGAGAGGAGGAGGGGAGGGGGGAAGGGGAAGGGTGAGGGTGAGGGGATTGCCATGGGAGGGGGTAGGTGAGCGTTAAGGAGAGTGGGAGAGGGGAGTGAGGGAGTGAGGGAGGGGAGTGGGGAAGTGGCAGGGGTAGGGGAGTGGGAGTGGGAGATGGGTGGCGGACGGGTGTGGGAAGTGGGTGGAGGCGGGGTTGGGAAGGTGAGTGGGGGAGGGGAGTGGGGGAGGGGAGTGGGAAGGGGGTGTTGGAGAGGTTGGGAAGGTTTGTGGGGGAGGGGAGTGGGGAAGGGGGTGGGGGAGGGGAGTGGGGAAGGGGTGGGGGAGGGGCTGGGAAGGTGATTGGGGGAGGGGAGTGGGGGCGGGTTGTTCGGGAGGGGAGTGGTGGAGGGGTATGCAGGAGGGGATTGGGAGAGGGGAGAGGGGGAGGGAAGTGGGGGATCGGAGTGGGAAGGGGGTGGGGGAGGGGTTGGGAAGGTGATTGGGGGAGGGGTCTGGGGGAGGGGTGTGCGGGTGGGGAGGGGGGGAATTGATTGGGAAGGGGAGTGGGGGAGGGGAGAGGACGGGAGTAGGGGTGGCAGTGGGAGAGGGGAGTGGGAAGGGGAGTGGAGTAGGGGAGAGGAGGGTAGGAGGGTAGAGTAGGGGAGGAGGGGGGAGGAGGGTAGAGGAGGGGAGTAGGGGTGGCTGTGGGAGAGGGGAGTGGGAATGGGAGTGGAGGAGGGGAGAGGAGGGGAGGAGGGTAGAGTAGGGGAGGAGGGGAGAGGAGGGGAGTAGGGCGGAGGGGATGGGAGAGGAGAGTGGGAAGAGGAGTGGTGGAGGGGAGAGGAGGGGAGTCGGGTAGGCTGTGGGAGATTGGAGTGGGAAGGATAGTGGGGGAGGTAAGAGGTGGGGAGAGGAGGCTGTGAGAGAGGGGAATGGCAAGGGGAGTGTGGAGGGGAGAGGATGGGAATGGGGAGGCTGTGGGAGAGGGGCGTGGTAAGCGGAAGGTGGAGGGGAGCGGAGGGAGGAGAGGGGTAGCGAGTGGGAGTGGCAGAGGGAAGTGTGTGAAGGGAGTGTGGGAGGGTTGAAGGGGAGCGGAGTGGAGGAGGGATGTGGGGGACGGTGAGTGGGTGAGGGGAGTGGGACAGGGGAGTGGAAAGGGAGTGGGATAGGGTAGTGGGGGAGGGGAGTGGAAGGGGAGTGGGGGAGGTGAGTGGAAGGGGAGTGGGGGGGAGTGGAGTGGAAGGGGAGTGGGGGAGGGGAGTGGGGGAGGGGAGTGGAAGTGGTGGGCGAGCAAAGTTGGAAGGACTGTGGGAGGGGAGTTTGAGGGGAGTTGGAAGGGGAGGGGAGTGGGAGAGGGGAGTGGAAGGGGAGTGGGGGAAGGGAGGGGAAGGTGGAGGTGAGCGGAAGGAGGAGAGGGGTAGCGAGTGGGAGTGGCGGAGGGAAGTGTTTGATGGGAGTGTGGGAGGGTTGAAGGGGAGCGGAGTGGAGGAGGGATGTGGGGGACGGTGAGTGGGTGAGGGGAGTGGGACAGGGGAGTGGAAAGGGAGTGGGAAAGGGTAGTGGGGGAGGGGAGTGGAAGCAGAGTGGGGAGGGAGTGGAAGGGGGGAATGGGAGTGGAGGAGGGGGAGTGGGGGAGGGGGTGTGGGGGAGTGGGGTGGTGGAGGGGAGTGGGGGAGTGGGGGAGTGGGGGAGGGGAGTGTGGGAGGGGCGTGGGGAGGGGACTGGGGGAGCGAAGTGGAAAGGAGAGTGGGTGAGGGGAGTGGGACAGCAGAGTGGAAGAGGAGTGGGAAAGGGTAGTGGGGGAGGGGAGTGGAAGCGGAGTGGGGAGGGGAGTGGAAGGGGATTTGGGGAGGGGAGTGGAAGGGGATTGGGGGGGGAGGGGAATGGAAGGGGAGTGGGGGAGGGGAGTGGGGGAGGGGAGTGGAAGGGGAGTGGGCGAGCAAAGTGGGAAGGAGAGTGGGGGAGGGGAGTGGAGGTGGGATTTTGGGGACTGGAGTGGGGTTGAGGAGTGTGGGAGGGGAGTGATGTAGGGTAGTGGTGGAGGGTGGTTGGGGCAGGGGAGTTGGGGAGGGTCGTGTGTTAGGGGAATGGGGAGGGGGTTTGGGGAGCGGAATGGAGGAGCGAAGTTTGGGAGGCGAGTGGGGAGGGGAGTGGAAGGGGAGTGGGTGAGCGAAGTGGGAAGGAGAGTGGGGGAGGGGTGTGGGAAGGGGAGTGGGGGAGGGGAGTTGGAAGGGGAGTGGGGGAGGGGAGTTGGAAGGGGAGTGGGGGAGGGGAGTGGGGAAGTGGGGGAGCGAAGTGGGAAGGAGAGTGGGGGAGGGGAGTGCGAAGGAGAGTGGGGGAGGGGAATGCGAAGGAGAGTGGGGGAGGGGAGTGCGTAGGGGTGTGGGAAGGGGAGTGAGGGAGGGGAGTGGGAATGGGAGTGGGGGAGGGGAGTGGAAGGGCAGTGGGGGCGGGGAGTGGAGTAGTGGAGAGGAGAGGAGTGCAGAGGAGGAGAGTGGGGTCGTGGAGTTGGGGAGGGGATTGGGAAGGGGAGTGGGGAGGAGAGAGGAGGGGGAGAGGAGAGGGGTAGAGAGTGGGAGTGGTGGAGGGAAGTGGGGGAGGAGAGTGTGGGAGGAGAGAAGGGAAGGGTACTGGGGTAGGGGAGTGGGAGTGGGGTGTGGAGAAGTGGAGTGGGGGTGGGGTGTGGTGCAGGGGCGTGGGTGTGTGGGGGGAGTGGGGTAGGGGAGTTGGTGAGGGGTGTGGAGGAAGGGAGTGGGTGTGTGTAGGGGAGTGGGGTCAGGGAGTGGGTGTGGGGTGTGGAGGAGGGGAGTGGGGGAGGAGATTGGGGAGGGGAGTGGGGGAGGGGAGTGGGGGAGGAGCGTGGAGTAGGGGAGTGGTGGAGGGGAGTGGGGTAGGGGAATGGGGGAGGGGGGTTGGGGAACGGAGTGGAGTAAGGACGTTTGGGAGGGGAGTGGGGGAGGGGAGTGTTATAGGGGAGTGGTGGAGGGGTGTGGGGTAGGGGAATTGGGGCGGGGAGTGGGCAAGGGGGGCTGGGGAGCGCAGTGGTGTAGGGGAGTCGGGGAGTGAGTTTGGGGAGGGGAGTGCGGTAGGGATGTGGGGGTGGAGAGTGGGGGTGAGCGGGGGAGAGGAGAGGGATAGGGGAGTGGGGGATGTGTGTGGGAGGGAGTTGGGCAGGGGAATGGGTGTGGGAAGTTGGGGAGGGGAGTGGGGGATGGGAGTTAGGGAGGGGAGTGGGGGAGGTGAGTGGGAGGGAGTTGGTGGGGGGAGTTGGAAGGGGAGTGGGTGGGGTGTGGGGTAGGGGCGTAGAAGGAATGTGGGGGAGGGGAGTGGAAATGGTGTGGAGGAGGGGAGTGGGGGAGGGGATGTGGGGAGGGGAGTGGGGGAGGGGAGTGCGGGTGGGGAGTGGAAGGGGAGTGGGGGAGGGGAGTGGGAAGGAGAGTGGGGGAGGGGAGTTGGAAGGGGAGTGGGAAGGGGAGTGGAAATGGAGTGGGGTAGGGGGTGGGGGAGGGGGGTGGGTATGGGGAGTAGGGGAGGGGAGTGGAGGAGGAGATTTGGGGACGGGAGTGGGGTTGGGGAGTGGGGGAGGGGTGTGATGTAGAGTAGTGGTGGAGGGGGTTGGGGAGGGGAGTTGGGGAGGGGAGTGGGGTAGGGGAATGGGGAGGGGGGTTGGGGAGCGGAATGGAGGAGGGAAGTTTATGAGGCGAGTGGGGGAGGGGAGTGGAGAGGAGTGGAGAGGAGGGGAGTGGGGGAGGGGTGTGATGTCGGGTAGTGGTGGAGGGGGGTTGGGGAGGGGAGTTGGGGAGGGGAGTGGGGTAGGGGAATGGGGAGGGGGGTTGGGGAGCGGAATGGAGGAGGGAAGTTTGGGAGGCAAGTGGGGGAGGGGAGTGGAGAGGAGTGGAGAGGAGGGGAGTGGGGGAGGGGATTGGGAAGGGGAGTGGGGAGGAGAGATGAGGGGGAGAGGAGAGGGGTAGAGAGTCGGAGTGGTGGAGGGAAGTGGGGGAGGAGATTGTGGGAGGAGAGAAGGAGAGAGGAATGGGGTAGGGGGAGTGGGTGTGAGGAGTGGTGCAGGGGATTGGGTGTGTGGAGGGGAGTGGGGTAGGGGAGTGGGAGTGGAGTGTGGAGGAAGGGAGTGGGTGTGTGGAGGGGAGTGGGGGAGGTGAGTGCGGGAGGGGAGTGGGGGAGGGATTTGGGGGAGGGCAGATGGGGAGGTGAGTGGGGTTGGGGAGTGGGGGAGGGGCATGGGGGAGTGGAGTGGAGGGGAGAGTTTGGGGAGGGGATTTGGGTAGGAGAATGGGGGAGGGTGTTGGGGAGCGGAGTAGGGGAGGGGAGTGGGGGAGGGGAGTGGAGTGGGGGAGGAGATTGGGGGAGGGGAGTGGGGGAGGAGATTGGGGGAGGGGAATGAGGGAGGAGTGTGGAGTAGGGGTTTGGGGGAGAGGAGTGGGATAGGGGAAGGGGAGGGGTATTGGAGAACGGGGTGGGGGAGCGGAGTGGAGTAGGGAAGTTTGGGAGGCGAGTGGGGGAGCTGAGTGGGGGAGGGGAGTGATATAGGGGGGGTGGGGGAGGGGAGTGGGGTAGGGGAGTTGGGGCGGGGAGTGGGCAAGGGGAGCTGGGGAGCGCAGTGGGGTAGAGGAGTGGGGGTGGAGAGTGGGAGTGAGCGGGGGAGGGGAGTGGGATTGGGGGAGGTGAGTGGGAGGAAGTTGGTGGGGGGATTTGGGGAGATGAGTGGGGGAGGGAAGTTGGGGAAGTGAGTGGGGTTGGGGTGTGAGGGAGGGGAGTTAGGGAGGGGAGTGGGGAGTTGAGTGGGAGGGAGTTAGTGAGGGGAGTTGGGGAGGTGAGGGGGGAGGGGAGTGGGGGAGGGGAGTTAGGGAGGGGAGTTAGGGAGGTGAGTGGGAGGGAGTTAGTGAGGGGAGTTGGGGAGTTGAGTGGGGGAGGGGAGTGGGGGTGCGGAGTTAGGGAGGTGGGTGGGGTAGGGGAGTGGGGTTGGGGAGCGGAATGGAGGAGGGCAGTTTGGGAGGCGAGTGTGGGAGGGGAGTGGAGAGGAGTGGAGAGGAGGGGAGTGGGGGAGGTGAGTGAGAGGGAGTTAGTGAGGGGAGTTGGTGAGGTGAGGGGGAGGGAGTTGGTGAGGGGGATTGGGGAGGTAAGTGGGGTGGGGGAGTGAGGGAGGGGAGTTAGGGAGGGGAGTGGGGTGAGGGAGGGGAGTTAGGGAGGGGAGTGGGGGAGGTGAGTGGGAGGGAGAAAGTGAGGGGAGTTGGGGAGGTGAGGGGGAGGGGAGTGGGGGAGGCGGGTTAGGGAGGGGAGTTAAGGAGGTGAGTGGGAGGGAGTTGGGGAGGTGAGTAGTGGAGGGGAGTGGGCTTGTGGAGTTAGGGATGTGAGTGGGGTTGGGGTGTGGGGGAGTGGAGTGGGTAAGGGGAGCTGGGGATGGGATTTGGGTAGGGGAATGGGGGAGGGTGTTTGGGGAGCGGAGTGGAATAGGGAAGTTTGGGAGGCGAGTGGGGGATGGGAGTGGTGTCGGGGAGTGGGGGAGGGGTGTGATATATGCGGGTGGGGGAGGGGAGTGGGGTAGGGGAGTTGGGGCGGGGAGTGGGCAAGGGGAGCTGGGGAGCG